>NC_138739.1:21309879-21909879 GCF_965113295.1 Leuciscus leuciscus | reverse complement strand
GCGCGTACAATGAATAACATCGCGTCGGGAGCTGACTAGTAAAAAAGCTACAAAATTAAAAGACAAGACGTCTGTATTCTAAGTTAAAAAGCCAACACACTCACTACAACATTTTTAAATGTTTTAAATAAAGGATCTCATATCTATGGGTCTATCTTCTAAATTCTGCTGATGATTAGATTATACCCTGACATTACGCCAATAATATCAGTTTATATATATTTTTCTGCTCAGTAGCGATCGTGTCTTTCTCTTCCACTTGATTTGTGTATAGCATATTTAAGGTAGCAATGCAATATAAAAGCACTTATGCTCATCTACTGAAGTGGGATTCTGGAACTGTGAATAAATTGAATAAAACAGCAAAATAACAACAACAACAACAATAACATCTTCATTAAACAAAAAAGAGATTACCTTAGATAAAGTTTGATTAATATGTACATACAGTACCGGTAAAAGTCTGGACCCATTACTATTTTTAATGTTTTTGAAAGAAGTTTATTATTATGCTCTACAAGCCTGCATTTATTTGATCAAAAATACAGAAAAAAACAGGAATATTCAGCAAGGATGTGTTAAATATATAAAAAGTGATAGTGAAGACTTTTTTAAAACAACTTTTTAATAATAAAAAATCCTGAAAAAAAGTATCACAGGTTATAAAATAAATATTAAAGGAGAAGTTCACTTTTAAAATGAAAATTCTGTCATCATATACTCACCCTCATGTTGTTTCAAACCTGTATGAATTTCTTTCTTCTGCTGAACACAAAGGAAGATATTTAGAAGAATGTCAGTAACCAGACAGTTTTTGGGTCCCATTGACTTCCATAGTATATTTTTTTCCTACTATGGAAGTCAATGGGACCCAAAAACTGTCTGGTTACTGACATTCTTCTAAATATCTTCCTTTGTGTTCAGCAGAAGAAAGAAATTCATTTCTAACATTTGATAATAAATCAGAATATTATAAAGTTTTCTGAAGGATCACGTGACACTAAATTCAGCTTTGCATCACAGAAATATAAAGTATAGTAAAATAGAAAACCATTATTTTAAATTTTAATAATATTTCACTATATTATTTTTCTGTATTTTTGATCAAATAAATCCAGGCTTGATGAGCATAAGAGACTTCTTTCAAAAACATTAAAAATAGTAATGTGTCCAAACTTACTGTGTAAGTAAAAATATACTGCTTTTAAAATTAAATGTTGTATAAATAAAAAGGTTAGGAATCATATTTGCTTCAAGTGTTTTTTTATTGGGGGTGGGGGGCCTCCAACATGAATTTTGCCTAGGGCCTCCTAATGTCTAGAACCGGCCCTGGTTAGGCCCTCTGTTATTTTCAATATATATGATGCCACTTGGAAATATTATAAGGAAACATGGAATTAGTTTCCATTGTTATGCTGATGACACTCAAATATATATTTCATCAAGGCCGGATGAAAACGCTAAATTTTCCAAATTGACAGTGTGTTAAAGATATAAAAGATTGGATGACGCGTAATTTTCTTTTATTAAATCCAGACAAGACAGAGGTAATACTTATCGGTTCAAAAAACCGCCCACAAAACCTCGCACAATACAACTTTAACATCATAGGATGTCCTGTTACTTTATCCGCTACAGTAAAAGACCTGGGTGTTATACTCGATTGCAACCTGTCTTTTGAAAATCATATTTCATATGTTACAAAAACAGCCTTTTTCCACCTTAGAAACATTGCTAAGCTACGTAATATGCTATCAGTTTCTGATGCAGAAAAGTTAGTTCATGCATTCATGACCTCGAGACTGGATTACTGTAATGCCTTATTAGCTGGTTGTCCTGCATCCTCAATAAACAAGCTACAGTTAGTCCAAAATGCCGCCGCTAGAGTTCTTACGAGATCAAGAAAATATGATCATATACAGATGGTGGACAACCAGAATGAGACTTTTACCGCCGCCGTTCCCGCGGCGGCAAAATTGGGATGTGTATTTGCTGCCTTTTACCGCTGAGTGGCGCTGTAATCACAGACTTTGAAAAGTGTCAGTTTATTCTCTTAATGACGTAATCTGCCGCGGCAGTAATCTGAGCTGAGGTCAGGGCCGGTTCTAGACATTAGGAGGCCCTAGGCAAAATTCATGTTGGAGGCCCCCCACCCCCAATAAAAAAACACTTGAAGCAAATATGATTCCTAACCTTTTTATTTATACAACATTTAATTTTAAAAGCAGTATATTTTTACTTACACAGTAAGTTTGGACACATTACTATTTTTAATGTTTTTGAAAGAAGTCTCTTATGCTCATCAAGCCTGGATTTATTTGATCAAAAATACAGAAAAATAATATAGTGAAATATTATTAAAATTTAAAATAATGGTTTTCTATTTTACTATACTTTATATTTCTGTGATGCAAAGCTGAATTTAGTGTCACGTGATCCTTCAGAAAACTTTATAATATTCTGATTTATTATCAAATGTTAGAAATGAATTTCTTTCTTCTGCTGAACACAAAGGAAGATATTTAGAAGAATGTCAGTAACCAGACAGTTTTTGGGTCCCATTGACTTCCATAGTAGGAAAAAAATATACTATGGAAGTCAATGGGACCCAAAAACTGTCTGGTTACTGACATTCTTCTAAATATCTTCCTTTGTGTTCAGCAGAAGAAAGAAATTCATACAGGTTTGAAACAACATGAGGGTGAGTATATGATGACAGAATTTTCATTTTAAAAGTGAACTTCTCCTTTAATATTTATTTTATAACCTGTGATACTTTTTTTCAGGATTTTTTATTATTAAAAAGTTGTTTTAAAAAAGTCTTCACTATCACTTTTTATATATTTAACACATCCTTGCTGAATATTCCTGTTTTTTTCTGTATTTTTGATCAAATAAATGCAGGCTTGTAGAGCATAATAATAAACTTCTTTCAAAAACATTAAAAATAGTAATGGGTCCAGACTTTTACCGGTACTGTATGTACATATTAATCAAACTTTATCTAAGGTAATCTCTTTTTTGTTTAATGAAGATGTTATTGTTGTTGTTGTTGTTATTTTGCTGTTTTATTCAATTTATTCACAGTTCCAGAATCCCACTTCAGTAGATGAGCATAAGTGCTTTTATATTGCATTGCTACCTTAAATATGCTATACACAAATCAAGTGGAAGAGAAAGACACGATCGCTACTGAGCAGAAAAATATATATAAACTGATATTATTGGCGTAATGTCAGGGTATAATCTAATCATCAGCAGAATTTAGAAGATAGACCCATAGATATGAGATCCTTTATTTAAAACATTTAAAAATGTTGTAGTGAGTGTGTTGGCTTTTTAACTTAGAATACAGACGTCTTGTCTTTTAATTTTGTAGCTTTTTTACTAGTCAGCTCCCGACGCGATGTTATTCATTGTACGCGCAAATTCAAAGCGTCGCGTCTGGGCACGTTAATGACGCTCGCGCTCTTTTAAACTCGTAATAAAGCGGTGAATGATTTTTCCAGAAATGACGCTGATCTACAGTACAAGTTTATATTTAGAATACATTGCAATCACTCCAAAATAGATGACGACAACTCACACACCTGCATTATGAGCTGTGCTTCTTTGTGTGCTTATTAGGCTTTTGCCTCGCAGCACCTGATGGATGTTCGTTACACATACTTTCAGAAGCCGGCACCCGCTTTGTAACGGACACATTAATTGGTTTAACTGCAGTAATGTAACAGTCTATGGTTAAGATAAACATCGTCACTATTTTTAGTTAATTAATAAATATTGAAATAAATTGTAGATAGGACATTTGTACAATTTTTTTTTTTTTTTTTTTTTTTGTCCCTCTGTCTGGGCCCCATCCCGCCAATCGGGCCCTAGGCACGTGCCTAGTTTGCCTTTGCGTTAATCCGGCTCTGGCTGAGGTCACAGATAAATTCAAGATAAATCTTGTGGTTAAACGAATTCAAATTCATTAAATTTAAAAAAAGTAGACACACGTTAACATTGTGTGCCCAGTTTTTCTATAATTTAGAAAGGCTATGTCAATAGGTTACTTGTCATTTACTTCGTGTTATTTTAATGTGTTTGTAGATTTATTAACTGAAACATAACAGTGAAATAAATTAAAATAATTTACCGTAAAATTAAAACATTTTCAGGACTTGCAGTTAGGCTACTATGTGAATCATCCACGAGATTGAGATGACTGACAGTGATACCCGGCCATAGCAACGGAAGACATTTTTCAAAACAGATCGAACAAATCAGAAAATACTTTCAATACAGTATTGCTTTCAATTAAAAAATAAACAATGAAAATGTAAAAGAAAATTAATTAAGTTTGAAAACCCATCGCACATTTCAAGGTAGGCTATGAATAAGGTGTCGGGACAGTTTATTTATTTAAACAGGGTTGCATCGATAGTTTATTCCCTTTGTGATGCAAAATAAGAAACACGGAATCTTATTCTTGCAACATTTTAAATTTCTATTGTCAAAGAAATTGCAGCTAAATTAAAAGATTAAAACGGTACAAAACGAAAAAAGTTCAAAGCAACATAAATTAAGAACAGGCGTTTTTCTTTGCCTCTCTCGCGCTGGATATATTTTTAGTTAGTTTGGTCTCCCTCACTGCGCGCGGCGGGTCTTTCTCGAAATTAAGCATTTCAGCGTAAAAAAAACACACCATACAGCTGATAATACTGTATATGTCGCTGTGTGTCATCCACACAAATCACGTAGAAAAAACTGTAACAAATAGCTTTTGTTCCTTCAAAGATACAACATGCCTTGCTGAATTCACCTTACAATAAAACGAGGTGGGTCGCGAATTAAAGAGCTGCTAAATTGAAATTGTTTGTGGAAAACCTTTAAATACAATCAATAAAACTACAATATAAAATTTAATAAGATATAGGGCCTACTGTACATAGGCTATGGACTTTTGGAGATTTTGAGATTAATCCTTAGAATTTTGCCTTTGCCTGCTCATCAGGCTCAGGCTGGCTCCGACACTCTCCATATGAAAGATGGAACATTAACACCTCTGTCCTGCACCCCCACGATAAAGCAACTATTGCCTTCTCCAAACCCCCCACAGGCTAGCTGAGTTTGCAAAACAAAACAAAGAGTTTGCCACTCGTCGTGGTGTGCCAAAACACTTAATTATAAACTTCAACATTTCATTCAAAACAATCTCAAAACGCTTTGTGACATTTTGAAAAGCCGTGGATGCATTACTGCCACTGGAACCATGAACGCAACAGAATACTGGTTCTGATTTTATTGTTTGTCGTTTAAACGTCATATATATATATATGCTTTTGAAATTACGATTGGAATTATTATAGGTTACAGAAGTAAAGTCATTGTATAATATTTGTTCTTTGGTGTAAAATGGAAATGCATGGTGATTTTATTTTGTAAATAGGCTATAAGCAAAAAACTATGTTTTAGAACTATAGACAAATCTCTCTGCATCAACAATAGACTATAAATTCCTCTTGAAACAAACTTTGTTGTATTATTTTAATTTAATACTGTGAAGCTGCTTTGATACAATCTGTATTGTGAAAAGCGCTATACAAATAAACTTGACTTGACTATACAATGCATTAATAGGCTAATATAAAAATATCAGTTGGCTAAGTTAGTTCGGGTTTCGAACCCGTGTCATCTAAATGATCGTAACGTAAGTTCAACCACTCGGCCACGATTCACTCGTTGCGACATGGCCTAACGTTCCAGTGTGTGTTCGCTCACACGAGCGAGAAGCGCTCTTCATTCATAAGAACGCGCCGCCGCGTTTGTCGAACACTAATTCAACATGCCAGAATAAAACCTGGCTTTAGAACAATGCATAGCGCCACTCGTCGTGGTGTGCCAAAAAATTTACAATACTTTAGTTTCATTTATTTCAGTGTTAATGTTTGAGTTAAAAAAAATCCTCTACAAATTAAATTAACACAAAGTCGGCTATAAGAATCCTTTATAGGCTACGAAAAAAGCAAAGGGCTTACAGTCTTAACATTTAGGCTACTTTGCTTAAATTCGATACATTTATTTTCAGTAGGGCCTAATACATTTGTAGGGATGTAATTTCAGTATGCTTTACCAACGCTATGTATTCAATTAAAGTTCCAAGAGGTCTGGTCTCTATATTTCCTTCCCAGCTGACACTAATATGCAAGTGCACAGCAAAAATCACAACTTGTGCTTGCTGCGAACGCAAGTTATTTAAGGTGTCTCAACTGTACACAGTCTACCCTACAGTGTGAATTCGTTACAAGGTTTCATTTAATTAAATTAATGTGCAGCAATTTGTACAAATAGAGTCTATAGGCCTACTATACTGTTGTAGCCATTAAATAATCTCATTTAGTATCATATTTGTTAAAATATTCTAATGTTATTTTTTTCCATCTATGTTGAATATGAAAAGTGAACAGCACGAGTAAGATAGGATGCATTATATCGAGAGATGGATATGGAGTGGGTCGGACATGATTTTGACCACTTCATTAAGTTTTGTTTAGTAGAAAACCTTTCTTTAAAGTGAATTTCGTTTTCTATAAATTGTATCTTAATTTTAATCAATTTTTCATCAACCAATTGCTGGATTTAAGAGATAAGTAAGAGAAGCAAATATAACAGACACTAATCATGGAGGCGCCCGCGCGGTCACTTGCATTGCACGTCAGCTGGAGCGCATCTCATCCTCCTAACTTAACGAAACTCAGCGTATGCCTCACACAGACATGATAAATACATAAAATACACAAAGCTTGAAATGTCTTCAAACGAAATAATTCAAAACGAAAAGAAAAAGGCTACTCTCTGATTATGTCTTTATGTGCATTTCTCTCTAGGTGCGTTCACTACAAATATGGCGATCGTCAACTTCATCTTTGCAGTCGACACTGTCAGAAAACACTGGTTTATTGATAAAAATCTATGCACGCATCACCGGATTTACAAATACACATCTTGCTTGTTGCACGCACATATTATGTCGAAAAAACGAAATATTATGTTGAAATAACATTATTATTAATAATACATATTTTAGAATATTTGATTAAATGCTGCTTGTTCAATTTAATAAAATTAAAACTTTAATTGTGATAATTAAAATAATTGAAAATTAAATATTTAGTGGCCAAGTTTTGCTAATTTATTATATAGGCTATTATATGCCTATTGCCTATATTAAGTCATATTAAGACAAGGCATATATTAAGTTATTTTAGCTGTTATGAGAAAAAAAATCTAACGAAATCTAAAATCTAAAAAAAATTCTAACGCCAATTCAACATGCCAGAATAAAACCTGATTTTTGAACAATGCGTAACGCCACTCGACCTGGTGTGCCAAAACACTACATTTTAAACTTCAATTTTTAATTCAAAACAATCTCAAAACGCGTTGTGACATTTTTTAAAGCAGTAGCCTAGCCTATATAAGGGCATTGAAACCAGGATCTTATCTAAAACGCGTTCCGCGTAATCTCTCAAAAATTATGCCACACTACTCCATGTATTTTTTTTTTAAGGACTGCTTTTGAAATCACTATAAATTACTATGCAATTGTATCGCTCACGAGAGCTCTTCATTTATCTAATTCCTCAATAGAATAGTAAAAATATTCAGCGTCATTGCTCCTAATATTGTCTCAATTTTAAACTTTTGATTCTATTTTTTCAGTTCTAAAATTGATTCTATCTTTGGTTCTATTCTGTTGTAGCCTAATAGGCCTATTTATATATATGAAAAATATGCCTATTAGGCTTAGGGTTTTATATTTAACCCACTTACATTTTAAAATACGGCAATTGCTGCTGTTTTGCACAATGTCCCTTTGCGCCACCTGGCGGTCATTTCGGGAACGACTTTGAAATGCGGCTGGTTTATTTTTGCCGCGGTGATTTCGCCGCGGCAGCTGGCGCGGCGGTAATAGGCATTCTGGTTGTCCACCATCTGTAACACCGATTTTATCATCACTGCATTGGTTACCTATAAAGTTCCGTATTAATTACAAGGTATTGCTACTGACTTATAAAGCCCTAAACGGCTTAGCTCCTGTCTATTTAACGGATCTTCTGTCGCCCTACAATCCATCGCGCTCTTTAAGATCACTAAATTCAAGGCTTTTGGTCATACCTAGGATATTCAGAACCACCAAAGGAGGGAGAGCATTTTCACATTTGGCTCCAAAACTCTGGAATAGTCTTCCTGATACTGTTCGTTGCTCAGATTCGCTCTCCCAGTTTAAAACTAGATTAAAGTCGCATCTCTTCAGCCAGGCATTCATATAATCCCACAGTTCAAACTACAATCCGGCCTCTAGCTCATAAATGCCAGAGGAGAACTGGCCCCCGACTGAGCCTGGGTTCTCCCAAGGTTTTTTTTCTCCATTAGGTCACCTGATGGAGTTTTAGGACACCATTAGGTCACTTGATGGAGTTTTTCGGTTCCTTGCCACTGTTGCCTTTGGCTTGCTCAGTTGGGGATATTTTGGGGATATTTAATTTAATTTTATCAATCAATAAATTCCTCTTGAAACAAACTTTGTTGTATTATTTAAATTTAATACTGTGAAGCTGCTTTGATACAATCTGTATTGTGAAAAGCGCTATACAAATAAACTTGACTTGACTTGACTTGACTCTATTCATATAAGATAACTGGGTTTGGAAGTATAACAGGTCTTCTATTCAGCATCTGTCACATTTACAATGATTTCTTTACTGACCTGTGGCAGATCTCCCATCTGAAGACAGTAGATGATCTGTGTGTATTCAGACTCTGTGATTGTCAGATCTACAAACACAAACACGTGTGGATCAGTGTGAGAGACTTTTTTTGTATTTAGCATCAGTTTTACATGACCATCCTGGGGGTTATTCCAGACAGTAAGGTTAGCTTACTGTCAAATATATCCTAACTCTCGGTTGATTAACCTAAACCTTGCATACTTGAGGTATCCAGGTCCAAAACCGTGGTCTGGAGTAAGTTCAGGAGTATGAAGCTCAAGAGTTAACGGTGACCACACAAAGATATTATCAACTGAGTGGCAAGATCCAAATCCAGGAGTCACCATGGAAATGGATGCTAAGAAGAATAGCGCCAACTTCTTCTTTATTGGCAATTTACATTCTTTGTGCATATTGTCACCTAGTGGGCGGTTTTGCTATATTTTAAATCTTATCTTTTATTCTGAAAAATTAGGTTGCTTTATGTTATGTTATAATATATAACGATATCATATAGTACTGTGTGAAATCTGTGATGCTCACTGGAGCCTCATCATGTGCTGAATACCTCTGAAATAAACTAACCCTGAAACAGAACCTGCTCTGGAGAAGGTTAAGTTCAGAGAGTAAGTTGCTATGGCTACTTACATACCCTGAAAGTTACCTTTGTTTTTGGAAATGAAGGTTGAGGTTATCTGGAAAATGATATGGCAAAAGCCTACAGTTTCCACAGTTCACTAAGTCAAACACACGCCCAAAATAATATACCTTTATAAAAAAACATGTTTGTTAAAAAACAACACCATTTCTTCTGGAACTGATCTGCAGTCAGTTGTTTACTCTTTCACAGAGGATGTTTTCCAGATGTTGTTGAGCTCAAAGGATGAACATATTCAAACATGTTTTCTTCTTCTTTTAGTTTTATGGCATCCACGACTTATCAGGTGCATACCGCCACCTACTGTACCGGAGTATGCAATATGGGTAATGATCTACTTTACTTAAAAAAAATAAAAAATAAAAACGTTCCTATATAACTTTTTTAATATTACATATATATGTATATCCCTAGATCTTATAACATACCCCTATACTCTTTATTCCACAATATTAATTCTGTGTATCCTCTACCCCTCCTGTTGTTCCCAATACACCCTTCCATTTTCTTCCTACCTGACTTATCTTTTTTATTTTTTATTTAATCATCTCTTCTCTATATGTCTTACAATGTAACAGTATATGCTCTGCATTTTCTGTAATTTTGCACTCCAAATATTCATCTAATTGACTTTTACCGAACATGTTTTATTTAACCCTGTGTGGTCAAACCTCAGTCTGGTTAAAACTATCTGCTCCCTTCTGTTCCTTCTGATCACACCCTGTGTATTGAGAGATTTCTGTATACCAAAATATTTCCTTCCACTATGTCCCACCTATCCTGCCAGCTTTCGCAATCTAAATAAACTTTGATGAATTTCTAACATTAAATCTTCTCTGTTAGATTTAATATTTTGAATACTGTATAGGGCTGCTATAGAGTCAACACAACAAACCACTCTATCTGGTTTTACTTCCGCCACCCACTTTAACCCTACAATAATCGCCATCATCTCTGCCGTGTAAACTGACAACTGTTTGGATAATCTTTTCCCAATACTTACATTTAGTTTTGGTATGTGAATGCCAATGCCTACCCTAACTTCTTCGTCTTTGGATCGATATGTATAAATATCTAATAATTAAAATATTCACTTCTTATGTACTGACTTGCCATATGTGACCCTGGATCACAAAACCAGTCTTAAGTCGCACGGGTATATTTGTGGCAATAGCCAACAAAACATTGTATGGGTCAAAATTATCGATTTTTCTTTTATGCCAAAAATCATCAGGATATTAAGTAAAGATCATGATCCATGAAGATATTTTGTAAATTTCCCACCTTAAATATATAAAAAAAATATTTTTGTGAGTGGATGCAGCACAATCGCCAATAGAAATGGACAACTTTAAAGGCGATTTTCTCAATATTTCGATTTTTCTGCACCCTCAGTTTCCAGATTTTCAAATAGTTGTATCTCGGCCAAATATTGTCATATCCTAACATGCCTAATATCAATGGAAAGATTATGTATTCAGCTTTCAGATGATGTATAAATCTCAATTTAAAAAAAATTACACATAAGATTTTTGTGGTACAGGGTCACATATGTCCTTTCTCTCACTCTTCCCATTCTTTTATTTCATTATGTTTAAATCTACCTCAGTTTTTGGAAACATCCATATAGGGATACTACTAATAGGGGAAGGGGAGTTAAAACGGAAATTCTCTAATCTTAATTCTTCTGCTTTAGCCTTTACAAATCCTTTTAAAACATTACCCATCCAAATCCATTACCTTGAAAATAATTATATTCCCAACATTCTTTAATGACACTATTTGTAGGATTTTCATTACAGCATAAGTTTATCTTTTCTCAGGTCTGAGGGCATTTCTCTTAACTCTACCTGGATCTAGCCTACCTGTAGACACGAGCATGCCTTTTTTTCCTGAAGTCTTTTTGTTGGTTGGATTTTCAGTTTACTACACATTTCGCAATTCCTCCTCCAATATTGAAAATGCCAAAATACAATGCATTTATTGTGTGAAAAGGTATAAAATAGCAAGTTTTGGGAGTGAACCACATTTAATAAAAATGAAAACACTTACCACGTGAGAACCAAATCCACAGACCGAAGAAAAATGCTTTATGAATCATATTCACAATTCCCTATGTCCAAGCCACCCAAAAAACAGAGAATTGAGTTTTAGAATGAGTTTGTTTGATTGATGAAATCCAACAATGCGTTAAGACCATTTCGATCCGCTTTTCTCAAATCTATGTAAATAAATCTTCAAGTAGCCTAATCCTATGTCTAAAAGATCCTTTCAAATAAGTTATTAGTATTTTTATTTATCAGTTTTGCGGGGAAAAAAGAGAAGACATACAGAACCCCAAACTCTACTTCATGATTTCAATTTCAGCCTTCCAGATTTCAGTTACTTCGTCTGGAAAACATCGCCCGCAGCGCCGCCCCTCCCCTCCCCTCAGGGTCGTCCCATAATTGCCTGTGTCTTCAGTTCAGTGCTTGAGACGTCTTTACAGTAACTATAGCATTAGAGGAAAGTCAGCTCTTTCAGCGACGCAAACAGGACGAAGACTGAGTTGGGACTGTTATAGTGCAGATTTTTTGCATGATTATGTTCACTTTGCTCTACTTGTGGTTGTTGCTCTTCTAGTAGGCTATAAGCTCTTCAACTCCTTCCTGTCATTTTCCTTTCAGAAAAATGAATAAATCCTTCAGAGTACAGCTCTATAACTAACAGCTGAATGTAAACATTTTTCCTGTCACATCAGTTTCTAATATACCAAATACAACAGTTTTTTTATTATTTGCATATCAAACACATCGCAAAGCTGCTGCTTAGGCATTTTGACAAAGAAATTGCGTTTACAGCTTATATCACATCCTGCAGCCCAAAAGGCCATTAAAATACAATATCTGAGATGTCAAATCAGTGTACAAAAGTTACATAAGCTTATATATTGAATAGTTGATGTCATTTCACTTCTATAGCCACTAGTTCACATTATCAAGAGATTTTCTGACACTTTGGGTTTTGGTTGGCCACTACTTCCTGTACAGAAATCTAGTTAAGTTGAAAAGAAGTGTGTGTGGTGAATGTTTGTGCATGTGTGTATAATGGAGAGCACTATTCCGAAATTCAAATGATACATTAAAAGGACGTTCTTTTGAATACCATCCATAATGTTCATAGTCTGCCAATTCTTATTTACAAAAGCATCTGCACACAAGCATGTTGTATTGTAGGAAATGTAATACAAATATTCAGAGTTTGTTCATTGTATTCAGTCTAATCTCTAATTCTGGTCTCCCTTAATCTTCACTCTCTCGATTGCAAGTTGTTCAGAATGCGGCTGCAAGACTTTTGACTGGGTCTAAAAAGAGGGATCATATTTCTCCTGTTTTAGCATCCCTTCACTGGCTTCCCATTAAATTCAGAGTTGATTTCAAGATCCTTATGTTCGTATATAAGGCGTTGTCTGGCCGTACACCAAGGTACATTAGTGTCATATTGTCCTGCTAGGGCACTTAGATCTTCCAGTCACTTCCTCTTAAATGTGTCTCTGTGTCGCTACAAATTAAAGGGTGATCGGGCCTTTTCTGTGGCTGGGCCCAAGCTTTGGAATGGTCTCCCTTATCATGTGAGGTCTCCTCCTTCATTGGACCTTTTTAAATCCTCTATTAAAACGCATTTTTATTCTTTAGCTTTTGGGAACCTGCAATTGTTGTTGTTGTTGTTTTATAGTGTAGACCTGCTTTGTACTATGTACAGCACTTTGGATCAATCTATACTGTGTTTAAATGTGCTTTATAAATAAATGTTGTTGTTGTTGACTCATTGTTCTCACTGAATGTAACAAGGTCAGCCATCATCCTCAATGCAGCCTTTCATGACTTACATGACTTACATGTTTATGTAAGAGTTTCCTCCAGTTATATTTTCTCACTTCTAGCTTCTTCCTTCTTATTTGTTCTCTTTTAATGTATAGGCCTACATATGATGAGTTATGTTGTCTTGAAGTAATGCAACACATTTATTTCTTTAAGTTGCAGGGCGTGAGTTTGTATGCAGCCCTTCACCCACATGCAGTGTTTCCAGCACCTTCTGCTCATATCTCTAATAATAGACAAGACACCCGTACCACATCTGACCAAACACCACAGCACGCCTCATTCTGAGCGGAGCAGGTAATGTGCCACAGTGCATGAAGCTTCTCGCATTCAATCTGTGCATTAAAAAAATGCTTGTGCAAGACTGCAAAATAGAAATAAGTACCAAAATAATGAGCGTTTTGTTGTAATATTTCACTATAAAACACTTACACTGAGAACATGCAACCATTCAATCCTCTAGATATTTAAACAAATAGGTTTCATTTATATTTATTGATTTATACAATTTTGTTTGCTTATTTTCAGCACACTATATTTCAACAAGCAGCTGCAGTTTTACTGGTGCAATGTGTCACCCATGACATCTGTGCTAGATTGTCTTCATAGGGCCGCACAAAGAGATGGTGTGATGCGGAGAGTTGAAAAGTTGACTTTAGTTTTGAGGCTCATGTGGATGCTGTGTGTAAGAAAGCCCACCATTCCATAGAGATTCCACTCATCCCTTGCAGAATGTTTTTAAGTGGCTTCCTTCTACTCATAGATATTATGTGCTATTTTTTCGGACTAATA
The DNA here is from genome assembly GCF_965113295.1 of Leuciscus leuciscus. Lineage (NCBI taxonomy): Eukaryota > Metazoa > Chordata > Actinopteri > Cypriniformes > Leuciscidae > Leuciscus > Leuciscus leuciscus. The sequence continues at coordinate 21,895,816 of NC_138739.1, read as the reverse complement.
GATAAAAAAATTATTTTGAACCAGCTGCCGTGGTTTATTAAATTATTCTAGGTAAATTATTTATGGAAGACATTTTTTCCTCCTTTTTTCCTTGTGTGTTGTTGTGCTTGTTTTGTTGATTGTATGGTTTACGGCTGGCTGTGAAACATATTGGGGATAATAAAGCAAACCTTACGTTACCTATGGTTTTAAAATGTTTTTCTAAATAAGCACTAGATGTGTGTCTTTGAACTTTGCAAAAAATCGCTGGTATATGGTTTTAAATCTGTCTGTAACCTCTGGTGGTGTTTGTTTAATACAAACATAATGTATTACAAAGATGCTGGCTGAGAATTTCAAACACAGAAAAAAATGTTTTAGACATAAAAAAAACCAAGAGATTGATGCAATTGGTAATATTAAATATAATATCAAATCAACAATACAAAGACAATATACTTCAGTGACTCCTACTCTGGATCTAAGTGATATTCTCCTGACATCTGTTTCACGGTATGTGTTGATAGTTCACAACTGTCTTTGTTCTTCTGGCCACATCCAGCAATGGTTTCTGTCAGACAAAGAGAAAAAAATCATTTGACAAATTCCGTGTTATGCCTCAACAAACATGACAAAGTAATTAAAATGTCAGTGTAAACACTCCTCTTGTAATAGACTGAGATTAAGACAAACAACAAAACTAGTTTTTTCTCACCCTCTATTCATATAAGATAACTGGGTTTGGAAGTATAACAGGTCTTCTATTCAGCATCATTGTGAGATTAATGTCTGTCACATTTACAATGATTTCTTTACTGACCTGTGGCAGATCTCCCATCTGAAGACAGTAGATGATCTGTGTGTATTCAGACTCTGTGGTTGTCAGATCTACAAACACAAACACGTGTGGATCAGTGTGAGGAGAGTTCAGTGCTCTGATCAACAGATATGAGTCAATAAAGCAATATTTCCTTTGAATGGGATGTACTGCCATCTAGTGGAACATGTTTCCAGTTTGAAGTTTAAATTACTTAAAAGTGAACTAAGTAACTTTTTTTACCTTAACTGAACAGCTTCGGAGTCATTGGAATGGTTATATGACTTATTTCGGGTTGAATGGTGGTCGTTTCGCACCCCCCTGGTGCCCGTGAGCGGAAAATACGCACTTGCAACTTTGAGCCGGCGCGCCGCCGGCCGCTGCGTCAGGAAGTCTCGCATGATATCAGGTCTCGCGATGTAAACAATTGCTTTACGGCCAAAAGAAATCTGCTAAAATGCTGTCATTATTGCGCTCCCTCACGCTGTCCGAACCCGAATGAAGAAGACGTTTTAAAGAACGTCCCATCTGCTTTGATGTCGTTGATCTATAGCCTCTGGTGTCTGAGAATCAACAACGAATTTTTACGACAGTGTTGTCAAATATCTATTCCGAAGCTGTGGGGGGAGCTCTAGAGAGAAACCTGCGAGCAAAAAGCGAGAATACAGCGAAGAAGTCCCGAAGCTACTGAGTGCTGCTTTAAAGAAAGTGAACCGTCTGTTTTCATATGTAGTTTTAACATACATTGCAGCACGTCTTTTCAACACTTTATTTTGACCCAGAAAGTATCATTTTATTGAATGAATAAGGTAATACTTGCCCTCTTGTGTTGCTTGTTTGCAGTTCCTGCAGTGAAAGTATTTCACCAACACAACTACAGCTATGACCAGTATCAGTAAACCAGCTGATTTCATTGGAATAAGAAGTGACGGCTGAATGGCATCTGTAATGAAGAGAAAACAGTCATTTATATTAATGTTATAGTCTTTCAATGACTCAATCAAGACATTATATAACACTGCAGAACTCAATATAAACCATTATCATAAACTAAGACACTCGAGATCCCACTTTTAAACAAAATCTTTAAAGCTCATTAAGATAAAATAGCACAACAGTTGTGTTTCCCTGCAGTATTTACAATCATTAACATCCAGCAAAATCTACTGAATTACTCTGACGTACCTGGACATGTGTGACAGAGATCAGTGTTGTTGAGGTGTGTAGTTCGGTTGGTGAATGAATAAGACACCACACAGCTGTAGGAATCATCCAGACACTGAATCTCCAGAGGTAGAGAGAGACTGATGCTGAGATCAGACACACTGATGCTGGACAATACACTGATTCCTTTGTACCAGGAGAGAGTCACATCACTCACATTCAACACCAGTGAACATCTGGACTCTGATGAGGATGACAATGATGATGAAGGATTTTGAACTGATGAAAGTTTCTGATGATGCCAGGAGTGGGCAGACGAGCTGAAAAAATATAATGTAAAAACTAAAATGTTTTTAAGGAACAATCAATGATATCTTAAGACATTGTAAGTAAGATTTTCAAACATGCAGGTCAATAAATGTGTCAACATAGTGTTCGCAAGGAATTTCTTCATAACTTTCTGCAATTACGTCGTCATGACAGTTTATTCATCTAAACATTATTTTAATATTAATCTCTATTTTCTCTAAATGTGGGTTTTCAGCTTGTCTAACATTGCTCCTAAAACAACACTATTGTTTTGATTCCTTGTAAAAGCACTGGTATTTCCTTGAGGAAAGTACCACAATTTATGTATAAACCAAGTGTAGATAATGGGTTTTGGTAACACTTTTGTCAGTTATATACTTATGAACATCCAGATTAATCAGGAGAAGTTTTATTTTTGAGTATTATAACAGTCTGAATCATCATGAGAATCATTTACTCACCAACAGTAACATTGGATCTCTTGTATGAAGTTCCTCTGCTTCTAATGATAGATAGTTCATAAAGTCCAGTGTGTTCAGTTCTGATGTTTCTGATGGTCAGAGATCCAGTTTGATTGTCCATCTGTAGTTTGTCTTTGAATCTTCCATCATTACTGACAGATACAAAGTTTATTTGGTCCCTTCTAATGATTTCAGCTATTCGAGTGTCTTGAGGTCCAAACGTCCACAGTTTCAGATCATCTCTCTGTACTTGAACATCAGTGTTTAGAGTGACAGAATCTCCCTCAGTCACTGACACTGACTTCACTTCATCTGGATCACCAAACACACCTGAAACAGAAAAAAACCCTGATCAAGATCAAATATAATATTTATGAGGAAGATCAACTAGGACAAAAGATTGCACTAAATATTTAACACCATGAAAAAAAGGCCTTTAAAGTAATATCCTGCTGTTAGGAATGGCCCCTTAACAAATTAACAAATAAGAAACATGGCAGATTTAACTCGCACTGATTTTTCGTGTTATTTCAAAGGATATTTATAACGTACCATTCGATAGCAATAAACACAGACAGAAGAAAGATGCGCTGTGAATAATTTTTCTGAACTTCTCAATAAACATATATATATATATATATATATATATATATATATATATATATATCCATAGTAAGAACTTAAACTTAAAGCTGACACAGTTCCAGGTTAGAAGTCCGTTCAGAAACAGGATCTAGGAGTTTACGCTACACTTACATGCACACACCATCTCTCTCTCTCTCTCTCTCTCTCTCTCTCTCTCGACACGAGCGTTTATAGTGATCGGTTATATAGGCTATGTATTTCTCGACTAAAAAAAGCGCTTCAGGAACAGGAAGGTTGTAGAAAAGTGCTGGTGAACTTTATTATCAATAACTAATTCTTTATTATCAAGTTTAAGTGTGATTTTTTTCTCTCCTAATTTCTGTTATTTCTGTTATATTTATGATTTAGTATGATTTAGTCAAATAATTTCGCATTAAATCAACATGATTTTTTCACAATATCTGTCAAATAAAAATGCAGATTAGTGTAGGGTTATGTAGCTGTATCCATTATTCTGATCATCTGTTTCCTATTGCTGAGTTGAATAATTTATAAAGGGTTTTAAACACATTTGAAGCATGCACACATAAAAGTTGCCTAATATTATATTGGATTATTTGTTGTGTAATCAATACTCTATTGTTAAAGAACCTTTATGATATGCAAACAGGGATGAGGGTGAGGGACAGCAGAAACTGCTGAACGACACTTGATCAAACGTGCTCTTTCGCCAACAAAGTGTGAGTGACCACTGCATAAATAGAGTAGAATGGTAGCATGCTATTCAAAACAGTGCCAATGTACGACTCCAGACCACCGAGAAACCGTAACAGTCTTGTTCTTATCAGTTTACATCTAGAGGGTTTTTTCTTATGAAACTTTGGGTTCTGGTAGGCCACTATTTCCTTCACAGCTAAGACACAACATCTGTGTTCTGTGACCTGAGTTCACACCTTTTTACAAACATAAAGAACCAGAAAATGCAATCATTCAACTAGGATTTTTATGTTCTAGGATAAAAGCTTGACTCGGTTTATTCACTTAAACACGTATCATGTTCTTGGCCATATTCATTTCGGCAGGAATTCTGTCATCAACACTGTCATCGTAACTGAGAAAAGTTCCATAGTAAATGTCACTAAACAATCTATGTTTAAACTAATCTTTTAACTTTACCTGTATTGAAGTATTCATGTGCGTTCTAGTTCCCACAACGTTCTGACAACATTAGTTTCCAGTGAAGCGCTGAGGCCTAGTAAGGGAGTTTCACAAGAGCATCTCTTCACCCACTCATACACCTTATACACACACTAACACTCAAGTGCACTCTTGTGAGCCCAATAATAGGTTCACCAAAAAAACATGTGCTGCATTCAACCAACAACAACAAAAAACACTTGATACCGTACATAGTAGGGAGGTTAAGTGACTTTTGACTTCAAGTCATGATGCAAAGGTCCCCTTTGGTATGGAAGTACCTTAGGGCCATAGAAATAATTTTATCCTAAGACACAAGTGAGATCATATTTTGTATCTTATATACGCACATTTTAAAAAAATGGCCACCAACCATACTTGAGAGGCCCATATCTTTGCTTCTGTTATATCTATAATGACACATTTGGTATCAACGTGTACATTTTTGGGGTCAAGGAGTCCAAAAAATAGGTTCCAAGACTAAAAAACAATTATGTTGTCCTTACCATGACAATTGGAGGTGAAGTATGCAATATTTTATCAAAAAACGCATGCCAAACACATGTATGATATGGATGGGGGAGGTGAAGTAGCCTCTGTGATGCTGGCATAATATGCAGCCCATGAGATCCATTCTCCGGCTTCAAGGTTCTCTTTCACGAGAATGTTTCTGACTCTCTCGAACCACTGGTAGCCTTCTTCAATTACATTGATGAGAGGACGGGAGGCTGGATGAGGATGACTGTTGGTTTTCAGGGCAGGAACATACAAGACCTCATCTCGGCCAGGAGCCAGGTCCACTCCTCAGGATGTTTTTTGCTACCTTTTTTTCACTATTATTTCCTATTATCTTATACCTTGGGCCATCACAAGTTGATCACGATCACCCCCAACTCGGCCCCGTTTGGTCTCAGGGGCCAAAAAACACCCTTTTTGGGAAAAGCTTTTGGCGGAATGATGTAATTGTGAATATAAGGTACTGCAGCTACATAAATGGCCATATAACCCTACAATTTTGCATGGTGTATCCTGACAAATACGGGCAGCAGCAGATGTGACGATGGGATGTACGTCTCCATTCCCTGCCTCAGGGAACGAGGGTTACCATATATAATTGAGACGTTCCCTTATCGGTCGGTCACTCTCGACGTATGTCGTAACCAACTGATAGGAATCCCTACCAAAGCGCCACAGCTGCTACACCCATCCAGTGCCCGGTGTAAGCCTGTACCCCTTCTTGCCTGGATGGACGATAGAAAAGGGCTTACACAGAGCGTATCTGTCACTGTTGTTCCGTGATAACCCATACAGCGAGATTATTGGATAACACTGGGAAACCGTGCCCTTTCTATGGAAGGGGAACGATGCGGAAGCCACTTTCTTCGAGGGAGTTATGTGAAAAAATACATATGGACTAGCCCAAAGGTTGTACTGCAATATTGGGTAACTTAGCCCAAGGGAAAGACACATGGCTTCGATTAAGAGCAGCCGTGGAAGTATACACATATGGAATCCCCATAGGGTCACACATATGGAACCCAGCCTAACACCTGATCTCTGAAGGGAGTGGTGGGAACCTTGGGCACATAGCCAGGCCGGGGTCTCAGTACAACATGGTTGTCACCCGGCCCGAACTATAGGCACGATTCGTTGACCGAAAATGCTTGCAGGCCCCCTATCCTCTTGATAGAGGCCAGTGCAATCAGCAGCAAAGTCTTCAAAGAGAGAAACTTTAATGGTGCGTTCACACCGGACGCGAATTGCGCGTCAGGCGCGAGTGATTTCAATGTTAAGTCAATGCAAAGACGCGTTACGCGCGTAAAAAATTCCTGCGGCGCGGTAGACGCGAATACGCCTCATTCGCGCGTCAAGTTCGCGCGAATGGCGCGAATTGAGCGTCTGGCGCGTTAAGCGCGTTACGCGCGAATGTTTTATGTAGTGCTTTTTGTGCATTCTCGTGTTTGACGCGAATTCGCGTCTGCCGCCCGAGTTGAAAAATCTGAACTTCTGCGTCAATTCGCGCCGCGTTAACCAATCAGGAGCCTGCTTGCTGCTGTCACGTGGTGAAGTGACAGTTTATAATGTTATTTTATGTTTGGCCTCAATAAATTATTTTGTAATATGACTAAAATGCACAACAAAGCAAATCTTTCACATAAAAACTCGATTTCAATATATGAGAGATACTCATTTTGTATTTAATGCAATTTATTCCATATCTATATGAAACATTAATCTAATGTGAAGACAACAAATACAATTTAGTGTATACAAAAAAAAAAAAAAATCACAGGACAGGTTTCACTTTTGGAGGCTGGCTCCATTTATTATCAAAACAAAAATAAATGACAGATTAGGTGGGTGCGGGCGAGGGTGAACCTCGCGCCGGGCTGTACAGCGTGGGCTCGTCAGGCAGCGACCACTCGAGGCCGAGGCCTTATACGGCCTACGCTGTCCTTGTCAGCGTCCTCACCGTTAGGTCCACCAAACCTAGGTCCTGGACCAAATTGTGAAACTCCTGAAACCCTCCGGAGAGTCTGGTGGACCTGAGTACAGCGACGATGTCCCCTACGCAGCTGTTTCTGCTCTCCAGAGCATATACGAGCGGTGACTCTCTCGATTAATGCTAATGCTCGATAAACATCTAAAAAAGATGGCCGCCAAAACTTTCACCTCTGACGCGCGTAAATTTCGCTTCAAACTTTTGTTTTTACGCGCGTGGGACACGCGAATTAACACAAAGTGGTCAAGCGTGGTAGACTAGACGCGGTAGACGCGAATTTGACGCGCTATTTGCGTCCGGTGTGAACGCAGCATAAGTCTGCTGAGTGCAAAGACTCAAAGGGAGCATCCTGAAGAGCTTGAAGCACCAGGGAAAGGTCCCAAAAGGGTATGGAGGGGGGGTGAAGAGGGTTTAACCGTCTCGCCCCCCTAAGGAACCTGACAACCAGGTCGTGCTTTCCAACTGATTTGCCATCTATGTGGTTGTTATAAGCTGAAATAGCGGCAGCATGTACTTTGAGGGTGGAGGGAGACAGCCTTCGCTCCAACCCTTGCTGCAAGAAGAAAAGCACGGACCCTATCGAACATCTTCGGGGGTTCTCTCGGTGAGAAGAAAACCACTCGACGAACAGGTTCCACTTCAAGGCACACATCTCGTGGACGGCGCCCATGCAGAAGTGATGGTGTTAAGTACCTCTGGGGGTAAGTCACCTAGAACCAGAGATGGAGTTTCCAGAGGTCCGGATGCGAGTGCCATAGGGTGCCCCGTCTCTGAGTCAGAAGGTCCTCCCTCAGAGAAATGGGCCAGGGAGGGACTGTCACAAGGAGCATAAGTTCAGGGAACCAGGTCCGGTTGGGGCAATAGGAGGCCACCAGAAGGACCTGCTCCTCGTCCTCCCTGATTTTGCACAGGGTCTGTGCAAGTAGACTCACTGGGGGGAACGCATATTTGAGGAGGCGCTGGGGCCAGCTGTGTGCCAGTGCATCCGTGCTGAGTGTTCCCTCAGTCAGGGAGTAAAACAGCTGGTAGTGGGAGGTCTCTGAGGAGGCAAACAGGTCTGAGCCTCCACCTGAGCCTCCCCGAACTCTCTCCAGATCAGCTGAACTGCCTGGGGGGTGGAGTCACCATTCTCCCGGGAACACAGCTCATGATAGCTCGTTGCCCACACGGTTGAGCACACCGGGGACATACATGGCTCGAAGTGACCTCGGATGCTTCTGACTCCAGAGGAGGAGATGGCGGGCGAGTTGTGACATGCAACGGGAGCGTAGACCACCTTGTCAGTTGATGTACGCAACGGTTGCAGTGTTGTCCGTACGGACCAGCACATCTCTGCCCTGTAGCGGCCACTTTAAGTGGCTCAGAGCGAGACATACTACTGGCAACTCGAGGCAGTTGATGTGCCAATGCAGTTGAGGGCCCGTCCACACCCCTGACACTGCATGCCCGTTGTACGTGGCACCCCAGCCGGTGGCAGAGGCGTCTGTGAACACCACAGCATGCCTGGAAACCTGTTCCAAGGGGACTCCTGCCCGCAGGAATGAGGGGTCTGACCACGGGCTGAAGGTCTGGCGGCACGCCGGTGTGACTTTCACCCGGTGAGTGCCGTGATACCACACCCATCTCGGGACTCGGCCATGAAGCCAGTGCTGAAGCGACCTCATATGGAGCAGCCCGAGCGGAGTTACCACTGCTGCCGCTGCCATATGCCCCAGGAGCCTCTGAAAGAATTTCAGTGGGACCGCCGTCCTGCCTTTGAAGGTGTTCAAAGGTGGTTTCTCACAGGTTCGCGTTTAAATTCTGTGTAGAGAGAATGGTGTCGTCTTAGCGTCCCCTAATTTAATAACAAATGATCGTTGCGACGGAAGCGAATCAATCAAAACTAACTTTAGATGGAAAATAACTTTATTAAAGAACCGCTATAAAGCCAAAACAATCTTGCATGTACCTTAAATTATACGCGTATCTCTGTTAAGCTGCTTTGAAACAATCTACATTGTTAAAAGCGCTATATAAATGAAGATGACTTGACTTGACTTGACTTCAAGCAGTTCAGCACCGACTGAGCGCGTTGCTCTGTGAGGTGCGCTGTCTGTGCGACCGAATCCAATTCCATACCGAGAAAATAGATCCTCTGCATGGGGGCGAGTTTGCTCTTCTCCCAGTTGACCAGAAGACCCAACTGGCTGAGGTGCCTGAGCACGAGGTCCCTGTGTTCGCATGCAAGTCGTCGAAATAGTTGAGGATGCGCACGCCCTGTTCTCTCATGGGAACAAGGGCCCCCTCCGTAGAGCCTAGTCAGGCATGCACGATGATAAACAGCATTAATAGCAACCATATCACCAGCAGCTAGTTCAGCCAATAGATGCCTGTCACCAGAGACAATTTATATAAGAGACATGCCACTTCCTCAATCCTCAATACAACTATATAAGGAAAACCCGTAACGGCAAAGATGGCGGTTGTATGCACATGTCCCGCCCCTCCCGCTGAAAAGCCAATCATCTGCTTTTAACAGTCAAGCCGGGAAACATTTAAGCCTATCGTCTGGTTCCACTGACGCATGCGCACAGTAGAGGTTTTGCGACAGCGGAGACGATTTGGCGACAGCGAGTTGTGGTGTACAAGATCAGATGGAATCCACATGGAAGAGAGTGATAACAACGCGAAAATAAAGCATTTTATATCGACCACAAATATGTTACCTTACATTCTAAGTAAAAGACACAAAATATGTCTTATTTGATCGGTGAGTAATGTAGATGAACTGCTGCGCTTGTGACACTGACAGGGCGCATATTTAACTGAAAGAACAAGCAGAGAGAGAGAGAGAGCCCCGGTCGCGCGCGCGCACTCTCTCTCTCCGGAGCCAGACGAGAGCGTAAACAACTTAAACAAGACTTCACCGTCTCCAAATTAAGCGCTGTCTTGCTCTCTCTCCCTCGCACATATTAATCAAAATAAAACAACATGATGGTAAAAGGTCGGAAGACCAAAGTGTCATGTGGAGCATTCGGAGATATTTTTTCCTGAATTATCGCTGGGAGTGAATTGTGCTAAAATACGTTGCCTTATCTTCTCTGAAATGCGTTTCGCACATTCAGCTGACATAAAATTACTCTCTAAATAAACGAAAAAAAACCTATCCAGTGATGTAATGTTTTCTGTGTTGACACTAACCTTGTGGGATGTCCATGTCCTAACTGCTGGGATAATCACACAACCGTATGACACGTCCAATTCGCGAACTAAAGACTCTTTTGAACCGATTCATTTTAATGAATAGTTAAAACAACTGATCTATACAATACATTGTTATTACTGATAAAGTGCAAACCTGCTTATATTTAAATAATGGAGAACAATATTGACATTGCATATTGCACAACACCGGCATTCTGGATAGAGACGTAAATGAAGTTGGTGTCGTGAACCCTTGCGCATGCGTAGTAAAGTATAACCTGCGGGGGAAAATGCGTTTTAAACCTTATTTTGGGGCAAAGTCATCAAACTTTTTCAGCGATTTTTATCATATTTTACTGCTGTTTCTAGTATACATGTAGTTTTTATGTCCCGGTGACCAGTGAAAGTGCAGTTCTGACTCTCTGCCCATTCATTTAGATAGGAGCCTGGTCTTGTTGGACCGAAATAGCTGCCCGGAGGCGTTGCCAAGATGGCGGCCGAGTGGCACGACTTGCCTAAAAGGACTTTGCTGTCACCCACCACCTGAGCACATTCTTTCACTTTTCTATCCAAGCCAAGGGTGGCAGCCCTCCTCAGTTCATTTTCTTTGCCCACTTCACCACAGAAGAGACACGGTTTATCGAATGGTTCACATGATGTTGAGGGTCTGGGTAAAGCGAGTGTGGTGGACTTGTCACTCATGCGCTGTGTTTTTACTGGGCTCACAGACTCTTCATGCTTTTTTCTTTTTCTTGCTCTCTCAACTTTTTGTTTATCAATCGCATTTCTGCAGCTTTTGTGCCACACCATAGGATTTTGAATCATCAGCTGAACTACATCCTGACTAATGCCTGGATGTATTAGTCAGGCATTAGGCATTAATTAGGCATTTCTGCTGATCCCCTAATGCCTTCAGCTCCTGGATGTTAGCCTGTATTTTATAGAAAATAGCCTGTATTTGACAGAAATTCCAGAATTGTCAGCTAGATAGTGTGGTGTATTTTTTGACAGTGAATGGGATGCTAAATATCATTTTGACTTTAATATGATTAACAAAGCACTTGTAATCACGTTTTCATAAGTGTAAAGTAGGACATTTTTGATAGTGTAACGGCAGCATAATTTCACCATTTTGTGCATTGCCCTTTCTCCCAATAATATTAGTGCACCATCTTAGTATATACTGTAGGCTTATACAATCTTTCGCTGGATCCCAATTTGTGTACTTGTGCACTATTCTATAAAATTTTGTAGTACAAACAGTACGAGTAGCGAGTTCAAACTAGAAATTCCAAAAAAGAAAATGTGCCCTTTAAATACCCGGATGATGCAGTTAACCAAAAGAAAAAAGTTAATTTGTGTGGAAAGTTAGACACTTTATACACTCACCTGTGGAGGAGAGGCCATCAGACTCAGACACTGGATGTCAAAATGACAAAACATATAAAATTCATACACTAGACAGCTTGATATTACAAGTACATAGTGTGTGTTAATTGGGACGTTCATACTTGGGACACAGAGTTGCTGTTGTCAGCTATGCTCTGGCTCCCTCTAGTGTCACTGACATGAACTCTCTCCATTATACAATTAACAGAGTTTACACACACTTTTGAGTTATGTATTAATCAAATATTTAATGAATATTAGTCCATGATCACATCTTCATGTAGATTTAGAACATGACAAACTTTACCTCTCTGGGCAGCAGTCAGTAAAAAGTAAAAGATTCTTTATAAATACTGGGTTAAAAAAAAAGTGTTATTGGTGCAATACAGATTAAAAACAGTTCAGTGCAGTTTCAGATAACACTACATTATTAAAAAATACCAAAGTGGTTTGTTAAGGGTGCCATGTTATTGCTGCACCTGTGACTTAAATGAAAATAACATTAGTATGTCAATGTCAGTAGGAAACACATAACACATAACACTGGGATTAAAGTCCCCGTGAACCGGAAGTTGCAAACGATTTTTCTCCAGTGTTGTGACGTATTTCCCAGTGAAACGGAATATTGAACAGAGGGCAGGGTTTCACTCTAGCGCTCCTCCTCTCCATCTCTGCTCATAGCAGACTAACGGTTTGAGGGGAGTGGTTAAGCGTTTTTCAACCCAAGCCGTCAAGCCTATGTCATCAGAGAGGGACCGCCATTCCAGACCGGAAGTAACTTTTCAGACTTTGATTAAAGATTACCACGGCAAACAATTTTTTTCTGTGTCTTAACTTGCACGGATTAATTGTTCACCACAAGACTAGTAATATGCGCTAACAAAGTAAATAGGGTCAATTTTGATTTCACGGGGACTTTAAGGACACTTTTTCTTGTTGAGATTTTACATAAAAAATAACACTGTGGCATTCAACTTGTTTTTCTGCTGAGCTCAAAGTATAGAAGTAAAATAATGTCAAATGTTTTTGAAATAAAAAGCCTGTTGAATTGCACTACTTGAAAAAAAATAGGCATTGCATTAACCATGCTTGCATTTTAATGCATTGTATTTTTAGGGCTTGCATTTTTATGGGCTGAAATTCAACATGGTTGAATATTTAAGCTGTGAATATTTCAATTAAAAACATTTCAAACACCTTTTCATTATTAAAAATTCAATAATCCATATTCACCTTTCATATTTCACTTCCAAAATATTCAAACTGTTTAAAAATACAACCAATAATATTCAACAGGCAATTTTCGGTCCATTTTATTTCGCTTTGCAAATTCGCTTCCACAAATTCAGTGGTTCAAATTCGACAGTAAATTCAACATTGACGTCCAGGAACTGCAGGAAAAGCAGTAGATTGCCGAGCATACTCTCCATCTGCTGTTAGTCGACCTCACCAGCAGATGGTGCAAAAGCGCTTGTTGTTGAAATGATTATCTGTGTCAGTATATGCGGAAAAGATGATAAACACACAAAATGTGTTTATGTTTATGTTTCATTCAATAACTTCATTGTTACTTTCCCTGTGTAGCCTACATGTCATCAGCTTTCTCTACCATGAACAGGATTATAATCGGTTTCCCTCAGTACCTCATCATACTCAAGGATTCCCCTTCCGTTGGGACTTCAATAACTTCAATAGCAAACTTAAATTTATTTGAATAAATATCAAAAACCCAAAGGGTGCGCAGTATGCCTGACACTACATGAACACTTTACAGTTGGTTTTATGACTGTAAGTCGTTCTATTCAAATGCTATCGGAGTTAGAAACGTGTATACCAAAGTCATATACACTTTAGAGACGGTCCCTAAATGTGCGAATGTCCATCATCAAGCCATCTGTATGCCAGTCTATCACTGGGAAACGCTCAGCTTTGCGCGTTATTCTGAGTCCATCTGCTTGCCTGCGAGTTTGGTCTTTTACATCACTGTAGTCCATTAAGCTACGTTAAGCGTTGTATATGTCCAGCAGGGGAATCCTGAAGTATTGAGGGAAACCCTAATAGCCTGCATGCAGCACATCGCCACAATATAAAGTTAAGGCAACTAAACAACCAAGATAAATATATGTCAACCTCAAAAATGTAGCCTAACATTGGATCTGTATATCCGCATCTGGGAATAACATTATAATCTCGTTCACGGTAGAGAAAGATGCATGTAGGCTACACAGGAAAAGTAACCGTGAAGGCACTGAATTTAACATAAAACAGCCGTCATAATAATCACAAATACACTTACATTGCTGTAAATGAGTTTTATGAATGAATGACTTGCTCTAATTTTGCTGGTCTTCGTCAACAACACGCGCTTTTGCACCACCTGCTGGTGAGGTCGACTAACAGCAGATGGAGAGTATGCTCGGCAATCTACTGCTTTTCCTGCAGTTCCTGGACGTCAATGTTGAATTTACTGTCGAATTTGATCCACTGAATTTGTGGAAGCGAATTTGCAAAGCGAAATAAAATGGACCGAAAATTGCCTGTTGAATATTATAGGTTGTATTTTAATTGAAATATTCACAGCTTAAATATTCAACCATGTTGAATTTCAGCCCATAAAAATGCAAGCCCTAAAAATACAATGCATTAAAATGCAAGCATGGTTAATGCAATGCCTATTTTGTTCAAGTAGTGCAATTCAACAGGCTTTTTATTTCAAAAACATTTGACATTATTTTACTTCCATATTAAAGCATCTTAAATAAGGGTGTAAAAACTCCTACATTGAGCTCAGCTTACACAAACATGTCCAGTCTGACAAGCTGAACAACTAAAAATAACCATAGAGAAATAACAGAAGATTTCCATAAAATGAACAAAAGGCACAAGTTAACCATTAGCATTATCATTCATATCAATGTCAGTTTCTCAGCTGGAACAGGATTCAGAAGAGCAGAAACCGGATGCTGTCTTTGACAGTGGTGATTGGCTGATGATAAGAGAGACAGACCAAAACATCTTGGACAGGTTGTGTAGATAAATTCAAACTGTTTACACAAATCTTGTCAAAACAGCCACATTTTCAGCTGGTGGTTAGTCAATTTAAAAGGCACTATGCATAATTCATTTAAGAAAAAATTGGTCCAAAAATCTAACAATAAAATATAGAAACATGTATATAAAAATGTACAAAAATATATATCAATATAAAAAAGGTCATTTTTAAAAGAGCATTGTATGGCGAAAATGGCGAAATACAGCATGTATTCTGCTCAGTTCAAATCTCAAATGTGGAAAGATTCTGGTAATAGAGTTGAACTTGCATGAACATGTCTTGTCTAAAAGGGTAAACATCTAACCGCAGAACAAGTTAGAGCAGGATGGAAGGACATTGTAGGATTTAAATAGGTGACAAACAATGAGCAAAGTATTTGAATGGCAATCGACCAATCAGAATCAAGTATTCCAGAGAAGCATGTATTAATGAATAAAGAATATTAATGCATTCACTGAAATTCTATGACATGGAATGTTAGTGCAAGCTAGAGGAAATCCTAATACTGAAATACTGATAAAATACTGATGACACTAAAGCTCTGGATTTTATATAATAACTGAACAACTATTCATCATTCTCTGAAAATCTCTATGCTCTATGTTCTCAAAAACCAGAAGCACTAGTCACAGAAAATGCTGAGAAAAATGTGTCAAGTCAAATAAGTACAGTATTTTTAACATGGACTATACCATGAATATGCTATGTTACATTAACACCAGAGTATATGACATAATCTTCTCCAGCAACTTTCTGAAAGAAAACAAAACACAAATAACATGAATCAAAACATGTAAAACAAAAACAATTGTGTGTGTATATATACAAGAAAAATAACAGACTGTTGGTGTGTATATATAGGGTACAACAGGGCTAAATGCACAACTTAAGAAAAAATTGCTTTTCACTACACCCATAGTGTATTATTGCAGAAAAAATATATCTTTGTATTGAACAATGATGGAGCAACAATTTTGTGTGAAAATAAATCATAAAAGTGGTTTGCTTTTTTAAAAATCTAACAAATGTATGAGATGGCAAGCTTTACCACTCACAGGGTAAAAAGCTGACCAGCACGGGGAAAAAGTCACACATTATTTGTATAAATACTTTAAGTAAAATAATGTTTTGAATGTGGAAGTTGATACTTGTTCAAAACATCCACTTTAGCAAAGTTTCTACTACTTGATAGATAAAAGAATACATTTTTGGTTCAATAAATATACTGTCATTAAAATATGTTAATATAAAAATATATTTGAAAAATATAGAATATATTACATACATATTACATTCAGAAATAAAATTATTTAAAAAAATAAAGATTCTGAAAACATTGAATGAGATCCCATAATAATTCATTATAGATTTAAAGTGAGATAAAAATGTGTTTCATTAGACACATTATAATGTGATTTTAAATCAGTAGCTTATGTATTTAAACTTTATTTAAGCAATGAGGGTGTAGTGTTTTGAAAAGCTATGTATTATAAGTAAGTTAATTCATTTAATTTGGTCTTTTATGAATACAAATAGACTGAAAATATTTATAACTATTGTCTTTTTTTTCCACTCATAGTCTGTAACTATGAGAAACAATTTATAATTGTTCTCTCTCACTCGCTGTGCTATTGCCTACATGACAGATGATAACAGTCATACAAAAATATGAGGACATCTTTTTTATACTGTAAGATATCTAATAAATGAAGATGACAAGAATGATAATAAGAAAATCAATCCTGTGTCTGGTATCCGATAAAAACTGGATTTTGATTGTTAAAATATCCCAATGTCCAATAAATTCACAAACTCTTGGGGACAATGTCAGATAATATTAATACAAATTATAAAATTATAAAAATTATATATTTTTAAATGAAATCCGTAGAGATAGATCAACGTTTTAGTGAGTAAAGACATTAAATATATGCATATAGCATTGAATGCTAGATACAAATAATTATTATAAGTTGATAAAAGATATTAATTAGCCTACATACACTTTGCATGAAACATAGCAATGTGCCGTTATCGAGAGAGCGCTCAATCTCCTTCTATTCTTGGCAGAGTGTTTTAGACGATGGTGAGAAAAGCAAATGAATAAAAATGTATTTGACTTGACTGAGGCGTTATTAGTCATCCGAACCTGTCTTTTCTTTCATTTTAATGTAATTTTTATTGTTGAAAATGTTTATCTTAGCTATATTAGACTGATAGAAAAAATCTATATACACAAAATGGAATGGCATTACATCTATGGGAAATTACATGACGGATAAAAACAGACAAAAAAAATAGACTTTTTTATCCCAACTAACTCCGTCAGAGTGATGGAGCTTATAGAGTAGAGTGTGAGATTAAGTAAACGAGTGTACCTGTATTTATAGTAGATATAGCGTTTTCTTTCAGGTCAGTACTATATTCATAATAAAAATCTTGTTTGAATGTCTGCGATATCTTGTCCTTTTAACAGTTAACGGTGCAGTGTGTGATTTTTAGTGGCATCTAGTGGTGAGGTTGTGAATTACAACCACCAGAAGTTACGGTGGCCGACGGGAAAATATGTCGTAGTCTGAGACAGCAGAGAGAAGCCAGTTAAGCAATGAGGTTTCTTTACAAATATAAATTAAGAAATCAGGTTTACTTAATTATTCAGTAAAACGATATGGTACTGTGCATATTTTTTGTTACTTGTTCACCATTATGTCAGTGTTTTATTCACTGACTTTAGCTAGCTTCTTTGCACGAAGAACAACATAGTGTTTATCCGTTTAGGGCTACTGTAGAAACATGTCGCCGCATTTCAATGTAAGGGGGACCTGCAGTGTATGTAAATAGAAATGGCTCATTCTAAGGTAATAAAAACTTAATGGTTCATTAAGTAAAGTCTTTATACACCACTGAAAACATAGTTATGTATGATATTGCGATTCTTTCAACAGATCCTCCTAAATATTACACAATGCACTTTTAAGGGGTTTTCCGTTTCCATTTAATGGCGAAATAATGTAACTTCTGTTGCTGTTCACGGTTAGGGACTATTTTTTCCAGCGGAAGGAAGGCTTTTAGTGATTTTACTTCACAAAAGTTGCATTGATACATATTTTTTGGCTTTAATATTTGTATTGTGTGGTAACCGTTTTATAAAAGCAATAAGGTACTCAAAGCTAGTGCTGTATCGTGCGCTATGCGTCGTGACTTATTCACGATACTATAGACCCCTTTTGCGCCGACGTCACAGTTACGTCACGGCGCTAGCTGGAGGCAAAACAAACGGAAAACTGGAGGCGGCCAATACAAACCAGCACAGATTCGGCTACATAATAAGGAGCTTAAATTATTATTTTTATTATTAAATGTCATCTTGTTGTGTTGTTGGGTGCAAGAATCGATGAAAAATGAGTATGCTGTATCTGGAATTTTTATTTCTAGAAAATATCCACATCTTTAAAATTGCACCGTCACTCTTTACATTGTCGTCTTGGCGCTGGCTAGGCAGAACTGCGGATCGCACACACAAATCTTTACATGACCATTCAGCACATAGTTATAGGCATCTAAAGATTTATATGCCCTCAGTTTCTCTTTACCCTCGGTTTCTCTATCGGGCAGGTGTAGAAGTCAGGCCACTCAACCGTTGGTAGCGTTAACGTTAATCCTGTCAGATCGTCCATTGACTGAGCGTGTACGGGTCGGCCAATCTGGTTCCGTCCGTTAAAATGAACTTTTGCAAATAACAATCGTGGTCCTGGACAGTGAGTGACCTTGCACATTAAGATAAAATTGGATTTTCTCCAGTCATTGTTAAAAAAAACAAGCTAACAAACTGGCAAACTAACGTTAGTGAAGCGGCCAGAGGGATCTTTCTGCCTCCAGCTAAGCCCCGCCCACACAAATACGTCACCATGTTTACCAACTGTAAAAGGACCTATGGGGCGCCGTTTGTAAAGCGGCTCACGCTGAAAATAACAGCAACATTTTGTCACATTTAGCTTCAAACAATGTTTAAAAAACTGGTATGAATTTTTGATGGTCACTTTTTACCACATTTACAACAATATTTGTCAACTTAGAGATATTTTAAATAGTTAAATCTAAATATTAAATGTTACACCTAAATGCTAAATCTAAATCTAAATGTTAAATCTAAATCTAAATGTTAAATATAAATATAAATCTAAATGTTAAATCTAAATGTTAAATCTAAATGTTAAATCTAAATCTAAATGTTAAATCTAAACGTTAAATCTAAATGTTAAATCTAAATATTAAATCTAAATCTAAATGTTAAATCTAAATCTAAATCTAAATGTTAAATCTAAATGTTAAATCTAAATCTAAATGTTAAATCTAAATCTAAATCTAAATGTTGAATCTAAATGTTTCGGGTGAAACTAAATATTTAACTAATATGCAAATTCAAAATGCCGGTAACCGGAAGTGCCAAAATAAAAGCTCGAGTGTGTGTTTATAGCATGGTTTATAGTGTCAAATAACGAATAAAAACCATCTCATAATAATAACTATAATATAACGATAATAACTACCTAAAATAATAAACACGTTTGGAGAAACTGTAGAGTTTCGTGATGAGAGTGATGACATGACATTCAGTCAAAGTGAGCCCCCTCGTGGCTGGCTATTATGGCTGCAGGTCATAAGTCCCGCACTTTTCATAAAAGTGACGCTAGCCTACTCTTCAAATACAGTTTCTCCAAATGTGTTTATTATTTTAGGTAGTTATTATCACGATAATCCATGTCCAAGAGTCCATTTCCTCGGATGAGATGGTTTTTATTCGTTATTTGACACTATAAACCATGCTATAAACACACACTGACCTCCTCGAGCTTTTATTTTGGCACTTCCGGTTACCGGCATTTTGATTTTGCATATTAGTTAAATATTTAGTTTCACCCTAAACATTTAGATTCAATATTTAGATTTAGATTTAACATTTAGATTTAGATTCAACATTTAGATTTAGATTTAACATTTAGATTTAACATCTAGATTTAGATTTAACATTTAGATTTAACATTTAGATTTAGATTTAATATTTAGATTTAACATTTAGATTTAGATTTAACATTTAGATTTAACATTTAGATTTAGATTTAGATTTAACATTTAGATTTAGATTTAGCATTTAGATTTAACATTTAACATTTAGGTGTAACATTTAATATTTAGATTTAACTATTTAAAATGTCTCTAAGTTGACAAATATTGTTGTAAATGTGGTAAAAAGTGACCGTCAAAAATTCATACCAGTTAAATACAACATTGTTTGAAGCTAAATGTGACAAAATGTTGCTGTTATTTTCAGCATGAGACACTTTACAAACGGCGCCCCATACGATACAGCACAGCCTCTTGTACCTTATTGATTACATATACACACCAACAGTCTCTTTTCTTGTAATCCTTTTTTTACCTTCAACACAGTATAAATCGAAATATGGCTCAAAAACAATGGTTGAATAAAAAGACAAGCACAAGTTACAAGCACAGCACATGATAGCGGGCAAACATGATGACCTGTTGGGTCAGATTGTACAAAAATACTTTCTAAAGTTACTAATAACTTCTACCAAAAGGGGGTGCTTTCAAACATAGTATCACTTTTGCCTTTTGAAAGACTTTTGGGGGGCTTATTAATAACACTACCATTTTTGTTTGTTCATTGTTAATGTCAGCTGTTGGTTCCATTACTGGCTTTCCTGCATTTGATGCAGCTGCCATTGAATCATCAGGGTTGATACTTTTGTTGATTTGATGACTTAATGCATCACTGTCTGAGTCTCTGTTAGAGATGCATGTGGCTTTCAGACACATAATCTTGGTATACTGTGAACTGAAAACCTCCACCCTCCCTAAACCCTACTGAGCCTGAGAAATGAGAGCACATGTTTGTGTGTTGAATTGCAAGTTTCTAAAGTTGTCTGATATGGTACTGTGCCTTCAGGACGCTACCATGTAAATTTGAAACCTAAGCATGAAAAGGGCAAGCAAAAACAGACATTAAGCAAAATAGAGTGCTTTATGATGCTTTAAAATATCTTGTCTAAGGCCACATTATACACAGGCAAAGTACGAATGCTAACATTAGCACAGGATGACACAGCTACTGCTTCGTCACGTGTGTAAGCGCAAACAGCTCTTATCTGTGGTAAAAGCTGAGGTTTCTGCAAACAGCCATAGTGTCTTACCGTACTGTGAACACTGCGTGCACGAAATGTTGTTTTGGTATAAAGTACCTCTTCCTCACAAGTCTGGACTGTTTTAATGATAATAATCACATTTTCAAACTACAAAATAAGTGTGAAATGTTTTTTTTTTTTTTTTTTTTAACAGATATTGTGGTGCATTGTGGTGAACACTTAACTTCACTTAATTTTAACCCAGAATGTTCATATAATTTTATGAAAAAAGTGTTACTTGCCCTCTTGTGTTGCTCGTTTACTCTTCCTTCTGAGAAAGATTATCACCACCACAGCTACAGCCAGTATCACTAAACTAACCAATATTACCACCCAATGTGACGGCTGCAGTTCTGTAATGAACAAACAGAAAATAGTATTAATTATAAATGAGACCTGCAATATTTGATTTTAACAAAGATCTCACTTAATATGTCTCAGTTGTTAAGCTTGCTAAATAAACTTGATCACTTTTTTAAACAAAATCTACACTCGCTAATTATACCTGCACATGTGTGACAGAGTTGACTGATATCCAGATGTGTAGTCTGGTTGCTGATGGGATTGTAGATCACACAGCTGTAAGTGTTTTTATCCTGATATTCCACCTCCAGAGGTAGAGAGAGACTGATGCTGAGATCAGACACACTGATGCTGGACAATACACTGATTCCTTTGTACCAGGAGAGAGTCACATCACTCACATTCAACACTGAACACACCAGTGAACATCTGGACTCTGATGATCTTGATGATGATGAAGAACAGTCTGAAGAATCTCTGATGATGACAGGAATGGGTAGAGGAGCTGGCAATATTAGAGAGAAATAAAAATAGAAATGATACTTAAAAAAATGTATCTAAATCAAACAAAGTACAAATCAAGATATGGAAATAGAGTTGAAGTTTCTATGTTTAATCTAGCATTATTTTTGTTCCATAACAACAATCTGTTATTTCAAGGAAAACTAGCAGAAACATCACAATGAATATATTTGCTTAATAAAATTTGTGATTTTGTTTGTGCGTGTGCGTGTGTGTATGTGTGTGTATACATATAAGTACACTGCGTCTTGTCTTAATATTTCACAACTGAAAAAAATATATAAATGGAGTTAAGAAACAAAGGTTCACTAGGAGTAAGTTTATTTAACCCCATCAGTTACACAACAAGAACAAAAGCTGCTTTCAATTACTTCAATGACAGTTGTTCTGATTCCTGATATCCACCCATCACTAAACATTTGATTTACTCACTGTAGACAGTAACACTGAAACTCTTGTATGAGATCCCGGTGTTGCTGGCAACCTGTACTTTATAAAGTCCAGTGTGTTCAGTTCTGATGTTTCTGATGGTCAGAGATCCAGTTTGACTGTCCATCTGGAGTCTGTCTCTGAACATCACAGCAGTATCATACATATAGATGGCCTGTCTATGAATTTCAGCTATACGAGTCTCTGAACTGTCAAGTCTATAAGCCCACAGTATCTGATCATCTCTCTGTACTTGAACATCAGTGTTTAGAGTGACAGAATCTCCCTCAGTCACCGACAATGACTTAATTTCATCATCATTCCCAAACACACCTGAAACAGAAAACAAAGATAAGTATTTTTTTTATTAATCTATTTTTACAATTTTAAGAAAATTACATGGAAAATCCCAACAATTCCACCAGAGTTCACTAATAACCTTTATTAAAAAAAAATACTTGTTTGTTTATAATTTTAACACAATTTCTTCATGAACTTAACTCCAGTCAGTTGTTTAGCTCCAAGGCTCCAACAACATAGCCTATTCAAACATGTTGAATAGGCACGAGCATGTTTTTTTTTTTCCCTTAAGACTTTTTGTTGGTTGGAAGCTCACAGTTTACCACTATTTCGCAATTCATCCAGCTTTACTAATTGAAAATGTCGAAATACCGAATGCATTGTGAAAAATATAGGCCTATACAGTATTTGAGTGAAACCACATTAAATTAAAAATTAAAAACACTTACCACGCGAGAACCAAATCAACAGGCAAAAGAAAAAAGATTTAAGACACATATTCACAATTCCCTACATATCCGATCAAAGAAAAATCCTCATGACTTAGAGCGCATTTTTTTTAGTTGATGAAATCCGTTGCGTTAAGACCATTTCGATCCGCTTTTTTTCCCCTTCAAACCTATAAAAATCGAAGTAAACAAGTTATACATTTCTTAGTAGGCCTATAGTAGGCTACCATTAAATAAGCTGTGAATTCAGTACCGTTTTCGCTTCTCAAGATGGGATAGACAAAAATAAGGGTGGGCTTCGACTGGTAATTAAAATATAGGCCTTTTCGTGATTCATCCATCCATTAAAATCCCACGTTTTTTTGCGAAAAAAATAATTAAGAAATGCAGAACCCAAAAGCGCTACTTCATGATTTCAGTTTCAGACTTCCAGATTTTACTCACTCTTCGTCTGGTGGGACTCGTGGGAGCCCCGCCCAGGCTCGTCATTTCTTGAGGCGTTCTTTACACTGGGCTAAACTCTAGAGCAGGGATAGGCAACTCCGGTCCTGGAGGGCCGCTGTCCTGCAGAGTTTAGCTCCAACCCTAATTAAACACACCTGAACAAGGCAATCAATGTTTTCAGGATTACTAGATAGATACAGGCAGGTGAGTTTTTATCAGGGCTGAAGCTAAACTCTGCAGGACAGTGGCCCTCCAGGACCGGAGTTGCCTATCCCTGCTCTAGAGGAAAGTCAGCTCTTTCAGCGACGCAAACAGGATGAAGATTGTGAGTTGGGACTGTTATAGTGCAGATTATTTTGCATGATTATGTTTACTTTGCTCTACTTGTGGTTTGTTGCTCTTCTCTAAGCTTTTCAACTCTTTCCTGTCATTTTCCTCTCAGAAAAAAAAAATTCCTTTCAGAGTACAGCTCTATAACTAACAGCTGAATGAAAACGTTTTTCCTGCTCACATAAGTCTCTACCAAATACGACAGTTTTTATTATTTGCATATCAAACAAATCGCAAAGCCTCTGCTTAGCTTCTGCTTTAGCTAATAAATTATAGATTCGGTTGACAGGTGTTCGGTTGGCAGGTGCTTAAATCTGAATAGACAATGAAATGTTGGCATTATGACAAATAAATATGGTGTTTAACAGCTTATAGCACAATCTGTAGTCCAAAAGGCCATTAAAATACAATATATCTGAGATGTCAAATCAGTGTACAAAAGTTACATAAACATAAACTTAAATATATTGAATATATTATATATTATTTCACTTCTATAGCCACTGGTTCACACTATCAAGAGATTTTCTGACACTTTGGGTTTTAGTTGGCCACTATTTCCTTTAGAGAAATCTTCTAGTCACGTTGAAAAGAAGTGTGTGTGATGAATGTTTGTGCATGTGCATATGGAGAGCACTATTCCTGTGTCTAACATCCTTTTTGGAAATTCAAATGACAGTAAAGGATGTTTTTTTAAATACCATTCATAATGTTCACAGTCCTATTATGCCAATTCGGATTTACAAAAGCAATCATCCTCAATCCTCAATGCAGCCTTTAATGACTTACATGACTTTCATGTTTATGTAAGAGTTTCCTCCAGTTATATTTTCTCACTTCTAGCTTCTTCCGCTTCTTTTGAATTCTCAGCTCAGTTCTTTGCATTTTCCGTAACATGTGATTATGTTTGTTCTGTTCAAGTCTTTAGCCAGTCATTTTTACAGTATCTATAGGGGGAGAGTGGGGTAAAGTGAGACATTTTTTACATTTGTTCCCCTCTAAGCGAGCTAAAATGATATATCAGTCAAATTTACACATTTCCCATTAATTCAGGTCAGGATGTTTCCTAGCAATGGAAATTATTAGAATGTATTCAGGACGAAGGGCAGTGAAAATATGATTGTTTTTAAAAAAGTGGTCTTGTGTCTCACTTTACCCCAGCTATAGGGGTAAAGTGAGACAGACCAGAGAAATCAAGGGGGTAAAGTGAACCAGCTGGGGGTAAACTGATCCACTTACTTTTTCCACTCTGAAACTTCCATAACAACACATGTTGTAACAGTAAGAATCTTGACAGCTAGCTTGACAACCACACATTCCAGAACTAATGTCGGACTAACAGAATCATGGAGATTGGTCAATTAAGCAAATTTTTTTGATGACCCACCGGTGTGCATCCAAATGAAGGTGCAACGCCCTTGGCGTGCTAAGGGTGAATGGCACACTGGAGGAAATTCCTCCTAAAAAAAAAAGAACTATGTCCAAATTATTGTGATACATTTGGAAAACTCAATGCAGTCAGACCTCCCCTGGCCAGCCCAGGGAGGGTGGCCCGTCCTGAGCCAGATTCGTATTTGTCCGCCACCGCTGGAGCTCCGTCTGGAGCAAAGTCGGTCCTAAAACGGACCTTTGGGTCTTTGTGGAGGAGGGACAATGCTCCGCTCGGACAAGGAACATGGACCAGAGAACCGTGGTGGTCAGACCGGGTGGGGAAACAGCCTGACCCACCCCAGGGAAAGTGCACTTTGTGCGGGCGAGACTTCCAGTAAATAGGGTCTGGTTTGGACACCCAGTCCCTCGGTGCCAGGGCGTGCACACCGTTGAACGTGCACCGTCCTGGGTGAGCTAGGGGTGAAAGACACACTGGAGGATATTCCTCCTTGTAAAAATGTCCAAAAATATCTTGTATTTGAAGAAGAGCTCCATGCTCGCAGACCTCCCGGGCCAGCCCCAGGGACGGTGGGTCATCTCCGGTCAAAGTCAGATCCGTACACCTGCTGGCCTCCTGCTGGAGCAACCACGGACGCTCGGGGTGTTGTGGAGGAGGGAGACGACACTCTTATCGGACTAGGTAATGGAAAACAGGCGCCTCCGGGTTGCCTGGGGCCCAGAGGAGCGCACCCTCTCCTTCGGGCCGTCAAGTCGGGGTGCCCGGTCGATTGGAGCTTCGGACGCGCCTGGGGATGGAGCAGCTTGCTCCTCCCCGATTTGCGTGTTGACCTCGGGAGACTCAGATGGCCCGTCTGAAACGGATGTCCGCAAAGGTGACCGCGGACGCGTCGGGAGGCTTGGATTAGTTGGGGCCCCCCTGGCATGTCTTAAGAGCCAAACTTTGCCCTTCCCGGTTACGGCCTCGATCCAGATGCCTCCTGCCCCTGCCCCCGGTGGATGGTTCCTCATGCGCCCTATGAGTGGCCGTGTTGTCTCGAGCCTAGGCCCGAGTGGAGCGAGACCTGTGTGTAGGGAGCCTGCGCATCGCGGTTCACTGTCCGGGGCTTCTCGGTTGATCCCAAAGGTAAAACGTATGCATTGCCCCAGGTTTTCTTCCTGGTGTATTGCCTTGGCATGATGGCTTTTCTACTATGTTTATGACATTAAAAATAAAACATATGTCATGTAATATTACATTAAAATATGTTTAAGACTAAACTTAACTTGTGCCTCATGTCTCACTTTACCCCACAGCATTTGTCTCACTTTACCCCACCACCACATTTTAGAAAAAAACGATCTCTCTTAGCAATTCAGGCTTATCTTCAGCTAGCATCATCACATGGTTTTATATGTTGGTAGTTCATCAACATGTATGATATAAGTTTTTTTACCTGAATCAATTTGCTTTGGCACAACAGTTGATTAAGCTGACAGCAAGAAAATGTACTTTTACATGCAAAAAAAATATTTTTGTGAAAAAAAAACATGCTTACGACAGCACCATGAGGTCCTCTCCTTCATGGCCAAGGGGAAATGGAAGGGGCTTGAAAACATAATGGTCATATGACCACAATTGTGTTCCATTGCCTAGATATAGGGGGTGTCTCACATTACCCGATGTCTCATATTACCCCGTTCTCCCCTACGTGGTTTTTGCTAAAAGTTCATCTGAACAGCTTATTCTGTTTTAATGTATACATATGATGAGTTATGTTGTCTTGAAGTAATGCAACACATTTATTTCTTTAAGTTGCAGGGCGTGAGTTTGTCTGCAGGCAGCCCTTCACCCACATGCAGTGTTTCCAGCACCTTCTGTACACTTTCTGCATCTCATATCTCCAGTAGTAGACACCCGTACCACATCTGACCAAACACCACAGCACGCCTCATTCTGAGCGGAGCAGGTAATGTGTCACAGTGCATGAAGCTTCTCGCATTCAATCTGTGCATTAAAAAAAAAATGCTTGTGCAAGACTGCAAAATAGAAATAAGTACCAAAATAATAAGCGTTTTGTTGATATATTTTACTATAAAAGACTAACACTGAGAACATGCAACCATTCAATCCTCTAGATATTTAAAATAATACTTTTAATTTATTTTTATTAATTTATACCACTCTGTCTTTGTTTGTGTTGGCTCCTCTTTTACCTCCGCCTTGTTTCCCTGTCATGACACCTGTCTTTATAATAGTTGTAAATATTAAAGTGGTCAAATCTTGAAAAATCTATTTCCCCTTGAAATACAGCACACTGTATGTCACTCAAGACTTTCTCCTAAGCCTAAAAAGTCCATTTATTGAATCGCCTGCAAAAAATGCCAAAATGTTTGACGTCAGAAACCTGAATACATGAATTTGTCAGCAACTATTGTTTACAGTAGCGTACGTTTAGTTTTAGTGTCTAAATGTGATTTATTTGCAGATTTGTATATATTTTTTTCTAAAACAGAAGAAAGAATCTACCTCAGTCATTACTTTTGGGTGATTCGGTTGCTTCTGTGACTCATTGATGCTCTTCATCTAAATTATTGATGCTTTAATGGTGTTACTGACTAATGGCACATTAAGTACTTTAGCTTCTTATAAAATAGCAGCAAAAAAAGAAGATAAAAAGCTTTTTACTTTGATGTTTTTATCTTGATTTTTTTATCCACTTATTCCTAAAGTTCAGATTTAAAATGATAAACTCTTGATTTCGGTGTTTCATATTGGTAGATCTGACTTGTAAACGACTAACTGTAACAAGCCACATCCTGTAAACACTCTCAAAAAGCATGTGACCAGCATGACCTACAAATCCATTACTTCTGCTTTAGAGGTTTATGATAAATGCACTAGATCTGGGATATTGAATTGGTTGGGACACGGACCGTCAGGCAGCCGAGCGGAAACTGAGATCGTTTTGTTCAGCATCTCAGCAATAAGCAGCTGCAGTTTAATAGATGGTGTGATGTGGGGAATGTTATTCCCCTACAGTTACAACAAACATCTTCTCTATGTAAAGTGAAACCATAATAAAGCATTAAAGAACAATAAAACTTTTTGTGAAGGCAGGTGTTAACACTCAGAGGACCATAAATGCCTCATTCATTCATAAGGGGGGCGTTCACACATAACTGTCCCTATATCCCAGGGGTCCAACCTTTTTCCATTTGAGAGGTACTTTTTAAAAATCAAATAAAGTCTCATAACTCTCATCCCATACACGAGCGAAGTGTTGGAGACCCCTGCATAGCCTATGCTAATAGATGAAAAGCTGACAAATATGCCTTCTAAAATACGTGCCCTTAATATTTTGATGTTTGGCTACATTTATTTTAAAATTTAAATTGAAAACCATCTCTTCATGAATTTTATTCTTTAGACAGCTGATTGGAAGCTCAGTTTACCATAGAACACTTACTACTTACTTTACAACTAACTTCGAAAACGGCGAATTCTAGAATGTATTTATTGTTTGAAAACAATTAATTAAAAAACACTTACCACATGAGAGCCAAATTCACAGAGAGGATAAAAAAGATTTCTGAATCATATCCGATTAATAATTTCTCATCTGAGAGCGTTGAAAATCTAAAAAGTACTAACACAAATTCAATCGGCTTTTCTCAAACAAGTGACAATTTTAAATATAAAAAGTAATAAGCCTACGTTTAAAACAAACAATGATTTTGATAAAGTTGATACTAGTCAAAGGTGCTAAGTTAGTATATTTTTTTGTTTACATTTTTCACAAAAGCAACCCAGACAGCAACATAGTGTCTGCCCAGATCCGGCCCACATCTGGTACACAAGGATTCCACACATACCAGATGTGGGCCGGATCTGGGCAGACACTATGTTGCTGTCTGGGAAACGCTAGTCGATTAAGGTTGCATTATGCCGATCTTAAATTAAAATATAGCGTATATTATTTGTGGATATTCCATCATTTTAAAAACGAAAATGTTTTTCAGTGAAAGGTATAGAAATACAGAATCCAAAACACTAGTTCTTGATTTCAGTTTACAGATTTCCAGATTTCGGTTACTTCGCCACGGCCCTCACTGGTCCTCTCGGCTTGAGTGATGAGTTCAGTTGAATAGTTGACGTATTCAGTGTGGATTTATCAGTATTTGAGATGTCTTTACAGTAGCTAAATAAGCATCAGAGAAAAACCAGCTCTTGTGTTGCCTGTATAGAGGCATTACTTTGTGGTTTCTGCTCTTATCTAACCTCTACATCTCCTTCCTGTCATTTTTTCTCTCAGCAAGAAGAAAACATATTTTCAGATTTTACAACTGATCTGATCAACTGAATGTTTTTATCATTTGCAGAAAATATATAACAGAGTCCATTGGTGTGTGCTCTAGTGACAAGGTATGGAGCAGTCTTAAACAGATATATTGATTATATCAGCACAGCATTCAATATTAAGCACATAATCCCACTGGCATCTGATAAACAATCTTAAATCAGTCCACAAAAGTTACATAGCTGTACATTGAATAGCTAATGTCATTTCATTTCTATCCTCTATCTAGAGATTTTCTGACACTTTGGGTTCTGGTAGGCCACTATTTCCTGTTCAACAAAGAGACAGAAATCTTCTTTTAATGTTGATCATAACAGTAGTTTTGTTGAGGTTAATGTTCAAAGTGCTACTAACACTTGATGTCTTGGATTTATGAATCCATCAAATCACGATTTAATAAATAATCTCCATTCATGCATAATGGACAAGAATCAGCACATTGTGGGAACTGTAGCCTAACTGTTTTGTATTCAGTCGCATCTCAGTTGACGCTATGTTCTCACTCCTGCGAACTTGGCACTGAGAACAATGCAGGCTGTGGGTTCAGCTGCAACCCTTCACCCACATGCAAGCGTTTCTACGGCACGTTTTGCACACTCGTCTCATATCTGACCAAAGACCACATCTCATTCCAACACATTTTGAACAGAGCAGGTCGTGGGTCACAGTGCATGAAGCATCTCATGTTCGCTTTGTGCATTAATAAAAAAAAAGCAAAACAATATGCATGTCTGCTTGAATGCATAATAGAAATAAGACCAGAAATAAGACACATCAAGCTCATCATCATTATCTTTTTTGTCTCTTGACTAACGAAAATAAAGCAAAAAATTACTTACATTTTGTGATTTTCATATAGGTATAACATTTTTGTCTTGTGGCACTGCTGAGAACATGCAAACATTTTATAACAATTTATAACAAGCGTTGATATTTATAACAACATTTTGCATCTTACACATTTTATTTGACATCTGAAGTTTTTGTTTTGTTTTTTTGCAACCATGCACTATTTTAAATGTTGTCTATATCTCCCTCTGGTGTCTATATCTCCCTCTGGTGTCTATATCTCCCTCTGGTGTCTGTCTCGTATAAACTCACAGTAGTTTATTATATTGTCTGAGATGCTGTAATTTTACAGCAAATTTACAGCAAATATTGTAAATTTGCTGCAAATTTAAATGGTTTAAATTGTGAATTGTGAAAATTTAATTTGAAACCCAAACGAAACATGTAAGTTAACATTTTATAGTTTCAGTTATATATTAAGGCACGTACCACAATTTTACTCTGTATTTGGGTTTTATTTTTAATGAGTGATTTCGTCTCGCAGTGATGACGTCATCACAAACTGATTTTTCCGCAGCAGCGACTTTGCAGGAGCCAAAAAAACTTCTGTAAAAATGGTGGTCATTTTTATATGTTTTTATGTATTGTTGGTGTTTTATTTGTCTCACATTGTGAAAAATAAAACTATTATAGAGCAATTTTATACTCTTTTAGCATAAATCTCGACTCAAAGTCACTCAATATACAGATATCTACAAGATCACAGCATTTTTTTGTTATACATTTACATTTAGTAGACACTTATTCAAAGCCACTTACAAATTAGAAATACATCAAGCGATTCATCATGAAGAGGCAAATAAACACAAGAAGTGCTCAAAATACAAGTTTTAGACATTGCTTGGAGTAGCATAAGCTAAACAAGGGAGGGATTAGTAGTCTGTGATAAACCATGTTTCATAACACAGCAAAAAAAAATAATTTGTTCATGACATATTTCGGTAGTGACAATTTGAGAAACTTTTGAGCCTAACTCAAAAATGATAACCAGCACATGGTTAACTAGCACAGTTCTGAACAGTTGTGCACACACAAAAACTAAATTTTATCGAATAACACTAATAAAAAACAACATGATGTCACTATACCGAAACTTCACCACATGTTTCGGTAGTGACAATTTTAGATACTTTTGAGCCTAGTTCAAAGATGCTAATCAGCACATGGTTAACTAGCATAGTTCTGAGCAGTTGTACACACACAAAAAATTACACTCAAAAAACCATGATGTCCCATCCGAAACTTCACCACATCTTTCGGTAGTGAATGTGTAATGATAGCCAGCACATGGTTACCTAGCACAGTTCTGAACAGTTGGAATAACACCCAAAAAAGTTTGCTTAATTGCAGAAAAAGGTGTTTGGTAGTGACATTCCTTAAAGTTACACACAGATTTTCAGACTTTTGAACACATTTCCCTCAAAATGATGGTAGCCTACCTATCTACAATGAAATGGAGGCTATGAGAGAGACAGAGGGACATAGGAATATTTCCTGATAAAAAATGTCGGGGTGTGGTTAAAATCAGTCTCAGCCAATGGACTAAAACACACACTGGTTCGGTAGTGACATGAAAATGCGGGACACATTAACATGTTTCATGATTTAAAAATTAAATATAAAATGTTTTTTTTTTTTTTTTTTTACTTCACTTCTAAAAGAAATCCAAAAGATATTTTTA
Organism: Leuciscus leuciscus; assembly: GCF_965113295.1. NCBI lineage: Eukaryota > Metazoa > Chordata > Actinopteri > Cypriniformes > Leuciscidae > Leuciscus > Leuciscus leuciscus. The sequence continues at coordinate 21,863,935 of NC_138739.1, read as the reverse complement.
AAAACAACATTGAAATTTAGGGGTTAGGGTTTGGGACAGCCACCTCCCAATTGAAAGTACCCAATAATTTTATATATAATTAAACTTACTGATTTTAAATATGATTGTGGGATTCAATTGATGATAGAATGATCTTTGTAAACATCTAAAATTTGAATACTTAAATGCTTTTTAAATGTGTTTATTGGTTGTGCAGTACTTTGCACCAATTCTGTAGAATGGCCCATATACAGAAACGGACCGTCTAACTTTCAAAAAAGTCCAGTATAAACGTTACTATCGCTCGTCAACTGCAGCTGTCACAGTTGCTTGGCGAGAAGAACAGTCTTCTATGAGAACAGTCCTTCGTAGGCTAGTAAACCATTCTCGGTCCGACCTTCGCAAGTTCGCAGACTTCAAAGGTTTACAGCCTTGGAAACTGAGAAACATACGTTGTCGCCTCGCAGTGATGACGTCAACTACTAACGCCATCTGTCAGCGTCGAATCTTCTGACGAGGTGAGTGTAGCAGTTCACGGTGCAGCGTATATTTATATAACTATAAAGTACACAATTACCCTCAAGAAGCCTTTTAAAGGGGTGATTTATGTATTGTTTTCTATATGTGCGTCTTTTCTGGCGTTTGCCGACGGAATTGGACATTGAGCAGGACACGATCGGTGTGTGTTAAAATCAGGATGGTTTGTGTGTGTGTGTGTGTGTGTGTGTGTGTGTCTGTCTTTTCTTTGTTATAGTTTTTCGATGTTTGGAGCGATAATATTATTGTTGTATGGAAGCGATCTTAGCGATCTCTGAGGAAACAGTCCCACGGACCCAGCCCCAAACCCCATCTCTGCAATAATAATTAATAAAGGCTGGTTTCTAAAGTACTTCTTCCTGCCTCTATGTATTAATGCTCATGGGTAGCCTAAATGGGTTCCATTCAGACCTTAACATTAAGTATTTTACTGTTATGTGTCAACAAGATACAACAAGACATTTTCACCTGGCTAGACCCAGTGTTTAGATCTGTTGTGGTATTTATGCAAATTAGTATATACGTAATTAGATTATGCACCGTTTGTCCATGTTAACAAACCATTTTTAAAAACTTGTAATACATTTTTTGTTTGTCTTGATGTAAGTAATCAACTCAGTAATTTTCATGGTGATATCTAAAGGTTAAAACTTTTACCCTATTCACGTAAGAAAAATGAATAGGCTGTGTATGAATAGGCTATATTTGGGTCTTTTTCGAAACTTTCCCCTAATGGGATTCTTCAGGGCTTTTTTTCCCCCTTACTCAGGACATATTGAGGATACAAAATCAGTTGAGTGTGCTTCTGTTGCCATTTGTTCAAGGTTGACCCCCATTTTGGCTTAAAATGACTGGACTATTATTGCTTTTGAAGTTATTAGAAAATCTAAATAGATTTACTGAACTGCTGTAACCTTAGGTGTCATTTGTATTTATTTTAATTTAATAATAATTTTATAAATGTAAGATTGTTAGAAATAATACTATTACAGTCTCTAACATGTTTAATGTAACAGGAATACAACACTTAAAATCAATGAACAAAAACTGCTAAATGACAAGTTGAATGAAGTTGGATCACTTGGAATGTTATTTTAACTAGTATTTTTTCATAATTTCAATATTTGTTTGTTCTTATGACTATACTGCAGATAAAGGTAAGAATAAAAATGCTTAAAAATTGATAGACATCACAGGCAAAATATAAACATGTAGAATATATTTGTTTTAAAAATACATTCAATAACTTTACCTTTTTGGAAGATGGACACACACAATTTAAATGTTTAAAATATGTGAATTAAAATGATTAGTTTAATAACTTCTGCTTAATAAGTTCTGCTCTTCCTTCTACACAGGAATACCCTCTTGTTAAGGTTCTATAACAATTCACCGATAAATGCTGGAATATTCTCATCAGCCTACAAGTGAAGAAGAGAAACAGCGAGAACATGTGTGATCCAGAACTCTGCAGGATAAAAGATGAAGAAACTGAAGAACAAAGAGGTTGGTATTTATTCTTGATTCCTCATTAATGAAGCAGAAGAACATTAAGGTTATAAAACTTTAAGCAGTTCAGCAGATTTAGTGGATGTAGTTAGAAATTTCGCAAGAGTGGTGAAATAACATAGTTAAAGGAGCAAATAATATACAGGATACTTTCCATAAAATTAGTACAAAATTAAGTTTTCTTTTCTTTAGTGTCAACAAATGGTCAGTGTAAAGAAGTTTGAAAAACATTCATATTGATTGTTAAAATAAGTGGGTCAGGTTAGATAATATAAAAGCGGTTTTATTTTATATCTGTTTCACAATCATATTATTAAAATATTAACCCATTTTCAACCCTTTTTTTATTAACTCTTTCTCAGCCATTGTGGCTAATTAGCATATTACTGAACATGGATCTGTGTATACTAAATTATACAAGGGTTTAGAGTTACATTCAAGCCGTTTTAAGTAGGGATGTGCACGAATATTCGAATTTTCGAATATTCGATCTGTAATTATTATTCGAAAAATAAAATACTATTCGAATTTTATCGAATTTATGTAGCCGTAAATACTTTGCGGGTCGTAAATGCAGTGAATCCCTGATAAATCCCAAGCACTAACTCGCAGTTATAATTAAATGCACTGGGTGCCACTGTGGCGCGTGTTTAACAAGTTGTTTGTATTTTATCATAATGTCGTCGTCTGCCTCGCGAAGTTTGGAATTAGGCTACTATTCGAAAATGAGGTTATTAAATGATCTTACAAAATGGAATTACTTTTGATAAAATTTATTAATTAATCTGAAGTTATATATCATCACCACAATGAGAAATGACAAGTCGACTGAGGAAAGACAGCTGTCCATCACTGCATCACGACTGCAGGTAAGCGCAGCTGTAGTGCGAGTGATAACTTATCTAATAGCAAAATTATTTTGAGACATATTCTTCCTTTAAGTTTCGTTGAGGGAGAGGTCTAAGAACAGAAAACGCAAAGTGCTGTAAGAAACTTAGAACTAGAACACCGTTATCTTTGTTTCTCTGAAACGTCTGTCAGCACAGCGCGTTTTCTCACTTGAGCATAAATTGCGGCGCGCCTGCATGTGGATATTATTGTTTTTCTCAACATAAACGCGTGAAACAATATAAACACGATAATCATATGCTGACTCGAGTGTATGTGTAGGCTACGTTCTGTACGATATCTGGCACAATCTGCTACTCTGCTTTATTAGGCGTTTTTTTCCATTCGCGCTGCTTGAGCTTAAATCCTTTTGTTCTTTATATTTTTTTTGTTTACACAAAGGCCTACTGTTTAATGTTTTCAATTAAAAGAAAATATTAGAACATATATTGTAAGCTTGTTGTGTATTGCCTAATCGTAAGCTTCAGAAATGGTGACAAAAACTTAAAAAAAAAATAACTTAAAAAATAACGTCTTTTTCGTTAGTCATTTAAATAAACGAATATTCGAATATTCGAATTTTATGAGCCCGAATATTCGAAAGCAATATTTTAGAAAAATGCCCATCCCTAGTTTTAAGGTTACGCTGAAATATGTAATTTTGGTGATCAAAGATGAGTTTTAAGGGATAAAATGATTGACTATAGGGGGACTTTAATCATTGTTCTGAATCCGATACGGATGTAGTCTTTGAAAAAGTAGATTTTCTCAGCTTTTTTCTCAAAATGTTGCTTTTTGTTAATGAAACTTAACCACATTCATGAAGCTAGAATAAAACATTTATTTATTTATTTTTTAAGCAGAGATAATAATAGGTAATTATTGTGATTGAGGTTTTTTGGACATCATGGAGGGCATCATGATCTTGATTTGATCAGCACAGACTAGTGTTGTGAACACAAGGTGCAGGCATATGTTATTCTGATTTTCTGCAACAGTTCACTAAATAAGCTAAAGGAGTAGTTAACTTTCAAATGAAAATTAATTAATGAATTGTTTATAACATTTTTATTAAGTTGTTTATTAATATTTGAATACATCATTTAATATGAATATAAAAAGTGTGCTTTACAAACAGGAAAAGACAATGAAGTACAATGACTGAATACTGTCAATAATATAGTCAATAAAAACAAACTACTCAAGTTTTTAAGACTTCTCTACGGTGGCCGAGAGAGCTCAACGCGCTGCAACTGAAGAAAACACATGCAAATAGAAAAACAACTGCAAATTAAGAAAACATCTTCATCAGTTTCACAACACATGTGTGCTCCAAATACTCACAACACAACCAAATACAGAAAAGCGCTGCAAAAGTTCACAACACAAACAAATACAGAAACGCGCTGCAAATAGAACAGAACACAACGGAAATGTTTCCGGGGAACCCAATAAGTGATGGACCCGGCTGGGACTTGCTTACAGCTGTCTACTTTTATTATTATTAATTTTTTTTTGCAAAACATACAGAGATGACACGTTTATGACATACAACTTTGTATACAATATACAAAATGTATTTACAATATGTTCAATGTCATAAGAATACTAAAAAGAACAATGAGCTGAAGACTAAAATAAATAAATAAATAAATAAAGATAGAGAAAAAGAGGGAAAGACATTAATCTATACATCAGTTACATTGTACACATTTTGTCATGTTATGTTAAAATAAGTTTCATAAGAAATGTTAGAATGCAGCTAGGGTCCAAATATGAGACGGCAAGTTTTAAAGTTGAGACACTCACACACAGATATAACGCATATTTTAAAAACTTTGTTGTATAAAATGTATATTTATTTGCAACAGTTATGTTAACAGCAATAATACTATATTTCTGGTAAGAACAGCTATTCAGCTGATGGACACGCGCTGCGTTGTCATGGGAACATCCCAGGTGAAAATAATGAGGAAATTACGTTGTCTTTCGTTGTTCCCTTCATCAACATAATGGCACACAAGTGCCCCGCTCCCTCCAAAGTGCCCAATTCAAGGGCTCTGCGTCTGCCCTTTTAAGAGAGTAGGGCATAGGTAAAGCTCACGAGCAATAAGCACGTCCCAGCCATCCGTCCGTCACTTATTGGGTTCCCCGGAAACATTTCCGTTGTGTTCTGTCCTATTTGCAGCGCGTTTCTGTATTTGTTTGTGTTGTGAACTTTTGCAGCGCGTTTCTGTATTTGGTTGTGTTGTGAACTTTTGCAGCGCATTTCTGTATTTGGTTGTGTTGTGAGTATTTGGAGCAAACATGTGTTGTGAAACTGATGAAGATGTTTTCTTAATTTGCGGGTGTTTTTTCTATTTGCATGTGTTTTCTTCAGTTGCAGCGCGTTGAGCTCTCTTGGCCACCGTACTTCTCCCTGTTTTTAATCCAAATACATCTTGTATTACGCTACTAACATTACCATTTTGTCAACGAATACAACTTTAGTTATGCTCTACTATACTGTCATATCCACAACGTAATTAAACTGTTTGCTTTTACACACATAAGATGTTTTGTGCAATATCATAAGGACAGGATTTGAAATGAACACCTTTACAACCCAAAAAATGAAGCTATAACTATGACAGATAACAATGTCAAATTGCAAGCCAATTTGTTGTTATGTTTCACAAATTATGTTCCCTCAATTTGCTGGCAAAGTTTATGTAATCTGCACTGATTTAGTAGCCTGGTTAAAACCAGACCCTTCTCAGTTGAAACTGAGTGTAGGGTCTGGGGAAGCTATGTAGACAAATCATTTCCAAAGGGGCGTCACCAACCGACGTAGCTCAAATTCCTCTGGCCGCAATTGGATAGTCATAAAACCAATCAGATCGATGAAGGAGATGACGTATGCTTCGAGTGTTGTTCTTTGCTCCGGTTTTAACGAAAACGGTAAGTTTAAATCGCTCAAAACAGACGCGATAACTGATTCGTTTATATACTGTCTATGATTCGAACGAGTGATGTTCCACGGCAGCATCCATCTTTGTAATGAAATCTCCTTCAGCGTCGCTGCGCTGTTGTCATCATGTAAATCCCTCCCCAAACGTTTCTGGTTGGTGCCGCGATTTCGGCGGCACAGAAATGAGTTTGAATGGGCTCTTCTCCAGACTATCCTGGAGAGAGAATTAAAATTCGCCGGAAGTAGTCTGGCTTTTCCCAGGCTACTGATTTAGTGCACATACTCAACTTGATATGAATATTTGATATAGCCGAATGGGGTTAATTCAACATAACCGTCACAAAGCAACAGATAAAGGCGTGCTGGTTTGTTTGCTTTGAAGGGAATAGTGCAGACCCAAGAAACATAATAATGTGTAGTAATGCGCGGCTCGCAGTTATATCCACGTGTCGGATGGGCCAAGAAATAAAAAATAACATCACAATTAAAGGTGAACTAAGTAACTTTTTTTACCTTAACTGAACAGCTTCGGAGTCATTGGAATGGTTATATTACTTATTTCGGGTTGAATGGTGGTCGTTTCGCACCCCCCTGGTGCCCGTGAGCGGAAAATACGCACTTGCAACTTTGAGCTGGCGGGCCGCCGGCCGCTGCGTCAGGAAGTCTCGCGTGATATCAGGTCTCGCGATGTAAACAATTGCTTTACGGCCAAAAGAAATCTGCTAAAATGCTGTCATTATTGCGCTCCCTCACGCTGTCCGAACCCGAATGAAGAAGACGTTTTAAAGAACGTCCCATCTGCTTTGATGTCGTTGATCTATAGCCTCTGGTGTCTGAGAATCAACAACGCGTTTTTACAACAGTGTTGTCAAATATCTATTCCGAAGCTGTGGGGGGAGCTCTAGAGAGAAACCTGCGAGCAAAAAGCGAGAATACAGCGAAGAAGTCCCGAAGCTACTGAGTGCTGCTTTAATTGCTGGTGGGTCATGGGTAGTGCTGGGCGGTGTACCGGTTCATACCGAATACCGGTGTTTATTTTTGTTATGATATACATTTTTTAAATACCGCTGTATGCCGCTTTAATAACGATCAGAACGCGGCGCAGTCCTTTTTCACTGTTGCACTGTGGTGATGCACGTGTTACTAAGCGTGACTTTGAAGATGGATAGGTTAAACTATAATTGATAACTGTCAAATTATATTACAGTGTTTCCCATACATTGGTTCACAATATCAACACAGCCTTTTGGAAAATCTATTTGTGGTTGGCATTGACATCGTTGAATTAGACTTGTAGTCAAGACCGCCTAAACCGAGACCAAGACACTACCAAGACCAGAGGGTATCGAGACCAAGACAAGACCAAGACCAAGACAGACCAAGTCAAGACCAAGTCAAGACCAAGTCAAGACCAAGTCGAGACCAAGTCGAGACCAAGACCGAGACCAAGTCGAGACCGGAGGGGGAAAAAAACAGACTAGTGTTGAAGCTAAGAAAATAACTTGAATTCAAGAACAGCAGCATACTAGGGTTCAGCCGCAGTTTACATTCAATACATATTAGACGGTATTACTTAAACTACACAGGCAGAACAATACAGAGACAGACCATGTCATGTGTGTGACTGTGAGCTCACTGTAAATGTTTTTGCAGACTGGGTGAGATCAACTATGTGTAGCAATTGCATGACGGCTGTTACTGCACTATTAGAGGATTGAGACTGCCTTAACTTTTGTGTACTGTTGAGGACTGACATGACTGGTACTGATGGTTCATCTGACAAAACATCAAACACCTCCAACACCATCTTGCTCCTCCAACAACTGTCTAAAGAATGAGAAATATAAAACCAATTGAAATTATACTTAATGTGTAGATGAAATCGTAACATCAAATTAAAGATACACAATTATAAACTTGGGATTAGGCCTAATGTTTAGTCAACACAACGGAGATATGCATATGATATTTAAAAGACCATTTATTTAGTCTAACACCATCTTAAATACAATACTGTAATCAAACAACACACACACACACACACACACACACACACACACACAGAGAGAGAGAGAGAGATATCAAAGTCACAAATTCATCTAAGCAAATGCCTGCCTATCTCTGCCGATTTCGGAGTCTCCAAATGAATCCATTCTGCAACTTTTAAATACATAATTCAATTTTTAAAAACGAAATTATAGGCTTAAGTGCAGGATCCGAAAGTTGGTCGTTTTGTCGCTATGGTTACACACACACACACACACACACACACACACCGTTGGCGGTGCGCTGAAAGTCATCTGTCAGTTGTGCAGTTACCCCAAACTCTCCTGAATGAAGTTAAAACCCATCATGTCACTGATGTGTTTTTTTAAATCAAGTGATCAAAGTGCTCGTTGCCGCGGCGATCAGTGGCGCGGATAAAGTGTTTTCTGGTGTGGCTCGCGCACACGCCGAACTTTCACTCAAGACGCGCGCTTCAATCCGTTCCGTTGCGGATAATAATGTTGCATTATCGAACGTTGTGTCGTCGTGGATATTGTAGTATTGTATTGCTAAATTCCCCGACCACTATGTCGGTCTGAGACAGCGAGACCTAGACAAGACCGAGAGGTCCGAGACCAAAGACCGTCCAGGCCGTGACAAGACCGAGACCACGTAAAAGTGGTCTCGAGACCGGTCTCGAGACCAAGACCGGTCTCGAGACATACATCACTACGTTGAATAAACATGAGCACTGCACGTTTCAAAATCAAAACGCGGCGCGGGTGTTTTTATATGAATGTATCTTTAGTGAACTGACGGTCTTTAGAAAAGTTTCTTTGTTATAACGATTGAATCTTTCTTTATCTTACCTGATAAAGCAGCGTTTATGAGCGTTGCTGCTTTGTGTACAGCCGTTACTGGGGAAACCGCTATTTCTGCCGCTCCTAAAGCGCCTCCTGCTGGCACCTCTTTGTAAACAGCATTGCAAACCTAAATACTAGTGTGGATTTTTTTCTAAAATATTCACTCATGACAGTAAAATAGGGCATTCTAAGTCAATCTACTGCAGTATTTCCTCTCTCACTCAGTGAAAAATGGGTTTTACACCCAGTCATGCTTAAAAAAACACAAAAAATAAATCATATACCGTGAAACCGGTGTAATTTAGAAAAATACCGTGATGTGGATTTTTCGTCATACCGCCCAGCACTAGTCATGGGCATATGAGATTAATCATTAATGTGTTGATTTTAATAAAGACACAGAACTCTCATTTCATTGTAAAACGCAATAAAAGTCCATCACTTTTTTACTTTCGTTTTCAACAACAACTTATATCTCTTCGGGAAAAAACAATCAAGGAAAACATATGCCTCCAGCAAAACTTACATGAGATGTTAAACAGCTTTAACTAAAAATATACTCAAGCTTAGTGGAAATTATTCTAGGAAGAGTGTTTCGCATCTTTTTCACCTTATGCCGAGGTTACACTGTACGATTTTCAAAGTAGTCGGGTCACTTTTCATTTCACACGGCACAATTATCTGTGTTAACATTCAGTTGCTGCTGTGTTCACACTGCACGATGGATCGGTGACAGGTTTCACATTGCATCACTTTACAAAAGAAAGAATTGCAGACAACTTCTGTCTTGTCCACAAACTACGTTTCACAACCAAACGCCCGCAAGAAGTGATAGAGAAATAAGTCTCGCAAGACTGAAATTGTTATTAAACATGATAGCCTGCAAGAAGATAGCGATCCAAATTGCATGTGTGCTTATCTGCAGCGAAAAGGAGAAAAAACTGATTTTGGATTGTGTGTTCTGCAAAGTGAGCTGGGGGTAAATAAATAATTTTGTAATGTGCTGCTGTTGCTGCTGGTCAAGCAAATGTTTGTGCTTTGTTTCTGTTTGATATAACTGTAAATATATCTATTAAAATACTAATGTTCTGGTCTATAACTCCTCCCCGAACTTCCCACTGCCCTGTTTCTTGCTCTCTCATTGGCTGTCGGTCATCGCCGATGTAGTTTTCAGTCAGAACACATTCACACAGCAGGATTGTGAATCGCCAACAGGTCCAGATATTTAGCATGCCAAATATCTCACGGGCGTCGGCAACTCATCTGCGATTATCTCAGATCGCGTCTTTGATACTTCACACTGTGTGATTGTCACTCACGTGAACGAGCACCGATTTGTCTGTGATTTCGGGCATTTGTTGGCGATCTCACAAAACTTGTCGGCGAGCGAAAATCTGGCCTAAAGTTTGCGTTCCTGAATTTTTTTTATAGCAGTTTTCTGTTACTTTCTTCTTATCATATCAGTGATCACCTGTGTTCTTTTCCTTCATATTTCTATTTTGAATTTTATGATTTAATTAAACTCAAACCTGTTTTACATTCATTTCAGACCTGATGGAAGAATGCGAGGAGAGTGAAGAATTTACTGAAGAGAATGAGACACATGATGTCAAATCTGTTAAACAAAATTCAAGCCTCACCCTGAAAAGAAGTGCTACACAATCTTTGACCTGCTCTTATTGTGGAAAGAGTTTCTCAAACAAACAAAATCTGAAACATCACTTTAGAATTCATAGTGGAGAGAGACCTTTCACGTGTGATCAGTGCGGGAACAGTTTCACGAGAAAAGGATCTCTTGATGAACACATGAAAATCCACACTGGAGAGAAGCCGTACACATGTGATCAGTGTGGGAAGAGTTTCAGACATGCAAGCACTCTTAAATCACATCTACGTTCTCACTCTGGAGAAAGACCATATAGCTGTGATCAGTGCGGTAATATGTTCTTAAGGGCAGAATCCCTCAAGAGCCACCTGAAAGTTCATTCAAAGGAGAAGCCTCATGTTTGTTCTTTGTGTGGAAAGAGTTTTAGTCGGCTGAACGTTTTTAAGTTACACCAGAAAAGGCATAGTGGTGTGAAGAATCACATATGCTTTGATTGTGGAAAATCCTTTATTAGAGATGCTGAACTGAAACAGCACCAGAAAACTCACACTGGAGAAAAACCTTATAAGTGTTCACACTGTGACAAGAGTTTCAGTCAGGCGGGACACATGAGAATACATGAGAGGATCCACACTGGAGAGAAACCGCACACATGTGGTCTGTGCGGGAAGAGCTTTGCATATGCAAACTCTCTTAAATTACATCTGCTTTCTCATTCTGGAGAAAGAAAGTATAACTGCGATCAGTGTAATAAGAAATTTGTTAGGGCAGATTCTCTGAAGAACCACCGGAAAGTTCATAGAAAGGAGAAGCCTCACGTGTGTTCTTTGTGTGAGAAGAGTTTTGGTCATATAGGCAATTTTAATACGCACCAGGAAAGACTCAGTGGTGTGAAGAATCACATGTGCTTTGATTGTGTGAAGACCTTTATTACAGATAATGAACTGAAACTGCACCAGAGAATTCACACTGAAGAAAAACCTGACAAATGGTCAGCATCTTTGAATATACATGAGAGGAGCCACACTGAAGAGAGGCTGTATCATTGTGGGAAGAGTTTTAGTAAATTAGCTTTTCTACTCAGTCATACAGAAAACAAACACTTTTAAGACATGAATATGGCATTTATATTTAATTTTTTTTCTTTACTTGACCACTTCAGACATATTTACCAAATGCAGATGCAAGATATACTGTAATGATGGGGCAATATTTTATGATTTTGGCATGTATAAAAGTGATTTATTATTTTGTTATTCCTAATGCTTTACAACAACGTTGTATACATTACCATCTGTACATGTAAAGTATTACATTCTTAATGAGGCATCATTAAATAGTGAATATTTTTGCACACATTTGTTTTTGGTTAATGCTAATTTATAAATACACTTTTGTCTATTGTGAAATCACGTTAGTTCTTAATTATACATCACTTCATAGCAATATTAAATTGAATTGTTATATGTAGAAATTTATATATATATATAAAAATAGTCCTGGTCTTTAGTGTTAGTTTTGGGGCTCCAGGAACGTTGTTGGGAATCCCTGATTTAGCCTGCAGTAAAAAAAAACAACAACTACATTACATTCCAAGTCATCTGAGAACAAACCAGATCATTGTGGCATATATGGACTGATTTTACTATTTTCATCTTTAGTTATTAAACTGTCTGTATGGAAAATATCTAAAAGGCCCACTTTTAGTCCTAGTCCACCTCTGCTTTTATTCTTGAATATAAAATAAATAATTGAATCATTTTATTTATGAAATCTACTGTATTTTTTGGGCTCGATATAGCTTTTATAATATGCCTAATAAATTATATTTCACCCCAAACATGACTGAAAGTGGCTGTCTGTCTACATCATTAACGTTCAGTATTACAATCCCACATTCATTTGTTCTAACAAACAGCTCGACACAGAATGGAATTTATACAGTTATTTTTGTTTCATATTTGTATAGTACCTGTTTTATACATAGACAGTATATAAACGGGTTTTATATGATAATTGAAGATAATATTTGTCGCATTTTTGATAACGTACGTTGCCGCCTCGCGGTGATGACGTCACCAGACGTCACTACTGACGACGTCAGTCATCAGCATCGAGTGTTCTGAGGTGAGTCCAGCAGTTCACGTTGCAGCCATCGTATATTAATCTCACTATAAAGTACAGAAATAGCTTAAGCAGCCTTTAAAGGGATGGTTTATGTATTGTTTTCAACGGGTACATCTGTATTTGTGCGTCTTTTCTTGCGTTTGCCGACGGAAATTAACATTTAGTTGTCAACGATGTGTATGTGTTAAATTCTTTAAGACATGATCTCTTGTGTTTTTTATCTTTGTTCGTGTGTCGATGTTTGGAACAATGTTACTGTGACTGAATGTCACTTGTCATGGTGTCACTTTCTCTTATTGACAGAGTATGTACATGTAAATGATGTAATTCCTATATTGCTGTGAAGATATTAGAAAAATCGAACTAGGCTATATTTATTTGGACTATTATGCTTAGATTTATTTTTACTTGTACCTTTTCATGAAATGTTCTCCCACACAGATAGGAAGCAGAAGAAGAACTGTTATGTAGGTGTGGCTTGTACATGTGTCTCAGATTTATAGAAATAATGCTATTACAGAGCACGTTTATGCTCATTCTGCATACATTTGATTCTAATAAATTGTTTCTATCACAGTCCCTTAGAATAAAGTGAGATCTCTGCTGATGACGTTTTATTAACAGTTGTTGACAAGCCTCGATTTCATGTCAATAGTCGAGTTCTAGTTAATAGCCTAGTCAATGACTTCGGATCACCTGTAAACTGCCAATTAAAGCTCATTTTATTAGTGTCAACTAGGGATGAACGATTATGCCAAAAATCATAATTGTCGATTATTCCCTTAAAATTCTAATTGCGGTTATTAATTATGATTATCACAATTTACATTAAATTATGTTTTGAATAGCTTTACACCAGTGGTTCTAAACTCGTTTGGCATTGGGACCCACATTTTCCCATGGTCATCAAGCAGCAACCCACTTTTTTAAGTATTATATTATATAGGCCTATTATAATACATTTGTTTAAAACATTTTTTAAGAATATGACTAATACTGAAAAATAAACGGTAGGCCTATGAGGACCAAATAAATAGCAGTCCCAAATTAGTTTTTGTTAATACAATGTTGGTATGTGCCACCACAGTCATTCAAAAAATATACAAAAAACACAATAAATAAAATAAAGGGGCATTTTTGGGTTATGGAAACAACAGGTACCATGGTGAATACACAATACTAACAAGAACTGTTAATGAAACATGGAAGCTGCTCCTGATGAATAGATTGAACATCATTCCTGCATGCAAATCCTTCTCAGCTAACACATGGCGTATAGTAACGTGATTTATTGGTATTTTACTTTTATTTCGTGACTTACTAGTTTATAATGTAACAACGTTGCATGCTCAGAGTTTAAATTGCGATTTATATATAGTCTCGCGTAGCCAGACCTTCAGACTGACGGCAGAAGGTCTGGACTCTATCACAGCTTTTCTTGGCCAAGGACTGCTCAAGAGAACGTTTGACTGACATGTAACGCAACCAATCACAGTTTGTTTTGTTCCGCGTCATGTTCAGGGGCGTGACAATATAATTTCGATGTCTCTACAATAACAAATCAGCGTGCATCGAACAAATTATTCATTGAAGAACGTTGTGCAAGTTTACTGCAACAATGGAGCCGTGAACTTCACATACTTTTGAAAATCCAGTGTTTAGTTGATCCTAATAAGCGCTCATTGTCACAGTTGTAAACACAGCGACTTTCTTCTTCCACGTCTCCCGGACATTCTGTAGAATTCAACCAATCATATCGGGACTTCGAAACTCCTGAAGTGTTTCCAGAAAAGTGTGCCATATGCATCAGATGTTCAGCCAATGGTCAGTGGGCGTAACGTTTGAGGCTGAGACTACTTTATATATATAGTGAAGTGATATACAGCGCGCGCCGCAGCATTTGCGCGTGCAATTGAAGAGGGCCCTAGGAGCACAGTATAATGGCTGACAGGACAGGAAAGTCCATTTTTCTGAGGTGAGAGATTTTTTTATTTCAGCTTACACTTAAATCACTGGTAGTTCCTATTTAGCTGGGTTCTCTGAAGTAGTCGTGATTCGCCTCTAACAACGTAACAAGCTCTAAACGCAGAATAATGTAAGTGGACTTTTTTTGTAATCACGGTTTTGAACAATTACGTAATTGTGGCCTCTGTAATCGCAATCGCGATTAGAAATTCGATCAATTGTGCAGCCCTAGTGTCAACAGATAAGGCAAACTAAACAAAACACAATCACCACTTTTTATATTTACAAGATACATACATTTCTTAACAGCATTTATTCAATTACAGTCTCTAATATATGTTTCATTTAGACACAATAAAACACTTTATCAATTAACAAAACCTCTTCTAAATGACAAGTTAAATGAAGTTGAACTCAGCTGTAATGTTATTTTAATGGTGTTATTTATTCATAATTTCGTTGTTCATATGACAATACTGTTGATAAAGGTAAGAATAAAAATAAAAAAGTTGAAAGAACATGTAGAATATGTGAATTTGTTTTTAAAAAACAAATTCAATAATTGTATCCTTTGACAGATGGATAAACACAAAATTTAAATGCTTAAAATATGTTAATTAATATCACCAGTTTAATAACTTATTTAACTGTTTTTCAATTTAACCAGATATGTTCTTGCTTCTACACAGAACTTCCCCTCTTGTAAAGCTTCTTCTACAATATTTCACCAAAAAAATGCTGGAATATTCCCATCAGCCTACAAGAGAGAAAAAAACCCCAGTGAGAACATGAATGATCCAGAACCCTGCAAAATAAAACATGAAGATACTGAAGAACAAAGAGGTGATCCAGAACCCTACAGAATAAAAGATGAAGATACTGAAGAACAAAGAGGTTGGTGTTTATTCTTGATTCTTCATTAATAATGCTGAAGAACATTAAGGTTATACATCTTCAATCAGTTCATCATATTTAGTGGATGTAGTTAAAAACATAGTTAAAGGAGGAAATAAATAATCATAACAAATAATAATAATTGTGCCTGAAATATTTAAATAATAATAATTTGATATTTGATAATATTTCAAAATATTTTTTATAGCAGTTTTCTGCTATCATATCAGGGTTCACTTGAGTATTCTTTTCCTTCATATTTCTCTTTTTATGATTTACTGAAAATCAGACCTGACAGAAGAAAAAGAGGAGAGTGAAGAATTTACTGAAGCCAAGGAGAAACAAGATGTCAACAAACAAAGCTCTTTGTTGAAAAGAAGTGCCAAACAATCTTTTACCTGCTTTCAGTGTGGAAAGAGTTTCTCATACAAACACAATCTGATACATCACATGAGAGTTCATAGTGGAGAGAAGCCGTTCACATGTGATCAGTGTGGGAAGAGTTTCGCACAAAAAAGAATCCTCAAGGAACACATGAAAGTCCACACTGGAGAGAAGCCGCACACATGTGATCAGTGTGGGAAGAGTTTCTCACAAGGAAACGCTCTTAAATTACATCTACATTCTCACTCTGGAGAAAGACCATATAACTGTGACCAGTGCGGTAAATTGTTTTCAAGGCCTGAAACCCTGAAGAAGCACTTGAAAGTTCATACAAAGGAGAAACCTCATGTTTGTTATTTGTGTGGAAAGAGTTTTAGTCAGATGGGTGCATTAAAAATACACCAGGAAAGACACAGTGGTGTGAAGAATCACGTGTGCTTCGATTGTGGAAAATCCTTTATTAGAGATGCTGAACTGAAACAGCACCAGAAAACTCACACTGGAGAAAAACCTTATAAGTGTTCACACTGTGAGAAGAGTTTCAGTCAGGCGGGACACATGAGAATACATGAGAGGATCCACACTGGAGAGAAACCGTACACATGTGATCTGTGCGAGAAGAGTTTCGCACATGCAAACACTCTTAAATTACATCTGCTTTGTCATTCCGGGGAAAAACAGTATAACTGCGATCAGTGCAGTAAAAAATTTGTTTTGGCAGTATCCCTGAAGGTTCACCTGAGAGTTCACTCAAAGGAAAAGCCTTACACGTGTTCTTTGTGTGGAAAGAGTTTTAGTCAGCTGGGTGCTTTAAAACGACACCAGAAAATACACAGTGGTGTGAAGAATTATATTTGCTTTGATTGTGGGAAGACCTTCATCACAAATTCTGAACTGAAATTGCATCAGAGAATTCACACAGGAGAAAAACCTTACAAGTGTTCACACTGTGACAAGAGATTCAGATGGTCAGCATGTCTGAAAATACATGAGAAGAGCCACACTGGAGAGAGGCCGTATCTCTGTCCTTCATGTGGGAAGAGATTTAGTAAATTAGCTTCTCTACGCATCCATTCAAAAAGAATTTGTCCGATGCAATAAAGGCTTCCTTCCAAATAAATCTATCCTAGCTAGCTGCAACAAATGACTGGACATAGAACCGTCACCAAAAGTCGTACAGTGAACAAGTGTGAGATTCATATTAACACAAGGATGCTATAAGACTTTTAAGTAAGACATGTATTTGATATATATAAATAAATCTAAAGATTTATAACTTGTTCTTTATTTTTGTGCTTAGATCATCTAGTTATTTGGCCACTTAAGACCCTGTTTACCAAATGCAAATGCAAGATACTATGATGATGTCGATAGTTGAATGTAAAGCATTACATTCTAAAATAGGCATCATGAATTAATGAGTATCTTTGCACTCATTAATTTTTTATTTATATTATTTATTAATATACTTTCACTTCCATACTTTTACTTTTATTATAAATATTCTTTCATTCTTTTACTTTCATTATAAATATACTTTTACTTTAATTATAAATATACGTTCACTTTCATACTTTTACTCATTATAAATATACTTTCACTTTCATACTTTTACTCATTATAAATATACTTTTACTTTCATTATAAATGTATACTTGCACATTCATACTTACTTTCATTTAATATACTTTTACTTTCATTATAAATATATTTTCACTTTCATTATAAATATACTTTCACTTTCATACTTTTACTTTGCCCCCGAATGAGCATGGTTTTATATTTACTTAAACTGCTCAGCGTTCTGGTAATTTCATTGATCCATTACAATGGCGGCCAAAATGGCAATACAAAATCAGCATATAGCTTACGTTAGTCATACTAATTCAATACAATATTAACATCAGTGAATTATCGTCAAAGCACGGTTTAACACTTTATCGCCCCACCTCCGAGATGAACTCGAAGATTTGATTGGTTTTCCAACATATTTTTTTCAATAATGTTCATTTTCACCTTTGTCACCACAGCTTTTAGGTGGGGCAAGCATTAAAGTCACCATGAAATCAAAATTGACTTCTTATTTTTATGTAATATTGCAGAATTTATTCTAAATTAGTTATCTGTGCACATGACTATTTTCTATAATCCATGTGCCCTCGAAAACTTTATTCTAAAAACCATCTCCTCCCTCTTGCGTAGATTCAGGGCCGGCCCGCGGCATAGGCGGTATAGGCAAATGCTAGGGGCGCCACTCATCCATAGGGGCGCCAGAATGATTTTTTTTTAAAAAATTTTTTTTATATATATATATATATAATACTATTTTAAAACCATTAATTCGAAATACTACTACTACAAAAAAAAAAAAAAGTCCGGCTCACCAATCGTCCCCCGCCCATCGAGTGCTTGAAGTGCGTCAGAAACAGAGCGCGCGCGCGATCAGTTGTTGGTAATTTGTTGTGTAGCGTGCGCGACTCCGCATCCAATGTAGACAGCACTGCTTTTGTTAACACACAGCTCGTAGAAACGGGCCTGGCAGCTCGCGCCAGTTCTAGACGCGGTGAAAGTTTCCTGATTGTGACGGAAGGCCGAATTTACATGACACATTATAAATGAGCATAGTCTGCGATAGATACAGTGCCAAAAAGAAGAGAAGAGGATAAAAGGGGATAAAGACAGAGGTAAAGTGATGTAGTGAATGAACAATTTATGGCATAGGAGGAGTAAGATACTATAATTTCATGGCAGTTATTTTTACCTTAAACTTAATGTTAGCAGTTGTTCTGAGTTCTCCAGAGTCCCCAGACTGTGTGGTTTTGTAACAATCATGTCAGTTTTAAGACGCATTTTTTATTATCACTTTTTTATTAATGTTTTACTCTACAGTTGTGCAGTTGTAGGGATACAGTACAGGCCAAAAGTTTGGAAACATTACTATTTTTAATGTTTTTGAAAAAAGTTTCTTCTGCTCATCAAGCCTGCATTTATTTGATCAAAAATACAGAAAAAATAATAAATATTGTGATATATTATTACAATTTAAAATAATTGGTTTTCAATTTATTATACTTTAAATTATCATTTATTTCTGTGATGCAAAGCTGAATTTTCAGCATCATTACTCCAGTCTTCAGTGTCACATGTGACATCCAGTCTATCACATGATCCTTTAGAAATCATTCTAATATTCTGATGTATTATGAGTGTTGGAAACAGTTCTGCTGCCTAATATATTTGATGACTAAAATGTTAAAAAGAACTGCATTTATTTAAAATAAAATTAAATATTTTCTAATTATATAAATCATCTTTACGATCACTTTTTATCAATTTAACACATCATTGCTGAATAAAAGTATTGATTTATTTCAATCAAAAAACAAAAACAAACAAAAAAACAACTGACCCCAAATTACTGACCAGTAGTGTATATTGTTGTTACAAAAGATTTCTATTTTTAAAACATTGATAAATAAATAGTAAAAAAAATTTTTTTTTTAAAGTATCCTAAAAAAGTATCACAGGTTATGAAAAAATATTAAGCAGCAGAACTGTTTCCAACTTTGATAATGAATCATCATATTAGAATGATTTCTAAAGGATCATGTGATAGACCGGATGTCACATGTGACACTGAAGACTGGAGTAATGATGCTGAAAATTCAGCTTTGCATCACAGAAATAAATGATAATTTAAAGTATAATAAATTGAAAACCAATTATTTTAAATTGTAATAATATATCACAATATTAAAATTTTTTTCTGTATTTTTGATCAAATAAATGCAGGCTTGATGAGCAGAAGAAATTTCTTTCAAAAACATTAAAAATAGTAATGTGTCCAAACTTTTGGCCTGTACATTTTATGGCATAGTAATGATATTTATTTACAGGTTTATTCAAAATAGCAAAGTTCACATTAAATCTTTATTGTAAATCGTGCTATAAAAGATAATGGGGACTTGACTTGAATGCTATGTAATGCTCTTGGTATTTGTGTGTGTGTGTGTGTGTGTGTGTGTGTGTGTGTGTGTGTGTGTGTGTGTGTGTGTGTGTGTGTGTGTGTGTGTGTGTGTATATATATATATATATATATATATATATATATATATATGCTAAATCATGAACACAATGACGGGGTGAAATGGGCTGTGATGCATGGGGCGCCAGGTAAAATCTTGCCTAGGGCAGCAAATTGGTCAGGGCCGGCCCTGCGTAGATTTATATAATCATAACGGCAAAAGACAATACTTTTCTTGAAATTAAAATTGTAGAAATATATTTACTGGAATATAATGGCAAAATAATTGACAAAGTCTGAAGTTCAAATCATGTGTCAGGCATGTGTAAAAAAAAAACCCTCTCAAACAAATATCAATAGCCCTATTCGCACTGGATTAGTATTATCTGGGGACCTCGTGTGATTTAGAAATTACCCACCCACATTTTTTGTCTTTTATTTTTCGTGTTCGCATTTATGAGGAAAACGTGACCGTAACGGACGCGACCGCTCTGAACGCAGCACTAAAAGACTGCTTTAAAACTTTCACAGATACCTAAAACAGAAAGCACAAAGCCTTTCTTTAAAACGAATTTCGTTTTGTATTAATTGTATCTTAATTTTAATCAGTGTTTTATTATCCAATTTCCTGGATTTAATAAGTAAGAAGTAAATATAGATATTCAAGACACGGAGGGCGCCAGCGCCTCAACTGAACAGCGCTATCATCCATGAACCGAAACTCAGCGTATAAGGTAGCCTACTCTCCTCACACACGTAAAAAAAAAAAAAAAGTATATATATCTATTATCTACAGAAATCTCTACTTTTAAACAAAAACCATTCAAAACAAAATTAAATTAAATGTGCATTTCTCTCCAGCGCGTTCACTAGGATACTGCGAAGATCGTGAGTCAGTAGCCTATCGTCATCTTTGCAGCCGACACAGAAAACACTTGTTTATTAATAAACAATTAAAATGTTTCATTGCAATAGTTTACATATTCAGAATCATTACTTTTGCTGGTTCTTAGTGACAGCTTTTAGGTGCCGTTTACATGAACGCGTGACTGCATCAGCATCAGAGAGATAGAGAGAGAGAGAGAGATTTTTTTTAACTTATTTTTAGGAATTATAGCCTAATGAACAAACAAATATCTATTAAGGGCGCTGCCACGTTGTATTGCGTAGAACGTTCACCAAATTCTTACAGAAATATGTTCTAAATATTGCAATGTTTTGTTTTTTTTCAATATCGTGCAGCCCTTGTGTAGGCTATAGCCATGACCCCGTACCCAAATACTATCAAAACACTCCAACGCAATCTCCATTCTTTGCGAAAGATGGATAAAAAAGCGCACAGAAAAGAAAAAAAAAAACATTGACAAAATTATAAACGACCCGCCAAATCACAGAGATGCCGATTCGCACGGGACTAATATTATCACAGGACCTCGGTGTTCGGCGAAATATGGTAGGTCATTTGCGGGGGAATTTTTACTTTACAAATTACAGACATGGCCGATTCGCACGGGATTAAGATCACAGACAATCTCCGCGATTATTACAAATTACTAGAGGTCACCAGGTAATACTTATCCCGTGCGAATAGGGCTAATGATAATATTGTGGTCAATAAAACAAAAGTTTTGACATCTGAAACTCTGTGAGTCGAGTGATTTTTTTGCAAAGTGGAGAATACTTTTTCCACAAAATTATTAGCTTGTAGCCTGATATGAAAGCATGAGAAATGAGCAGCAGTATTGACCATTTTCTGACTAGGGTAAACTCCGCCTTTGTTCATAACCACTCCTCAATCTCCAGTTGGCTGGCTTTGGACCAAGGTTTTCGGCTGGTCAAAAATCCCCCAATGTTAGCCCAGAGGAAGCCCTGAGGAGGCACGATCAAGTCCTCGAAGTGAAACGCGACTGGCCCTGGCACGCACTAACTCACCCGCTTTTTGGCCTGACAGTGGAAACACGGCTATTGAGAACAGGAGTGATCCAGAACCCTGCAAAATGGAACATGAAGAACAAAGAGGTAGGCGTTTATTCTTGATTCTTCATTAATGATGCTGAAGAACATAAAGGTTATAGAAATTCAAGCAATTCATTAGATTTTATGGATGTAGTTTGAACAGTCATAAGAAAACAGTTAAAAGTGGGTAAATAATATATAAGACACATTCCATGGCCTGGGTACAGAATGAAGACTGAAACTCAGATTTCTTTTGTTTTCAACAAATGGTCAGTGAAAGTAAATTTGAGAATCATTGATTGTCAATATCAAGAGATCAGACTAAAAACTGACAAATAAATTTACAGTGTTAACGTTGTGGAGAAAATAAATAAATGACAATGGAGTTTTTTCAAATGTCAAGGGAACTTTGCATGAATGTATAATTTGTAATAAACTACAGTTAAAAAAAAGTTTGTTTTTTGATAATTATGTCATGAATCGGGCTCTTTCCTCTTCCTCTTGCTCCCTCTCCTGGTCTTTTTCCTCCTTACACCACTTCCCCGTTTCTTTTCTCTCGTTCAGCTGTTCTCTATCTCATCATCTCGTTAACGCTCTCACCTGTTCTCTCTTCCTACTGATTTCTTTCCCTATTTCTTCTCCCTCTTTTCCTTTGTTCCCTGCCAGAGTATTACCTGAAATGTGTTACGTACCTGATGTTTCTCTATCGTTACCAGTCTTGTCGTGTCCAGTGTGGTATATGCTGTCTCCTGATTATTACTGCTGATCATCTTCTGCTTGCCTGCCTCTGGCTGTCGGTTCCTACTATTGTTTGAAGCTACTCATCCGCTACCCGGACCCTTCTCCGCATCTTGTGGGAATTTCCTGTACTAAGCCTGCGGACTCTCTTCAGTTGCCTTTTTCCCTTAAAGAGACTCTCTGTTTGAACTGTTTTGCCTGTCGGCACCTGTGTTCTGATTTTGCCTATCAGCGCTTCTGAGTTTATTAAAGAGACATTTGATCTGCCTTTGCGTTTGGGTTCTCTCTCTCTCCAACTCTCCTCATGACAGAATACTCTGGCCAGTTCATGGACCCAGCAAAGGAGAGTCATTTCCAGTCCGCCCTTGAGCTTCAAGGAACCATGCTGGGCCGTCACGAGGATGAACTCGCTGCCTCTCGTCATGCTGTGGAGTCTCTCGTCGCCCAGGTGAACGACCTAACCCAACAGATTTTGCATCTTCGTGTTGAGACACCCGTTTCCAGCTCCCACGCACCACCGGAGCCCAGGGTCAACAATCCGCCCAGTTATGCTGGTGAGCCGGCCGAGTGCCGTTCATTCCTGACACAGTGTGAGGTTGTCTTTTCCTTGCAGTCAACCACTTATGCCAGGGATCGCTCCCGAATCGCCTTTGTCATCTCCCTTCTCTCGGGGCGAGCACGGGAATGGGGGACCGCCGTCTGGAGCGCTGGGTCTGAATGTCTCAACAGTTATGACTATTTCAAGGAAGAGATGTTACGCGTCTTCGACCGCTCTGTCCATGGTGCTGAAGCCTCTCGACTCCTCTCCTCACTTCGTCAAGGCAAGAGGTCTGTAGCCGATTTTTCTGTTGAATTTCGTACATTGTCGACTTCCTGTGAGTGGAATGAACCTGCTTTAGTGGCCCGTTTCCTAGAGGGATTGAATGCCGATTTAAAAGACGAGATCCTCGCCCGTGATTCTCCCTCGCGCCTTGATCCCCTTATTGATCTTGCCACCCGCACAGAGAAACGCTTCGAATTACGCCGCCGGGCTCGCGGCTTGGAGAGATCACTCCTTCCTGCACCTGTCTCTTCTTCTCCTTCTGCCCACACTGATGCGGAGCCCATGCAGTTGGGAGGATTACGGATTTCCGCGGCTGAACGCCAACGCCGAATAACCGAACGCCTCTGTATGTACTGTGGGTCTGCTTCTCACTTTCAGTCCTCGTGTCCAGTAAAAGCCAGAGCTCACCAGTGAGAAGAGGGCTACTGGTGAGCGCTTCGACTTTAGTCCCTCCGCCATGCAGCCGCACTACCTTCCAAGTACATCTCCGCTGGCCGGGCTCGTCCGTCACCTGCTCTGCGCTCATTGACTCGGGGTCCGAGGGAAGTTTTGTCGACGAGACGTGGGCTTGCACTCAGGGGATTCCCCTTATCGATTTAGAGGATTCCACTCCTGTTCACGCTCTCGATGGCAGTATCCTCGCCAGGGTACGCCGTTCCACGGTCCCGGTGAGTCTCACTGTTTCGGGTAATCATCGTGAGAGCCTTTCCTTTTTAGTTTTTCACTCCCCTTATACCCCCGTTGTTTTGGGACACCCCTGGCTAGTCAAGCATAATCCACAGATTAATTGGGCCAGAGGGTCCGTTCTTTCTTGGAATTTATCTTGTCATGTAAATTGTTTAGTGTCTGCCTCTCCTCCTGTGTCTTCTGTTTCTGTGTTTCAGGAGGAGCCCGGTGATTTGTCCGGAGTCCCGGAGGAGTACCATGATCTGCGGGCGGTTTTCAGTCGTTCCCGGGCCACTTCTCTCCCTCCCCATCGTCCGTACGATTGCAGCATCAATCTTCTGCCGGGGACCGCCCCTCCCCGGGGAAGATTATATTCCTTGTCGGCGCCCGAACGTGAAGCCCTCGAGAAGTATTTATCTGATTCGCTCGAAGCTGGTACCATAGTTCCTTCATCCTCTCCTGCGGGGGCCGGTTTCTTCTTCGTTAAGAAGAGAGATGGTACGTTGCGACCCTGCATCGATTATCGTGGGTTGAATGACATCACAGTCAAGAATCGTTATCCCTTGCCTCTGATGTCATCCGCCTTCGAGATCCTGCAGGGGGCTAAGATCTTCACAACGCTAGATCTACGTAATGCCTATCATCTCGTCCGCATAAAGGAGGGGGATGAATGGAAAACAGCTTTCAATACGCCCTTAGGGCACTTTGAATATCGCGTTCTTCCGTTCGGGTTGGTCAACGCCCCTGCCGTGTTTCAGGCTCTTGTCAACGATGTCCTTAGAGACATGTTAAACATTTTTGTTTTCGTTTACCTCGACGACATTTTAATTTTTTCTCCCTCTCTCCAGATACATACTCAGCACGTTCGTCAGGTTCTCCAGCGCCTTCTTGAAAATCGCTTGTTTGTCAAGGCTGAGAAATGCACGTTTCACGCTACGTCCGTCACGTTCCTTGGTTCGGTCATCTCCTCCGAGGGGATTGTTATGGACCCCACCAAGGTTCGCGCCGTCACGGAATGGCCTGTTCCGGATTCCCGTGTTGCGCTCCAGCGGTTCCTGGGGTTCGCTAATTTTTATCGTCGTTTTATTCGGAATTTTAGCCAGGTCGCCGCCCCGCTCTCCGCTCTCACGTCTGCCAAGACGTATTTCTCTTGGTCGTGTTCTGCTCAGATTGCCTTTGATCGACTCAAATCCCTGTTTACTACCGCCCCAATTCTCATTACTCCTGACATCACCAGACAGTTTATCGTCGAGGTCGACGCTTCCGAGGTGGGCGTGGGAGCCATTCTCTCCCAACGTTCCGCGTCCGATGAGAAGGTCCATCCATGCGCTTTTTTTTCTCATCGCTTGTCTCCCGCCGAGCGCAACTATGATGTCGGTAATCGCGAACTTCTAGCCATCCGTTTGGCTCTCGGCGAGTGGCGTCATTGGTTGGAGGGTTCTTCTGTCCCGTTTATTGTATGGACAGATCATCGTAATCTGGAATACATTCGCTCGGCCAAGAGGCTTAATGCGCGTCAAGCACGCTGGGCGCTCTTCTTTGCCCGATTCGATTTTACGATTTCCTATCGTCCCGGTTCCAAGAACCTCAAGCCGGATGCTCTTTCGCGACAATTCACTTCTCCAGAAGCGGCTCCTACACAGGAGGTTATCCTTCCTCCGACCATGGTTGTTGGTTCGGCTGTCTGGGGAATTGAACGAGTCGTCAGACGCGCACTTTCCCACGCTGTCACTCCTCGTCTTTGTCCTAGGGATCTTTTATATGTTCCTCCGGTCGCGCGTCTTGCTGTCCTTCAATGGGGGCATTCATCTAAATTATTCGCCCATCCTGGCGTTAGGGGTACAGTCGCTTCCATTCGTCAAAGGTTCTGGTGGCCCACTCGTGAGCGCGACATTCGCCGTTTTGTTGCTTCTTGTTCTGTCTGCGCGCAGACCAAGTCCAGCAACACGCCTCCCGCTGGTTTACTTCGACCCCTCCCACTTCCGTCTAGACCATGGTCTCATCTTGCTCTTGATTTCATCACAGGCCTTCCCCCGTCCGAGGGGAACACTGTAATTCTCACCGTAGTTGACCGTTTTTCCAAATCCGCTCATTTCATTCCTCTTCCTAAGCTGCCCTCCGCCAAGGAGACAGCCCAAATTGTCGTTGACAGAGTATTCAAGATTCACGGTCTTCCGTCTGACATTGTCTCCGATAGGGGTCCTCAATTCTCCTCCCTTTTCTGGAAGGAGTTTTGCCGACTGATCGGGGCTTCTGCCAGTCTGTCGTCCGGTTTTCATCCACAGACCAACGGCCAAGCCGAGCGTACCAATCAGATCGTGGGTCGCATCCTTCGTAGTCTCGCATTTCGTAATTCTGCTTCTTGGTCTGAGCAGCTTTCCTGGGCTGAGTATGCCCATAACTCCGCTCCCTCCTCCGCGACCGGTTTATCCCCGTTCCAATGTTGCCTTGGTTACCAGCCTCCGCTCTTCGCCTCGCAGGAGACTGAGACCAACGTTCCCTCTGTTAAGGTTTTCATTCAACGTGCTAAGCGTACCTGGAGAAGGGTTAGGTCCGCCCTGTGTAAGACTCGTGTTCGCACTCGCAGGGCTGCCAATCGTTTGCGTGTCAAGAGCCCCCGGTATGTTGCCGGCCAGAGAGTTTGGTTGTCCACTCGCGATCTCCCGCTCCAGTTTTCGTCGCGTAAGTTGGCTCCTAAATTCGTCGGGCCATTTCGCATCCTTAAGGTGCTCAGTCCTGTCGCTGTCAAATTGAAATTGTCCTCCGATCTCCGTCGTATTCATCCTGTTTTTCATGTTTCATGTATTAAACCTGTTGTTCGTTCTCAGTCCTGTCCTGTCACCGTTCCTGTCCGCGTCGTGGACTCCCCCACATATAGAGTCCGTAAATTACTGGATGTGCGACCCCGCGGCCGGGGCCACCAGTTCCTGGTCGATTGGGAGGGATTCGGTCCTGAGGAGAGAAGTTGGGTTCCGGCCCGGAACATCCTGGACCGCTCGTTGATTGATGACTTCTACCGTTCTCGCCAGTCCTCCTCCTCGGGAGCGCCAGGGGGCGCTCCTTGAGGGGGGGGTACTGTCATGAATCGGGCTCTTTCCTCTTCCTCTTGCTCCCTCTCCTGGTCTTTTTCCTCCTTACACCACTTCCCCGTTTCTTTTCTCTCGTTCAGCTGTTCTCTATCTCATCATCTCGTTAACGCTCTCACCTGTTCTCTCTTCCTACTGATTTCTTTCCCTATTTCTTCTCCCTCTTTTCCTTTGTTCCCTGCCAGAGTATTACCTGAAATGTGTTACGTACCTGATGTTTCTCTATCGTTACCAGTCTTGTCGTGTCCAGTGTGGTATATGCTGTCTCCTGATTATTACTGCTGATCATCTTCTGCTTGCCTGCCTCTGGCTGTCGGTTCCTACTATTGTTTGAAGCTACTCATCCGCTACCCGGACCCTTCTCCGCATCTTGTGGGAATTTCCTGTACTAAGCCTGCGGACTCTCTTCAGTTGCCTTTTTCCCTTAAAGAGACTCTCTGTTTGAACTGTTTTGCCTGTCGGCACCTGTGTTCTGATTTTGCCTATCAGCGCTTCTGAGTTTATTAAAGAGACATTTGATCTGCCTTTGCGTTTGGGTTCTCTCTCTCTCCAACTCTCCTCATGACAAATTAGGCTAAAGAGTTAAACATATAGTTCACTGGTAGGGTGGGTGATGTGAATAAATTATATGTGAGAATATACTGTGAGAATAAAAACCTGCTCTCAAGTGGAAAAGTACTGGCTGTGTGTGTTGTGCATGTCGCCTCTCCCTGCTCCTTATCTATGTCTGGACACTGCCTTGGCCTTGGATACCTTCTTGTAGGCCTTTCCTTGAACAATAGATACCTTACAGTTCATGAGTTATCTTTGGTCATGTATCCTTGGCATTAATTGTATTCACCATATATATACATATATATACTGTATATATGAAAATTCAGTATTCAATTTGATACAATTATAGCCTCCACCAAGGTTTTACAAGTGGCCCTCCGAGGTCACAAGACTGTGTCTAGGTGCCAACATGTCGAAGAAAACAAATCAGTCTATTCTCAAGTAATGTCACTTGTTCCTTAATCTGTAACCAAGAATACTAACACACACACACAGACACACAGCTTCTTCAAGGTTGGATTTGGTCGGGCTCTAACTATAAACAGGAGACTTCCCAAAACATCCAGATAACATGTTCTTTTTCTCAGTGAGTGGAAACTTTAATATAGAACAGTAAAGTATGCTTAAACAAAAAATTGGTCACTTAAACTGTTGGCTGTCATGATGAGCTAAAATAACAGATATATGTTTTAACACGTTTAAATTAATCGCATGCATCAGGGGCGCAGGAGACATTTTCAAAGTGTGTGTGTA
This sequence comes from Leuciscus leuciscus, assembly GCF_965113295.1. NCBI lineage: Eukaryota > Metazoa > Chordata > Actinopteri > Cypriniformes > Leuciscidae > Leuciscus > Leuciscus leuciscus. Next base: position 21,835,646 of record NC_138739.1, on the reverse strand, counting down.
GGCAAAAGCTGTAGGCAAAAGCCCAGATAGTGAGATCAGATTTCCAGAGGACCACCATCAAATATTAAACTTCCCTGATCATTAATAAATATTATTTATTATTATTACAATATGAAGTAAGTGAAATAAGAAGTACATATATGAATGATCAAAACATCATCTGCGCTTTATTTTTCGTGAAGCATTATTTTGTTGCACTTCTGCTATGATAAACAAACATCCTCTCTTGGAACAGAGGCCAGTTAGTCAGAGTTGCCTTGGCGAGTGCTAGTGAATGTGGTGTTTAGCGCCATTGTTAGTGCACTCGATTCGCTTGCAGGGGGATCAGGGTTCGAGACCGACTTGCAGGGCTGTTAGGATTGGAATGTGAGTTTTGGAGGCGGAGCAATGACGAGAGGAGTGTGTTTGTTTGGGTTGATTTCAAATATCAACATTGGCCAACAGCATATTTAAAAAAACGGCTTATACCCCACCTTTAAACAATTATCTATTTGATTAAAGCATTTAGAGTTTAAGGCCATCACAAACATGGCTTCAATGGCATCTGGGGGAATGATGACAATTAGCATTTCATATAGGCTGGGCTTGTATAAAATTGATGTCAATTTACCTTATTTGCCTTTTGAAAAAACAAGGCAACTTTTCTGTTCTGTTACTTTTCTGTTTCGCTGGCTGCATCTTTCTGGTTGTGCCCATAGACTGCATCTTGGCAGCTCGTCACTCCCGGATAAGCTAACAGACATCAGACAAACGGCTAGTAGTGACAGTAGCAGTATCCACCTTTCACTCAAGTTGCCAGACCCTTAATTATGCAGAACTTTAAGGCTTAGTAGTTTAAACAGATGCGTTATTAAAAACACCACATTTGTCATGAGGGGCAAAATTAGCTATATAGACCAAAACCACTTTTTGTACTAGGCTGTAAACATATTTTTTTTCTGCTGTAAAGTTGAGCATTTTAATGGGATTGACTCTATTTTGGAGCCTGTCCCTAGTGGCCAGTCGATGAATTGCAGTTTAAGTCACTTCTGTGTTGGATTCAAGAGAGAGAACGGAAGGTTGTCGCTTGGTTGTGCCAGGCAGACTACAAGAAAGTAAAAACTCATGTTGCAGCTGAGACAGGCACAAGTAAGACTACTAAATTCTCTGCCTGTTTAGGACCGCTATCAGAAGCACCATTAGAAGAAGACAATGTACATGTAGGCTAACAACAACACCAAACGTAATTTCTTTTCTCCTTGTCACTGAAAGATGTTTGAAATAAACATTTTAAAACTTAACATTCGTGTATGTCTTAAATTACTTGCAATGGATGTAATGTCCGTTGTCAGAAGTTTTAGTCAGCGAATAGCGCAGGCTATTTTCCCTTATCAAAAGTGTGGGGGTCGATTGCTGTCTTTGCAAAACTGGGGGACATGACCCCCCTGTCCCCTGTGTCAATGGCGTGCCTGCCCTACATACTGTAGGACAAGGGATTTGGAAATCGATGGATATTAGATTAAGAAAAAAAAAAAGGAAAAAAAAGGATAGTTAAAGGCAATCATTGTCCAAATTCTTATATAAAGGCTTGGAAACAATCGATTTATAGTAGTTGTCTTCTTTCTGCTATTACATAATAGTTAACTTTTTAATGTGAAGGGGTGGATTTTGGAATCCACTGCTGCTTCAATGTATATGTAAAGGCATTAATCAATAGTTTTCCTTCTAAATATCACATGAGTTGAATGATTTCTCTAGGCTTGTGAGATTTTACTTTGTTATAGAAGTTACAGTGTTATCACTGAAATGTTCTTTTCATGTATTCTGTCTGTATTTGATATATATGCAGTAACGGTGCTTACTTATTTAGCCCGGCTTCCAGAAATGAAATATGGAAAGATGTTTTGTTTAAGAAAGGTCTTTAACATGTGTCAGTACATACATCTGTTTTTCTAGGGTACTCTGATTACTATAAGTCACAGGGGTCAATTAAGTCTATGGTTTAAGGGAACCTTTCTCAGTTAAAGCCTTACTTTCCAGTCAGAGTAAAGTCTCCTTGAGAGAAAGAACGCATTATCTTGATGTTTTGAGAATACTCTCCTGTTTATAGTTAGAGCCTGGCCAAATACAACCTTGGAAAAGCTGTGTGCCGTTGTGTGTGTTAGTCTTCTTGCTTACAGGTTAAGGAACCCCTGGTATTATTGGAGATTGACTGAGTTGTTGTTCGGGACATGCCGGCACCCAGCAACCCAAATCTGCGACCTGGAAGGTCACGACGTGCCTAACTTCAGGGTCCGAGTGTCAGCTGCATAATCTATGGAGATATGTTTCAGTCAATCTGTATATGTGTGGAAAATTACTATGTTTATCAATTTCTTAGCCAATGAGAATCATTCAACCTGAAGCAAGGACGTAGCTTACACCTTGGTGAAGGGTATAACACCTGTGATCTTTGTAACTGTAAGCGGGGTGTCCTACGAACTCCTGTGTGAGTCTTGAAGCTGACTTCTGCTGATGAAACTGCAAACTAACTTCAGTAAAACTTTTCTTCAGTTTATTATAATTCTGACTCCAGGTTTTCTTTCAAACATCTGGTCCTTGGGTCCTAAACTAAATTTGCCCTAACAAATGTTGCTATTTTTTATGATTTACTGAAAATTAAACCTTTCTTTCTTTTATTTTAGACCTGATGAAAGAGAGGGAAGAACTGAGTGAAGCAGAGGAGAAACATCATGTCAAAACTGTTGAAAAATCTTTGAGTGGCTCACAGACTGAAAGTAATTTATTAAGAAGAAGAGACAAAAATGTTTTCATCTGCCCTCAGTGTGGGAAGAGTTTCACACAAAAAGGAAACCTGAAGAGACACATGAAAATCCACACCGGAGAGAAGCCACACATATGTAATCAGTGCGGAAAGAGTTCTACACAAAAAGGACATCTTCAGACTCACATGAGAATCCACACCGGAGAGAAGCCGTACACATGTGATCAGTGTGGAAAGAGTTTTGCACATAAAGGAACCGTTAATGATCACATGAGAATCCACACTGGAGAGAAGCCGTACACTTGTGATCAATGTGGGAAGAGTTTTGCACATAAAGGAACCGTTAATGATCACATGAGAATCCACACTGGAGAGAAGCTGTACACATGTGATGAATGTGGGAAGAGTTTCAGCACCACATCGCTGAAGCACCACATGAAGGTTCACACACAGGAGAAGCCTTATGTATGTTATTTGTGTGGAAAGAGTTTTAGTCTGATGGCTAGTCTAAATTTACACCAGAAAAGACACAATGGTGTGAAGGATCACATCTGCTTTGATTGTGGGAAGACTTTTGTCAGAGATGGTGAACTGAAACTGCACCAGAAAACTCACACTAGACAAAAAAAACGTACAAGTGTTCACTCTGTGACAAGAAATTCAAATGGTCAGAATATCTAAAAATACATGAGAGGATCCACGCTGGAGGGAAGCCGTATAACTGCCCTCCGTGTGGGAAGAGTTAAATTAGTTTATCTTCTTTACTCAGTCATAAAAATAAAAAAATAATAAAAAAATCCTACCGAAAACAATAGGGCCTTCGCCCTTTCAGGGCTTGGGCCCTAAAAAATGTCTGAAATCACAGCGAGTAGTTCACCTTGGTAGTTCATGATTTTTGTATTTTGTTCCATTTAGATTTCAGTGTGAAGGGGGATGGATTCCTATTCTTCATGACCTCTTCATCACCATTTATCCTTTATGGCAGTGGTTCCCAAACTGAGAGAGGAGTGCAGAGTTATAAAAAGGGGGCGCAGCAAAGCTAATGGATAGTGTAGAGTCTGCAGACTTTTATGCAAGAAACCACTGTGAATTTATCCCACATATTATGCAGCTACTTACCACATAAGTAAAAGAAAATAGAAAATGTGACAAAACAAATTAATCTGACATATTTTATTATGCCAAGATGTATCACAGTACCCTCTTGAGCGGCATGTTGTCAGCTGCAGCGGTTGTTGTTGCAGGAACAAAAAGAATGGATAAATCTGAATTGTATATGGTAAAATATAAATGAATGATGCATGGTTCTGCGTTAATGCATTGTTGCATCCAGTAGAAGCTGTTGCATTGGAACGTCACGTCAGGTGTAGACAGTGTTAAGACAAAAAAATATGATGAGGCACCTCGTCCTTGGATTCACCAGTAATGAAGAGAAATTCTCAGATCGGTTTCAGGCCTCATTCATCTGATGTGGAAATAAATCTGATACAAATCGGATACTTGCTTGTAACGGTGGTAAATGAAATCATCTCAGGTGGACACCAACTGTGATCACATGACTCTTTTCATTAAAGAAATTACAGGCGAGATGGGAAAGTGGGGTTTTAAGCGCTCATGGCTACAGTGCCAACGTAAAATCAAAAGCTTAAAAAGCAAGTACAAGGTGGTCAAGATCACAACAAAATATTGGTAATAAAAGCTGTATTACATTCCCATTCAGCATGTCTACCTTAGGTTGTTTCACCAAGTGTATTGTGTAAATGAAGATATCGGATATTAAAAGATGTAAGCAGGTCGTCAAGGTGTTAAGGCCACGTACACACTGTAAAATTTCAAGAGTGACAACTGCAATTAAATACGGCAGTGAAGTCTCTAAATTATCATTCTGTGTGTGTATGGAACTCCTAAAAATTCTCACGGCTTTCTCCCGGAACCACTGCTATATGGAGTGATTTTAGTAAGTGATTAAAATAAAATAATTCTTTACCAAGAATGATGAATAATAAGAAGAATATTGTTCATACTTTGAATTGTGAATTGAAAGTCTTTCTTTGACTCTACTGTTTTGGGAAAAATACACTTCACTTTGAGGAAGCGTTGTGTGTGTTTCTTCTATCTCCCTCTATTTCTGTCCTTCAGTATGGGATCTTGACTGGCACCAGCAAGGTGGGAGATGAAACAACTATGGAGGGGTTGAAAGTCCCATATAAGAACATTGATCGTTGAGTGTCATTCCTGGCTTTTACCTGTTTTCAGACTGTTTCCACCTCAAGCTTAGTTATTGTTTGCATTTATTACTCACCATTCGCACTTGTAACTGCCAGTTGCGACTGCAACACATCGGCATTTTAACTACTTTTGCTACAGATTCGTAAGTATTAAATTTTTTGTAGCAGTAAGAATGTAATATTGCTACTGTATCTTTACATTTTGAAAACAAAAAAAAACATATTGTCAAATCACCTTTTTTATATAACATTTATTTTACAATAAAGATTGTTTCAAAGCAGCTTTACAGTGATAACAGGAAAATAACACAACACAGTTTGTTTTGGCTGCATGCAGCTCTAAGAAAATAGTGTATTTGTCCAGTTTAAGTAAGTTCGGTGTTGATTCATTACTATATACTGACTTTTCTATATACTCTCAAAGATTAGCTCTTTTAACAGCCATAAAATGTATAACGTTGAGGTGGAAGGATCCAAACCGTCTGTTCTGCACATTTCACTGATTGACTGCTTCGTCAATCAGGCACAGATCAATGGCGGTTTTTCAAAGAAGCTACTCATCAAAGATGCTGCAGTCCCAACTTGTTTGTATGTAAAACTTCACTTTGTTCTTCCTTCAAGATGCTGCAGTCTCTACATTGTTGGGTCCGACCTCACATCCGCAACCCGTAAATAAACTTCTAAAACATTTAATGTTTTTTGGTACATTATGGAGCCAGCATAATCTGAAATGAGTTTGTAAATAGATATGCAACACTAACATGTTGCTAAGTTGGTGCTGACGTGTTGTTTTGTACAGTCTATTGTTGCCACAAGCTTTGATAGAATATCTGTTGGAAACAAGACAAAATACGTTGTTTGTTTTCCTAAGTTACAGACACCGGCCCTGTTGGGGTCTGTTGTTTTTATTGAGTTAAAGATGGTGAGATTGAGTTCACTCAGTCTCTGTGTCTTTTGTTTTGCTAAAATAAACCAACATTTAGTGTACTTGCATGGGTAACGTTATTTCAAAAGTCTGAGTATGTTTACAGACAGTTTATATTAGCGTTAATATTAAATCTGTGGCAGCATTGAGGTAATGGTAATTATAATACTCTTACAATAACGGCTGAATGGCGACCATTCAGAAACATAATTTTGTAAAAACGTTTGAGGAGGTGGTTGGATGTCTCCTGTCGTCGCTGATTCGAGCCGGATAAAATTTCCCTCAGCAATGTCCATCATTAAAGGTGTTTTATTTACCTTACTTGAGCATCACCAAGCCACAGCAGGACAGGCTACAGCATACATGACCCTAGTTACCTGTGGTTGGCCTAGCCGTGCGTCACTCAGAAATCAACAGGCCAATCAGAAGAGAGGCTCATGAATATTAATTAGACAGGCTAAACTCGACCTTTTCTTAGCAGAGCTCATGAGAAAGGAGATGTAAAAATATATTGAGATGTTTTTTGGTACTTATACCGAAAATATATATTCTTAAGGACACCAAAACCTGAAATAAAACTCCAGAAATGTGTACAATATGGGACCTTTAATATAAAAAGTGTAGATTTTGCGGTACTAGTTGATGTGACTTTTATTTTGACAACGGAAATTCTGGGTTTAAACGTCTGCACAATATGCCATGGTCAACACGCAATAACGCGTCTTCGCGTTGTATCGTTTGTACACGTTAGGTCTAAAGAAATAGCTGTATGGCCTTCCATTCGTCTAAGGAAATATTTGTCTTTTCAGCCTTCTATAAAGTACCTTTCGTCTCGGAGTGATGACGTCACCACCGGCGCGTTAGTCAAAGAGGTCTTCTGAGGTGAGTTACTCACAGCGCTTTGTATATTAACACAATCATGACAAAACGTTTATATAAGCAACGTTTTTGCTGTCCTTTCTGTCTTATTTTCATTGGATTCTGCGCTATTTGTTTGCCTTTTTCTGGCGTCTGCCTACTTTAGCGTAACTTAGCTGGCAATTTGACAGTTTCTTTGTTTGTGCGATTTTTTTTTGTGTGTGTTTTTGTTTGTTAGTGTGTATGAATGTTTCGATGTTTGAAGTAGTAATGTTAACTCTTGTACGTTTGATACATTATTCATGTTTTTCTCGTTTAGGCTGTGAGAAATAATGGTGCAGTTTTATCATCTTTTTCAGAATACTGACTCATATTATCTGATTATTGATATAATGATAATCTCTCAACAGCTTCTGTTTTCTTCTCATTTGTTAGATCTCTTGTAAATTGTCTGTAATCATTTTAATCTGTCACTTAAAGTAATTTCATTGGTGGAACGGACTGAGACAAAGTGAACTCTTTTATAGTCTGTGGGGTGGGGGAGGTTTATATAAAACGGTCAACAAATAAATAACCAGCTAACAAAAATACGGGGTAGTTGAAATGTTGAGTCAAAATATAAAACAATTTAATTTATTTTACATTTTGATAGATTGTTAGTGGATAGTTTAAACGTAACTATGCTTAATGAGTAATTTAATAACTGATTTATTTTTTATTTTTGCAGATCTGATTATCCCATTATACAGCAACTAGCGTTAAGTGAAGCTCCTCCCCCAGGAATTCACCAATAGGCCTAAATGCTGGAATATTTTCATCAACTTACAAGCGAAGAAATAGAGTTTAGAGAACATGAATGATCCAGAACCCTGCAGAATAAAACATGAAGATACTGAACATCTAATAGGTTGGTGTTTATTTTTGATTCTTCATTACTGATGCTGAAGAACATTAAAGGATTAGTTCACTTTCAAATAAAAATGTCCTGATAATTTACTCACTCCCAATACATTTTTTTTTATTTTTTTTTTTTTTTACTTTTTAACCACAAATAAGACCCTTATTTCTCGACTGGGATCGTGTAGAGACTTTGAAGCTGCATTGAGACTGAAATTTAAACCATCTTTGAACATTGAAATAGTTGGTTGCCATTGAAGTCCATTATATGGAGAAAAATCCTGGAATGTTTTCCTCAAAACCTTAATTTTTTTCCGACTGAAGAAAGAAAGACATGGACATCTTGGAAGGCATGGGGGTGAGTGAATTATCAGGAATTTTTTATTTGAAAGTGAACTAATCCTTTAAGGTTATAAAACTTGAAGCAGTTCATCTGATTTAAAGGGCACCTATTATGCAAAATTCACTTTTACATGGTGTTTGAACATAAATGTGTGTTGGCAGTGTGTGAGCAAAACCACCCTAGAATGATAAAAATCCACCCAGTGTTTTTTTTACAATCTCAATAAATCATAAGCACTGTCTCAGAATGAGCTGTTCTCAGATTCGGTGCAATGTGACGTAGAATTGCACAGGCCCCTCCCACGAGTCCACGACTGTTGATTGACACTTCAGTTTGAGCATAGACCCGCCCTGAGTGAGCAGGTAGCCACTGAGAATCGACCCTTCGCGGGGAGTTTGATTGACAGGCGATCTGGACAATCATAATCCGCCTTTTTTTGTCCGACAAAGCAGCCAGGAGAGTTCAACGTTGGAGGATTTGAACTTGAAAAAACGGAGTGTACTGAGTAGGCCTACTGACATCTTTCCGCAGTTAAAACTAACTACATTCCTTCTTATGTTCATTCATGTTTATTTGATGCTATAAATTAACTAGAAGGAAGAGATGATCGGTTCACGAGCAGCTTTAACTGAGGCACCACAGCGATCTGTCAAGACACATTACAGAGCCACAAAACGGTATTGTCTAAATTTCTTTAAAAATTACCAAATTTTAACGTTGAGACTGTTTAATATCAAAAGTAACCTGGACTGTCTAGTCTGTCAGCGTGTTGTCAGTGTCCTCTCTGCTGCGCGATGTGTTTTTCATTGCGTGAGATCATGGTTTGGCGTGAGCGCGGTGTAGCTTGTCGGACATAGCAACAGTAACTAAAGGGGCCGGGTTTTTGCGAAGGTTTTTATTTTTTATATTTTTTATTACTTTGACATTTAAACGAAGTCAATCATTTCGTTGGATTTTAGCTAAAAAATGTGGCGGCACATTACTGGAGTAAAGAAAGCATCTGTGAAAGCAGCGCAGTTTGAGTGTTTCGGAACATATATGTGATCAGAGAGAAAGATGAGGCCCTTCCCAACAACATGTTTATTAGATCCTATACCAACTAAACTACTGAAAGAAGTGTTACCTGTAGTGGAAGAGCCTCTCCTCAATATTATTAACTCGTCTTTATCTTTAGGTCATGTTCCAAGAACATTTAAACTGGCAGTTATAAAACCTCTAAGAAACCACAATTAGATCATAATAACCAAGCAAATTATAGACCCATTTCAAATCTTCCATTTATGTCTAAAATATTAGAAAAAGTGGTGTCCGCTCAACTGGGCTCTTTCTTGCAACAAAATTATATCTATGAAAAGTTTCAGTCTGGATTCAGACCGCATCATAGCACTGAAACTGCGCTCGTTAAAATCACAAATTATTTACTTTTAGCTTCTGACCAAGGCTGTATCTCAATACTAGTTTTACTTGATCTTAGTGCTGCGTTCGATACTATAGATCACACAATACTCTTAGATCGACTACAAAATTATACTGGTGTTCAAGGACAAGCATTAAGCTGGTTCAGATCATACCTATCTGACCGCTACCATTTTGTCTATTTAAATGGAGAAAAATCGATCATAACTCCAGTAAACTATGGAGTGCCACAGGGATCTGTGTTAGGCCCTCTGTTATTCTCAATATATATGATGCCACTTGGAAATATTATAAGGAAACATGGAATTAGTTTCCATTGTTATGCTGATGACACTCAAATATATATTTTATCACGGCCGGATGAAAACGCAAAATTTTCCAAATTGACAGAGTGTGTTAAAGATATAAAAGATTGGATGACGCGTAATTTTCTTTTATTATATACTTTATATATATTTTTTTCACCTATGTCTAGGGGCTGTTTACACCAGGCCACTTCATGCGTTTTCTCAGATCGGATTCCAATCTGATTTATCAAAACGATTCCATTTACACCTGGTTACATAAATGTGTGGTGTTGTTTTTTTTTGCTGATATAAATCCGATCTTCAATTCCCGCTATATGCAGATTTAATGGAGTGCACGTCACCGAAAGCAACGAGATACATTATTTTATTGATCATTAGCTAAAATTTCTGAATCAAAGCCCGCAATAAGAGAAAGCGGATACAGCCCTGGTAAGATCATTTCGTTTCTTTACATTTAATGATGAAGATTGTGTGTTAAGCGTCTGCGACTTAGGCTACTTTCACTTTGATTTGCGATAGTTTGCACGTTGATGCTCAGCTTCTCATCTGCGGCGAGTGTGTTGCAGTAGCGTCGTCATATCTGACTAAAACATGACATATAGCCTATAACACGCTCTCGCATGTTTATTTTTTAATAAACCATATTCAACAACATATAAAAATGAAATAATCTTTAGAGTAAAGCCACAGCCATCATTACCAAGCGCGAACCATTGACAGTGAATGAAACGAAGCGAACTTAGCTTGCAGGCTGTAGTGTGATGCGTTAACCAATGGTGTAAACATAATCATAGATGACGCGCCACAGGTTTTTATTTAAAAGAAAGAACGTAGCTTATGTTTGTATGTAGGTCTAGGCAATTTATATTCACAATACTTAATAACTAATATTATTTTATTGCATTTGTATTAGTTGTTTTAAGAGTTAAAAAAAAATCGGTCGGTCTTAACGCAAGTTTACAACCGGCAAGTCGGTCGGACTAAAAGGGAAAAAAATAAAATTGGGTCGGTACTAAATTGACAGGGTCGGTCGGGTTACGGCAAACAAGAATATTTTTAAGGATGGCCTCATAAATGCCAGAGGAGAACTGGCCCCCGACTGAGCCTGGGTTCTCCCAAGTTTTTTTTTTTCTCCATTAGGTCACCTGATGGAGTTTTAGGACACCATTAGGTCACTTGGAGTTTTTCGGTTCCTTGCCACTGTTGCCTTTGGCTTGCTCAGTTGGGGATATTTTGGGGATATTTAATTTCATTTTATCAATCAATAAATTCCACTTGAAACAAACCTTGTTGTATTATTTTAATTTAATACTGTGAAGCTGCTTTGATACAATCTGTATTGTGAAAAGCGCTATACAAATATACTTGACTTGACTTCTCTGACTACGTTTGAATGTGTGAGTTAAGTATTAACGTTAAACTGTTGGTGAGATGAGATGAGATGAGATGAGATGAGATGAGATGAGATGAGATAATGCAACGCTGACATAGGCTACAGTAGGCTACAATGACAGTTGCATAGATGTTGGGAGTTGGGAACCGGTGAGAAAATGTCCGGTAGCCTACCCGGTAACTTTACCAGTAATAACAATATTAATTTAGTTCTGCTTAACGGTTCCTGAACGCTGTAACTAACAGCTGCCCAGCCATCAACACAGCCGCGTGTGATTTGTTTACATACGAGCTGCTATATCTGTATTCTTATTATTACTTGTATGGATCTCGTTAATAGGGAATGTGAAGGTACTTCACGCAGTGTTGCATTATGGGACGTGGGCGCCATGTTTGCAGGCACGATCACTGTTTACCTTTTCGCCGCCCATTGCTATCAGGGCTTGAATTTCGGCACGGGATTGCGGGTATTGCGCATAATTAATCATTCCCGCAGGTCTCCCACTTATAATGCGGGAAATTCCCGCAAACATTGATTCACTTTAGCATGTAGGTTGTATTAGTAAATTAATCCACACAGATTATAAAATCAGTCATTTTAAAACTGTCTGCGAGACGCAATTTCACAAACAGCGTGAGTGATTCAGCGGTGCTGCGTCTTCCATCTCTCGTCTCTCAACATGGGTTGCACAAGGCAATCGTTAAGCGCGCTGCAGGCGGTGATAACACTCTCGCGTTTCGGGAGTCGGGATAGACGGAATTGTCACTTGCATAATCGGGCCAGCATTGCATCATGAGTAACTAAAGTTTACCATTTGCACGTCTTTTTAAGTCTTACCAGTTTAAGCATTCACGCGATTTGAAACTATTCAGTACTTGCGCGCTGTCTGAGAGATGTTTTTTCTCTCTGCACACATACATAGAGTAAAGCCGCCTCGCGAACAGCTTGCGGGTAACAAAAGTTATTTTTCGTTGATTATATCGCTTTAACAGTCAAAAACATGCGAAAATTATGTCAATTTCGGTCTTGATGAGTATCCTCTAAACACAGTCGGTTACTGTGCGTTCACACCGCCGCCGACTTGAGCTTCCAAAGTTACCGGATTCATTTTCAATGGAAGCTGGCTTCTCTCAGCTGCAAGGAGCGTCAAATCCATCGGCGTCGCGTTTTGGGCGTTTTGAGCGTCAATCTGAAAGTTGAAAGAAGCTCAACTTTATGGTAATGAGCTATGACGCGGTTCAGCGGCAAGCAGCGGCAAAACGCCAGCAAACAATCAGTTTAGAATATAGAAGTCCTTCGCGCTGGCTGATCCGGAGAAACATACGATGTAAACTTTCGTTCCTACCAAAACATTAGTTCCGAGAAAATGGAGGAGAAACTGATAATCGCTGTTGCTGGGTTTCCTATCATTTATGATATGACGTTATTTTCATATAGGGACCAGTTACAAAAGAACGAGGCATGGGATAAGATAGCTGGTATAGTTGATGTCTCCGGTGAGTTTGTGAAGTGCGTGCTGATGATTTATAATATTTTGAAATAACTTTAGTAGGCTACTGATAGATACTCAAATTTGTCTCTGTCTTGCCAGTAGGGCTGCACGATGTATCGTTTAAACATCGATATCGCGATGTACGAATCCATGATAGTCACATCGCAGGATGTGCGATGTCAAGAATAGGCGGGCTATCGTAGTTGATCCGTGATTCATTAACCGTCCGGGCCAGCTGTTCCCCGGTCCTTGACGAATGTGATTCGTAGATTAATTGCACAGTTTAACCATCATAGAGTGAAAGTTTATATATAAGTATAATTACACAACGCGTGCCATAGGCCTTTTCATGTAAAGAAGCTGCTCTGTGATGTGATGTTGAATATTCACATTGCTTATGGGTTTTTTTCTGTTGTCTGTTCACAAGCTGAGGATTGCAAAAAGAAATGGAAGAGCTTGAGGGACATGTTCAGGAAGGAAAGAAAGAAGGAAAAAGATAGGCGAAGGAGTGGCGCGGGTGCAAGCAGTGCCCGGCCATGGCGGTACAGTGCGGTCATGGGCTTCCTCAATCCTTTCATGGAGGACCGGCCAACGTCCAGTAATATGGGGGAGGGGAAGCCCTAGATGACAGTGGACAGTGGCCAGAGGACAGTGATAATGCCATGGCCGGGCACAGTCAGGCACCAGAGCAGACGCCAGAGCTTCAGGCACAAGAGCAGTCACCAGAGCTTCAGGCACAAGAGCAGTCACCAGAGCTTCAGGCACAAGAGCAGTCACCAGAGCTTCAGGCACAAGAGCAGTCACCAGAGCTTCAGGCACAAGAGCAGTCACCAGAGCTTCAGGCACAAGAGCAGTCACCAGAGCTTCAGGCACAAGAGCAGTCACCAGAGCTTCAGGCACAAGAGCAGGCACCAGAGCTTCAGGCATCAGACAACACACCAGTGCAGAGAGCAAGCCAGCCCGCCCCGAGAAGGAAGAGACCCCACACCTCTGACTTTGAGGAGAGACTGATCACAGTATTGGAGGCTGTGAGCAACAGACCAGGACCTGTCCCCAGCCCTTCTCCTCCTCCTCCCCCTCCTCCTGACGATAGTGATAGCTATTTTTTTAAAAGCCTGCAGGAAGACTTTAGAACCCTGCCTTCAGGAACAAGGCAGGATCTCAAGTTTGAGATGCACCGCCTGGTGTATGAGGCAAAGTGTCGTGAGGTTGACCCTTGGGCTGAGAGGAAATATTTACGAACGCTCGTTTTAAGCGGGAATGCTATTCATTCGCTCACGGTAACACCGATTTGACCAATTGCACAGATGCAAATAATAATAATAATAATAGCTAATTATAATTTTTTCCCGACCAAATGTGACCAAAACGGTTATAAAAATGCTGTTATAAAAGGTAATGTTTTTTTTTCTGTTTACATTTCATGGTGTGACACAGACTTCAGAGCGGCCAAAGCGTCAACAAGCGTCAACAAGCTTCCCCGTACTTTTTGACAAGCGTCCTTGACAGGGCGGCCAGAGCTTCTTTGCAGCTCAAGTCGGCGGCGGTGTGAACGCACAGTTATGTCTTAAATCGCACGTGACCGTATAATGAAAACAGGATCCGTGCACTAGCTCTTAAAGTGACAGCAGCCATATGTGTGTGTCATTAATTTGGTTGTCAAAACAACAAATCATAGCTTTCATTTTAAGGAATCAGGATTAATAGCCTATGTATTTAATTTAGTCAGGACTAAAATACTATTTTCATTTGATTACTTTATTCAGTCTCTGTATTTCTGAATACTAGTGTTAGACCTAAGCAAAAACTTTTCTCTTTATTTCTCTTTATTGGGATCTCTATTCTATTGTATTTATTTGTGCTACTTTTTTTCAATTTAATTCAAAGATTGAAATCAAGCTTGTTGTGTAAATTCTTAAAACAAAATTAACCCATTGTAAAAATGCAATGAGTGAGCATACATTTAGGCGCGATAAATGTAATAAAAAAAAAGTCTAAACTCCCCCCTCAAATAAAAAATTCCCCCCCATAAGAATCACCTAAGGGGGGATTTCCCCCTCATTTTCCAAAACGAAATTCAGGCCCTGGCTATGACATGTAATAGTGGGTGTGTTTGGCTAAAACGAGGTAAAATTGAAGAAGAACGGAAGAAATTGAAAGAAAAAGGGAAGGGACCCTATCGGGAGAAACTAAATGCCACTGCCAAAAACGTTATTTGGACAAACTGTCCGCGATAAACAACGTTGATCCATATTATTTAGCAGCCCTGGACTGGATTAACGTTACCTCCGCTCACAAATCTGGACATCGTTAACCTTGTTTTTGAATTGAGTGCGTACACTTTGCAGGAGTTTAAGATACATCCCTTAAATAGATTGATGTATCTTTGCCCATCCCAGTTTATGTGTAACGTTACTTAAAAGAGTCTTTTTGGATGCAATCACATAGACTAAAAAATAGTGCAATCAGTACAGAAACAGATACAAGCCACTTAATGTATTTATTAAGCAGTTATATAAAACCTTGATTCACAAACATTTTAAAAAGGCATGTCAAAAGATGTACAGAATATCAAAGCAAATTGTTAATTGAAAACAAAATAAATATAATTTAGGCTATTTGATTCATGCAATGTGGCCTGGCTTTATCGTCTGCTAACATGAACCACAAAATCAACATAATTCATCAACTATCCTACAAGTCATCAAGGAATATACAATACAAAACCTCTAGCTTTGTACAACTTTTAACAAAACGTTTTTGCAAACCAGATGATTTAGCAATCACTGCTCAACACTTGGACACGTTTGTAAGAGCACAGCAGACTAACGTTATGACAACTTTGTCCAATAAATCTACAGTCTCACCCTCACATGGCAGAACCATATTTATGGGAATTTTAGAAGACAATATTTTGTATTTGTTTATTAAAATTAAAAAATGTCCTTATTGCGGCAACCCACGCGATCTGGCGTCTTCTCGTCAACTCCTCCACCTGCTTCCCTTATTGCTGGAAAAACGTATTCCTTTGTTTATTTTCCTCCCTGAACGATCGTGTGACCTGCTATGGCAGTTCTTGATCGAGCAACATTGGCCAACAATAACACTGTTATTAAAAACTCGACAGAAAATCCCAAAACAGCCTCCTACACACGAATTCAAATACAGCGGGTGTAGAGTGGGAGGGCGCGATCCTCTAAATATGGTGGCGGACGCATAATGCAACACAGCGTGACGTCACCTTCACATTCCCTATAACTTGACAGCACTTAAATGTGTATTCTTACAAGTTAAAGAACAAATGTTTGTGCAATTCCTTTTTTTTCACCTTTTATGAGGCCCAAAAAAAAAAAAAAAAAATGGCTCGCTGGTAAAAAGTCACTGTGGCGGGTGGATTTTTAAATCCACCTGCCACAGTGGCTGGTGTTCAAAAAAGTTAACTTCAGGCCCTGGCTGTAGACAAGAATGTCTCCTAAGCGATTGAGGTGTGCTGTTGTTGGATGTAAGAATGAACATAGTAGTCTTCATTTACTCCCGTTGTTACTCAAGGATGGATCAGTACTGTTCGTGATACAGCTTATACGGTCTTCAGAGCGACAGTCCTAACGTTACTGATCACGGCAGAAATGAAAGTGAGAGCGCGCACTTTATGACAGCTCATCGAGTCGTTTTATGGATATAAGGTTTACCAGTTTATTTAGCACCCACTGAAAAGGTGTGTATATATTTGTTTACTGTTAGTTGTAACGAGTGTTTTGTGTACTTCGCTGTGTATGTTGATGATAATGAAAGGGAGAGAGAGAGAGTTTATGGATAAGACTTTAATGCTCACTTCTTATACTGTGTTTATTCAGCTCTTACTGTGATTCTCCGGAGTAAATCTAACGCTCATCTTTTGTGTGATGTACAATAAACTTCACTGAACTTGCTTCACGGGATGCAAACTACATTGAGGATGGCGCTGGTAATGGCGACATGCAGCAGCAGTGTGTGAGAGTGGTGTGTAGTCCATTAACCTGTACTGTTTGTCTACGTTATCGTTTTTGGATTGATCTGCTATTTGAACAGGAGGCAACATGACTCACCTGAATTTGACCGGCCTCCTTTTTTTGTTGACGCTGTCATGTCACTTTTTATGTGGACTTCTCGTTTATGGAGAATCTCTCCAGTATAGTCGGGAATTCCTTTTGTTCTTGCACAGCACCAGTGTAGGCACCGTGGACTCTTCCGCAGTTATCCCTGCAGAGATCCTCCGGTTGCCGGACCCTTACGCAGCAAACAGGAACAAGGCGCATTGGACTGGGCCGACAGCAAGGAAAAGAGGGAGACGCGGCGGTGTACGCCAGTGGCTCAGGAGACAGGGATATAGGCGGATTCCCCTTCCTACAGTCATCCTTGCTAATGTCCAGTCACTCCGGAATAAAGTTGACGAGCTTCAGGCAAACGTCAAGTTCCTGACGGAGTATAGCAGTTCCTGTCTTCTTGCCTTCACAGAAACATGGCTTAAGGAGCATGACTTACAGTCCGATCTGGAGATCGATGGCTTCGGAGTTCCCTATCGCTTGGACAGAGATCCTGCAGTGACCGGTAAGTCACTTGGCGGGGGATTGTGTCTGTACGTAAACAATAACTGGTGCAGTACAGTAATCGTCAGAGAGTCACTGTGTACGCCGGACATTGAACTTCTCTCTGTATCTCTACGTCCCTTTTATCTTCCAAGGGAATTCCCCCAATTATTTGTGACTCTTGTTTATATTCACCCGAAAGCTAACGTGGACAGGGCCACCCAAGCCATGACCAGATCTGTGCAGCGGCTACAGGGGATTGCGCCGGACGCACCGATCCTAATTATGGGTGATTTTAATCTTTGTAAACCAGGGAAATCTCTCTGTAATTTTTATCAGTATGTCACTTGTCCGACTCGTCACTTAAAATGTCTGGACCTTTGTTTTGGGACGGTTAAGGGGGCTTATAAATCTCTTCCTAGAGCTCCTCTTGGAACATCTGACCATAGGCTGAGTCCCAATTCGCATACTATCCGTCCTAAATAGTATGCGAAACTAGAATTAGTACGTCCCAAATCGTAGTATGTTGAAATGAGTATTCCAAAGATACCCGGATGGTCTACTATTTCCGGTTAGAATTCGAAGTGCAGATCAATGCACACTCTAACGGCTAATATTGCCCACAACCCATTGCGTGCGGGAGGGAGGAGCTTTGCGGTGATGGTGGTGATGTAAACATGGCAGTCGGATGCAGCAGCGGAGATGCGCCCTCAGTTTTTAAGTGTAAGAATTCAAATGTTTAACCCTAATTAAAGTTATATTTTATTGTCTCGTAATATTAATGGATTTATGTTGTGCCAAAAAAGTACCGTGTTTATCTTGTAGGGTCCGATGAAGATACTGAGCGCCTCATTGCAGGCTACAAAACAATAAATAAAAAGGCTCTACGTGTCATGCAAGTGTCTTTTTTATGTATTTCTTTTGATGTTTCTGTCTGACTTATTTGTAATAAGGCAACGTAGCAATGTACAGCCAACATTTGTACTGTGGCTGTACAAATGTTAACTTTTATCAGTCCAACCAAAGAAACATGGTTACTACACTTTTACTATAGTAAAAGCATGGTTCATTTTCATCGGGGTATTTTTAAGTATTATACATAAGTATAAGATTAAGTATAAAATACATTAAACTATAGTTACACGATAAACTTTAAATATTTTAACTCAGAAAATAAGTAGCTTTCGTTACACACATTTGCACATGAACGTCAGAACCAGCCGCCTCACTAACGACCTGCGTTTGGTTGATCTACGACGACGCCCTGCTTCACTCCTCAATTTGGTAAAACACATTGTAAATGTATTGTGGAAAAAAAGATGGGAATAGTAAATAAAATTATATTGGATATATAAGAATGAATGAAATGTAAAATGTCTTGTTAACAGTCGCGGTGTGCGTAACTAGGCAACCACGTTCTCGTTTACGTTGCATGACGTCATCGAAGTATGTCCCAGAACGTGCATACTCTTTTGCCACACACTCAAAAGTATGTACTTTTTCATCACAAAAAAAGTACATACTTTTAGGTCGTAGTATAAGTAGGCGAATTGGGACCCAGCCATAATGTTGTTTATTTAGTCCCGATGTATAAATCGGTCCTGAAGAGGCACAAGGTGGAACGAAGAATGGTTCCAGTATGGTCAGAAAATTCCGTTCATTGTCTTCAGGACTGTTTCTCTGTTACTGATTGGGATGTGTTTAAAAATGCTTGTCCGGATTTAGATGAACTGACAGAAACTGTGTCTGCCTATATATCCTTTTGTGAGGAAATGATCATCCCCCAAAAATCCATCCTCATTTATCCTAATAACAAACCCTGGGTCTCTAAATCAGTAAAAAGCATAATTAATCAGAGGAACATTAGTTTTAATCAGGGGGATATGATACAGCACAGGGTATTATCTAAACAGTTGAAGAGGGAACTTAAGCTTGCCAAGCGCGTATATAAAGACAAAGTAGAAAACTTGCTGCGTACTGGAAATTCACGTCCTGCATGGGAGGGCGTGAAAACTATAATGGGGTTGCAGTCCAAAACGTTTTGCATTACTCAGAATGGAAAAACAGACCTGGACTTTTCCAATGAACTGAACGGATTTTATAATCGTTTTAATGTCCATGATTTTAGTGAGGAGATGTCTGTTTTTAAAAATGTTGATTTAAATTCGGTGAATAATACTGTGCCCATTGATAAATTCATAGTCTTGAAACTCTTTCGTGGTGTCAAAGAAAGGAAAAGTCCAGGTCCCGATGGGATCGGGGGTCGTGTTCTGAAGAACTGTGCTGTCCAGTTGGCAGACATCTTCTGCTTTATTTTTCAGTTGTCCCTACAGCTGTATAGGGTCCCCTGTATTTGGAAGGACTCAATAATTGTTCCTGTGCCTAAGATTCAAACTCCTAAGACCCTCAATGACTTTAGACCTGTAGCACTTACATCTCTTGTCATGAAAGCTTTTGAAAGGCTAGTGAAGGATGCACTTTTGGACACTGTACAGGATAAGTTAGACCCTCTTCAGTTTGCCTATAGATCGGGCAGAGGTGTGGACGATGCAATAGGGACACTTTTAAATATGGTTTTTAAACATCTTGAGGGGGCCAAGTCCCTTGTACGTCTACTATTTATTGACTTCTCCTCCGCATTTAACTGTATCCAGCCCCATGTTTTAGCCGACAGGTTGAAGAATACTTATAACATTGATACTGGACTGATTTGCTGGCTAATGGATTTTTTAACAGTAAGGTCACAAAGAGTGAGAGTGAACAGTGTCTTATCAGATGTACTTTTTTCTTCTACTGGGTCCCCCCAGGGCTGTGTCCTCTCCCCTCTCTTATTTGTTTTATACACAAATGAATGCCAAAGCCATCATGAACGGCGCCATATTATTAAATATGCGGATGATTCCGTCATTGTGTCCCTCCTCAGTAGTGATGACCCCGAACATGGTCCTGTAGTGCATGATTTTATGGATTGGTGTAAATCCTCCTTTTTAAACATCAATGTGGAAAAAACGAAAGAAATGTGCATCGACTTTAGAAGAAATCACACTGTTATTTCCCCTGTTTTGATGGACAACCAGCCAGTTGAACTAGTGCAGCAGTATAAATATCTTGGGATTATAATTGACAGTAAACTGTGCTTTGAGTCCCAGGTTGATGCTGTGTGTAAAAAAGCACATCAGCGTATGCACTTTCTTCGTAAGCTTCGCAGTTTTAATGTTGACACTGTTTTTATGGAAATGTTTTATTCTTGTTTTATTGAATCAGTTCTCACTTTTTCTTTTATCTGTTGGCATGGGTCATTGTCTATTAAACAGAAAAATCGCATGCAAGGTATCGTAAAGGTAAGCAGCAAAATTGTTGGCACACCCTTAAATGACCTACATGACCTGTATAAGGTCAGATCACTGAAGAAAGCGAGAGCCATTCTGGCTGACCATAGTCATCCCTTGTGGGATGAATTCATGCTGCTGCCATCAGGGCGCAGATACAGTTTGTCGCGATGCAGAACAAACAGATTAAAAAGGTCATTCATCCCGACTGTCATCACCATTGTTAACAATACTATGTAAATTCAAATTTAAAGTATGTCTTTGGTGGTTATGTTTATTGTTGTTGTTTCTTTGTTGTTGTTTGATTGTTTTATTGTGACTGCTGGCTGCAATCTAAATTGCCCCTCGGGGATAATAAAGTTACCTTGAACCTTGAACTCATCAGTATATTTTGGTCATCATTCGGACAGGGTTTGCTACAACAGGCTTGTATTAATAGTGGATAAAAGCAGATGACAAATAAATTATAACCATAATTAAACTAAACTATACCTGTTCTATCTCTACACAGCATATATTATCTGGCTCTGTGGGCATTATTGTTCGAAATGAACACCGCAACTGAGAGTTTCTGTCGAGATTGTCCTTCTGGTTCTTCTGAGCGTGAGCTCGTGAGGCTCCGCCCCCTGGGCCGGCAGCAGCAGTTAATTTGCATTTAAAGGGATACACACTAAAACAGCACGTTTTTCTGAGCCCCAAAAAATGACAATTTAAACATGCTGTAAAAAATGATCTGTTGGGTATTTTGAGCTAAAACGTCACATACATATTTACATCTTGTAAAAGAGTCATAATAGGTGCCCTTTAATGGTTGTTATTAGAACAGTCATTAGAACTGCAAAGGTTCACATGCGCCCTGTTTCCAGTCTTGGAAAACGCATGTAAAATGTAAAATGGACTTGGAAGATCTTGTTGTTGTCCTGGAAAATTAACAATTAACGTTAGTTGCAGGAAGTGCTATGTTCATAAGGATTGCTTGATTTTTCATCAATGCATGTAATAAAATGTTTTCATATAATTTAGAGAGGGATGTGGATAAATGATCTACAGATCAAGTTTGAATTTGCAACCTCTGTGTTTGTTTGTGGCTTCAATGAAAAAAACGTAATGTTTTATTAATCTCTTTCATGTTACTTTATCTCTCTTTCTGTATATAGGTATTTCATTTTAATTATTAATTTATTTACCTTTTTAATTTGCTTTTCAATTATATTTTTCTATTACTAGTTAGTTCTGTGTTGTGTTAAAGATAAAATGTCTCTATCTCAAGGTTCGTAACGTCACATGTTGTGAAGCAGTAATTTTCATCAGAAAAAACGCAATATGGTTATTCAATAAACTGCTTATTTTTTACCATTCCTTCCTCCTGCTCTTCCCCGGACTCTGTCTGATTTATTAATTAATGTATTGTAGTATTCATATAGGCCTATGATATCACATTGAGAGAGCGTTAAAAACAGAATGTGTTTTCAAAGCAGTGTACAGCCTATGCTGACCGTATGCTGAGAGTCATACGCTGCTGTACACCATCACTCTGAAAGCATCCAAAAAAGAATCAGTCACTGGTAAAAGTTTTGAAATGTTAGAGAAGTATTTTGAATGGTGATGTTTACTCTTGAAACATAGAACAGACCTGCAAACTCACAAGAGGTGAAAAAAGTGACATGTTTATGAAGTAAATAGTTGTTCGGACGGAGTCTGTAAAAAATTATAACTGTATTAAATGACATTGTTTTAAATATTTTTGAATATACAAATAAGGAATGTTGAAAAGAATGATACTTTGAAACTAAACCGCCAGTAGGAGGCAGCAGTCGACCGTCTTAATGAGCGAGTCATTGAGTCATTCATTCAAACGATTCGTTCAAACGGCTGATTTATTCAGAATGAGGCAGTTTCTGAATGTGTAATTGAATATTTGACTCAACCGATTCGTTCAAAACGCTGAATCATTTAGTACTGAAACATGACTGAGTGTTGCTGTTAGATGCGTTACGGTTCTGCTGTGATCTTTGTTTGGAGCTATTTTCGATGCTGAAACAGAACAAAAGCAGTCATTGCAGTCACTAAAATGTAATTGACTTAATTTTAACTATTTGTTTATTGAAGTGTTATGAAATCAGTCTCGGTTTCAATCTTGATGCATTCAGGAAAACATCACTCTGGTCGTGTGTAGTCTAGGCTATATATTGTTTCTTAACTATAATATGTTATAAATAACTGTGCGAGCCTCAACAGCGCAACTTTGTTACCGTCAGTGCATTAGGTAGGCCTATATTATTATAACTATCAATCGCCAACTACATTAAATGAAATAAAACAGAATCATCCTCAGTTATTTTTTATTTTTATATAAAAAAAATGTCTTAATCAGGGCATTTGTCCGGTTGGGCAAATAGTACAATTCTCTCTCACTTTTCCCCTCAAAACAAGATAAAAAACACGTCTCCCGGACAAGCATTATTGTCGAGCCCTGATATGTTTTCCTTGATTGTGTTTCCCTGAAGAGAATTACTTTTTTGAAAACAAAAGTAAAAGAGATGCTCGTTCATTGCGTTTTACCATGATGAGAGTTCTGTGTCTTTATTAAACTCAACACATTATAATGATTTATCTGTATGATAGTACCAAATTTATAGAGGTTGTCAGCTCTCTACTGGTAAATCACCTACCCCTATTTACTGGCATAATTATACATTAGGAAAGTAACAAACAAAACAGGACATACATAACTGAATTATTGTCACCTCTAATGGCATGTTATGTCACACATGTCATAATTCAAAGCAAGTTAACCTACCCGTGAACACTGTAATCTGTGAACTCTGTGTGAATCAATCCAGGGTGTTTCCCTCTCTATGGCTAGAGATGCTGATAGTCTCCAGGATTACTGTGACCCTACAAAGGACAAGTGATTTGGGAATGGATAGATAACAGATTAAGAAAGAAAATTTAGATATATCAGATTTTGTTTTGTTGGTAAAGGTAGTTATTGGTTTCTTTCTGATAAAATATCAGATATATGATATAAAATAAAATATATGTTCTTTCCCTTCTCATTTCTCCAGTTCTTTATGATTTACTGAAAATTAAACCTTGTTTCCTTTTAGATCTGATTGATGACAAGGAGAGTGAAGAACTTAGAGAAGCAAAGGTGAAACATCATGTCAAAGCTGGCGAAAAATCTTCAAGTCGCTCACAGATTGAAAGTAGTTTGAGAAAATCTTTCACCTGCCCTCAGTGTGGGAAGAGTTTCACAGAAAATGGAATCCTGAAGAGACACATGATAATCCACACTGGAGAAAAGCCTCACACCTATGATCAGTGTGGGAAGAGTTTGGCACAACAAGGAACCCTTAAAATTCAGATGAAGTTCCACACTGGAGAGAAGCGACACACATGTGATCAGTGTGGGAAGAGTTTCACAAAAAAAAGAGGCCTTAATATACACACGAAAATCCACACTGGAGAGAATCTGCACACATGTGATCAGTGCGGGAAAAGTTTCTTAAAAAAAAGAGGCGTTAATATACACATGAAAATCCACACTGGAGAGAATCTGCACACGTGTGATCAGTGCGGGAAGAGTTTTACGTATCTAGATAACCTGAAGAGTCACATGAGAATCCACACTGGAGAGAAGCCGTACACGTGTGATCAGTGCGGGAAGAGATTTGCACATGTAAAGACTTTTAAATCACATGTGCTTTCTCATTCTGGAGAAAGGCCATATAGCTGTGATCAATGTGGTAAATCATATTTTTCAGCATCATCCCTGAAAATCCACCTGGACGTTCATTCAAAGGTAAAGTCTCACATGTGTTCTTTGTGTGGAAAGAGTTTTAGTCAGCTGAGTCATTTAAAAGCACACCAGGAAAGACACAGTGGTGTGAAGAATCATGTGTGCTTTGATTGTGGAAAGACCTTTGTTACAGAAGCTGATGTGAAAAAGCACCAGAGAATTCACACTGGAGAAAAACCTTACAAGTGTTCACACTGTGACAAGAGATTCAATCAGTCAGAATGTCTGAAAACACATGAGAGGATCCACACTGGAGAAAAACCTTACAAGTGTTCTCACTGTGACAAGAGATTCAATCAGTCAGAATGTCTGAAAACACATGAGAGGATCCACACTGGAGAAAAACCTTACAAGTGTTCACACTGTGACAAGAGATTCATTCAGTCAGCACATCTGAAAAAACATGAGAAGATCCACACTGGAGAAAAACTTTACAAGTGTTCACACTGTGACAAAAGATTTAGTCTGTCAGAATATCTGAAAACACATGAGAGGATCCACACTGGAGAAAAACCTTACAAGTGTTCTCACTGTGACAAGAGATTCAATCAGTCAGAATATCTGAAAACACATGAGAGGATCCACACTGGAGAAAAACCTTACAAGTGTTCACACTGTGACAAGAGATTCATTCAGTCAGCACATCTGAAAAAACATGAGAAGATCCACACTGGAGAAAAACTTTACAAGTGTTCACACTGTGACAAAAGATTTAGTCAGTCAGAATATCTGAAAACACATGAGAGGATCCACACTGGAGAAAAACCTTACAAGTGTTCTCACTGTAACAAGAGATTCATTCAGTCAGTAAACCTGAAAAGACATGAGAGGATCCACACTGGAGAGAAGCCGGATCACTGCCCTCCTCCACGAGGGAAGAGTTTCACTCATTTATCTTCTTTACAACAAGCGACAGGACAACGAAACATCATCTAAAGTTTTTACAGTAAACAGAGTTCATCTTCAAGACCAGAGGTTTCAAGTGTCATTTCAAATCAACTCAAAAGCTCTCTCGATTCAGTGGCTGCAGAAGATCTTCAGATTTGTACTCAACTCCACTTCATCTCAGAGGCAAATATAGTACATTTTACGAAAAACTGACTTTACACATGGAAATTAGATTTTGATATTAGATATTGTATAAAAAATATATAATAGAAACACAAAAAATATATCTTATAGATCAGGGACAGGTAACGAGTCATAGGTTAGTAAAAATGTAAAAAAATTTAATCTTTAAAAATTTAAAATCATAAGTCATTAACTCAGGGGCCGCTTACATGACACTGTTTTCTACTGAAAAAAAAAGAAGAAAAAACGTTGAATGTGTTCTGGCCATTCATTTACATGATAGCAGCTTTTTGGTGACCTGAGAACACAATCTTTGATGTTGGTTTCAAAGTGCAATTATCATTTGTTCATCTGTATTATATGTGTTTTTTATTTGTTGACCATCAATTAAATTTTTACTCTTAAAGTTGTTTGAGTGTTTTTGTATGAACTAATTCTGGAAACAGACACAGTCTCTATATGACGATATCTAGGTGAAAGAGTCTGTATGTGATGGGTTTATCTGACTTCTGTGACGTGATACGTCTTTCTTCTAGATGAGCCCCAGTTAGTCAATGTTTAACACTCAGACTATGTGCCATATAACTAGAAAAGAGCGCCACCATCCCAGGAGGGATGAAAACCATCTCCTGTCAACAGAACACGTTTGCCCCCAAAACTTTTCTAATTACTAATGAAGAGGCTGGTTTGTAACAGAAAAATCTTTATTCTTGTTTATTCTTTATTCTTTTTAATTTATAAAAATGAATGATGCATGGTTCTGCACTAACGCATTGTTGCATCCAGTAGAAGCTGTTGCATTGGACCGTCACGTAAGGTGTAGACAGTGATGAGACAAGAAAATATGATGAGTCCTTGGATTCACCAGTAATGAAGAGAAATCCAGGCCTCATTCATCTGATGTGGAAATGAATCTGATTCAAATAGGATACTTGCTTGCAATGGTGGCGAATTAAATCATCTCAGGTGGACACCAGCATAGTTGCCAAGTCCGCTTATAATAGGCTTTTATTTTAGTAAGTCGCGTTAAAACAGCATGGGTTGCGGGTTGCATTTTTCTGGGCTTAAAAAAAAAAGGTTGCTTGTTAGGAAAATCGGACAAGCAACATCGTTTTCTTTACATCTATGTTCACGGTTGCCGTTTTCTCAATCTCCAATACATTGATTGACACTGTCTGCTCAAAGCTGTAGAGCTATATTCAATCAGTGCAATCATATAAGTGCTGTGGCGTAATTCGTCAAAACATTCCGCTGAATCTGCCCCCTTATCCCCCTCATTGGAGAAAAATCCCGTTCAACGTGCAGGCGCGTGCAACGCTGTAATCCAAGCTATGATAGACGTAAATACACATATTTCAATTTCTACAAACAATGCCTCCAACGAAGTGGTCCAAGTATGGCAAAAAGTATAAAAAAGACTGGGAAAAGGATAAACAAAGACTGGATAGGTCAAGTGGTTGGTGATCAGAGTAAAATGATGTGCAGGTACTGTAAAACGGAGATTCGTGCTCACCATGGAGACCTCCTACAACATGTAAGCACAGAAAAACACAAGCGCCAATGGGAAGCCTTCCCAGTGCCAGGTCATGACCCGCCAGAATGGGTGTGGCCTAAGCCTATAAATACCCATCGCACAGGTTGCACTATGATTTCGTCTCCTTTCAGCATGTGATTCACATCGCTGGATCTACAGAGAAGAAGAAGCTGCGCCGTCAAACAGCATTCAGCGGGACGAGCTTGAGACAGAGGACGCCGGCTTGATTATCGCCGCCTTCACTCGCCGTGCCTGCTGCGCTATCCGGCGCCTATATCCTTTTTATTGCTTCCGTGTGTGTTCGCCGTTGCGACACGCACGTCATTCCTCTAAAAGAGGATGGCTGCTTTCTTCAAGGCCGCCGCTCGTCGCCTGTTCTGAGGCCCGCTCCCTTCCTCCCTGAACTGCATGACGAGCTCTCCAAGTCGTGGGGAGCTCCGTTTTCGGCCAGGCTGAGATCTTCTGTTTCTTCGGCGCTCTCCGCGGTTGACGGCGCCAAAGACAGAGGATGTCTCTCTGTTCCTCCGGTCGAGGAAACGGTTGCTGCGCACTTGTGTCCGCCCTCTGCTGGATGGCGTTCCAAGGCAACTCTACCTACCAAAGCCTGCCGGACCACTTCAGCCCTGATCGGCCACGCGTATGCTGCCGCTGGTCAAGCTGCATCCGCGTTACACACCATGGCCAGATACATCAGTCCAACCTTCTCCGCTCCCTGGATGAGGCTGGCCCAACTACGGACCGTGTAACGGACTTAAGGAGCGTGACGGACTTAGCTCTCAGAACTACTAAATCCGCCGCCAAGGCCATTGGACGTAACATGGCCGCCCTCACCATCACGGAACGTCACCTGTGGCTCACACTGTTTGATATGTCAGACCGCGCCACCTTTCTGGACGCTCCTGTGTCACCGACTGGTCTCTTTTGTCCCTCGGTGAAGGGCTTCGCGGAGCGCTATTCCGAGGTGCAGAAGGCGTCTCAGGCCATGAGACACTTCCTGCCACGACGCTCCAGTTCTGCAGCGAGTCGCGCTAAAAAGCAGCCACCCACTCGTAAAACCAGCGCCCCCACCGCCGCCTGCCCCTCATCATCGCCAGGCTCGGGAAGAACGTCAGCGCTCGCGCTCCTCTAGCCGTCGCAGACCGCCTCCCGCCCGGGGGCCCAGGCCCAAGCTCGCGCGGAACTTTGAGCCTCCTAAGTCTTCCTAGGAAGGCGCCGATGGTTAAGTCCCGCTGCGGCCGGACCACCATTGAAATCGACGCGACTCACTCTCTCAGTCCCCTCAGCAGAGGCGTTTTCAAGAGTGTATTCAGCAGCCAACGAGCTGGTTTCTCAACTCACTCGCCTGCACACAAACGCTGTTCTCACGGCGACCCACATAAATCTCAAAAAGAGCATTATGTCTGGTCATATTCCGGCTCAGGCCGAAGGTGTTCTAAATGTAGGAAATGTGCCCACTACCCAGTGCCCACCCCTACACGTAAACACTACCCTCTCTGTGTGTCACACTCATCCAAGGTCGAAAACAATAAAGCTGGCTCATGCTGCTTGACCGCTAAGTGTAGAAAGAGTGCTCACTACCCAGTGTTGCCCCTACATATAAGCGTCACCCACACAGTGTCTCACACCACCCCGGGGTCTATGTCAGTCAAACCGGCTAATGCCGTTCATGTTTTAAGTGTAGGATGTGTGCCCACTGTACAGTGCTCACCCCTGCCTCTGAACGCGACAGTATCTGTGTTACACACACACATAATGCCCCAGGGTATGAACCCAGCTCACGCTGGTGGTGTTTCAGGTGTAAATCACGTGTCTGCCACACAATGCATACACTTTCTGAAAAGCATCTCGTGCCGCAAGCTCACACAGCCTCGCTGGTAACGCAACATCCTCCCGTTTCTACGACCGGGATGTTAGCTACTATGCTGCCTCACGAAATGCTGACTGCCCCATTGAAAGTGAAACGGGGCTATTCGCTACAATTCACTCGCAGACCGCTGCGCTTCACAGCCCGGGTTGAAACTTCGGTGAATCAGGAAGTAGCACACCTACTTCGCACCGAGATAGCGAGTTTGCTAAGGAAAGGGGCGGTTGAGACCGTCCCCTTGGCAGAGAGCAAGTCAGGGTTTTACAGCCATTACTTCTTAGTTCCAAAGAAGGACGGCGGGCTCCGCCCCATACTAGATCTCAGGCGTTTGAACAAAGCTCTGATGAGACGTTTGTTCAAAATGCTCACAACCAGACGAATCCTCGCTCAAATTTGACCGGGGGACTGGTTTATATCAGTGGATCTGAAAGACGCCTACTTTCAGATTCAAATAGCAGCCCGTCACAGGCCATTCTTGAGATTCGCCTTCGAGGGCCAGGCTTATCAGTACACCGTCCTCCCGTTCGGTCTGTCTTTAGCACCTCGTACATTTACGAAGTGCATGGACACAGTGCTCGCGCCCCTCAGACGACGAGGCGTGAGAATCCTGAACTGTATGGACAACCGGCTAATTTTAGCGCAGTCGAAAGAGGAACTGGTGTTACACAGAACGCTATTGCTAGACCATCTGGGACAGCTGGGTCTCAGAGTCAACTGAGCCAAAAGCAACCTATCTCCCAGTCAGGAAACATCCTTTTTGGGGATAGAGTTGGATTCCAGATCTATGCTGGCGCGCCTAACGCGGGAACGCGCGACAGTAATCCAGCGCCTAGCAGCGACATTCACAGTAGGGAGATATCTTCCCTGGGTCTGCTATATACGTGCCCCTTTCAGCTATGGTTGAAGCAGCGTGTTTCAGCGCGAGCATGGACATCAGGTTTGCTTCGTCTCACGGTGAATCAGACATGCGCAGCAGCGCTGAAACCATGGACGAGGGCCGACTGGTACCAGTCCGGCGTGAACCTGTGCATAACCTCGAAAATCAAAGTTGTCTCGACAGATGCCTCCAACACGGGTTGGGGAGCCCTTTATGAAGGGAGGCCGTCAATGGGCCTGTGGTCAGACGCAGAGAAGCATCTACACATAAACTGTCTAGAGATGAAAGCGGTCGAGAACGCCCTTCAGTTTTTCCTCCCTGTGCTGAAAAACCACCACGTTCTGGTCAGAACAAACAACAGGTCAGTGGTAGTGGTCGACCGATATATCGCCACAGCCGATATATCGGCCGATATTTGACATTTTTGAAATATCGGCCGATAAGTTTTTCTGATTGGCCGATGTGTTGGAAGCGGGACTTTTATTTTGACGGCGCTCCAGACTTTTATTTTGACGGGCGGCGCTGAGAACACCAGCGCCAGAAGAGAACGGCAACGGCAGCTCTTAGATCACACAGCGCTCACTCACATTCTCCGTCTTCATTAATTTACGATCTCTGCCAGTCATCTAATACTTTGTTAGACAGAACTGGTAAACAAAGAAAGTAAATGGTATGCAAAGTAAGTAAAGTAAAGCGTTTGATTTTATATTATTTGTAACAGAAAAGGCAAACAATCAGGCTAAAATACTTTCTCATTTGCCGTCAACATTCAGCAAATGCGCATCTACGTCATTTAAACAAATCTCTGAATATCTAATAAACATTTCATTTCACAAACCTTGCAGATTTAATCGAATCCAGCTGTGATATCTTGTGAAGTGTGCATTACTGTCTGCGAGTGACGGTCGGTCCGTGCGAAGCGAGTGAATGCGAACAGAAGATCAGCTTCACAGGAGACGCAATCGAAAAACTTTAAATCCTTCATTTTAAAATATGCTGATATATAACCAGTTGCCAACTGTGTCATATTCATATCTGTGATATATCCAGTTGCCAACTGTGTCATATTCATATAATTTTCACTGTGCTGTATGTAAAATTAGCATTACCTTGTCTTTTTTGAAAAAATATGATTACCAGCACGAAATTACCAGATTACTGAGTGCCCTGTTATAGTGTTTACCTTCTTTTTATTCACATATTCATATATTTCTAAACAATTACTTTGTGAAAAATACTGTAATAGGATTGCAGATTCAAGAAGTTGCCATCTAAAGTATAAAAGCATGTTTATTTTAAAGATTTGTTTTGTAATTTATTTATTATTTATTCAATATTGATTAAAATGAATATATATAAAAATATTGGCTTTATATCGGCCATCGGCCCCCCTGCTCTCTAAGATATCAGCATCGGCATTGGCCATCAAAAAAACAATATCGGTCGACCACTAGTCAGTGGTGTCTTATATAAATCGCCAGGACGGCCTCAGGTCCCGGAGCCTTCTTGCGAGAGCAAAACGCCTCCTTTTATGGGCTCAGCACAATCTGTGTTCGGTAAGAGCGGCGCATGTGCCGGGCGTCTTGAACGTGGGCCCAGACATGCTGTCCAGGGCCAAGCTTCCCCCAGGGGAATGGTCCTTGCATCCCCTGTCGGTGCAAAACATCTGGGACATATTCAGCAGAGTGGAGGTAGACCTGTTCGCGTCGCAGGCCAACGCTCATTGCCCAATATTCTTTTCAAAAGAAAGGGACGCGCTGGCCCTAGACTGGCCCAGATGTCCTCTCTACGCATTTCCCCCGGTCGCCTTGTTACCACAGGTAATCAAGCGAATCAGGGAGTGCAAATGCTCGATAATATTGATAGCCCCGCTCAGGGAGAATCAAGTGTGGTTCCCAGAGCTGATGGAGCTGGAGAGTACAGCTCCATGGCAGATTTTGTTGAGGAAGGACCTTCTGTCCCAGGCCGGGGGCACAGTTTGGTACCCTTACCCCGAACTGTGGGCCCTACACGTGTGGGCGATCAATTATTGCCACTTCACCTCCCGGAGGGAGTTATGAACACAATCACACAGGCTAGAGCTCAGTCTACTAGACGGCTCTACGTGTCTAAATGGTCAGTGTTCGCTGAGTGGTGTTCAGCTCATGAATTGGACCCGCTACAGTGTGAGGTAACGGAGGTGCTTTTTTTTCTTGCAAGAGCTGTTGGACAGCGGGAGATCCCCATCCACGCTCAAAGTGTACGTGGCGGCCATAGCGGCATTTACAAAGCCTGTAAATGGCCAGTCGCTGGGAAAGAATGACCTCATAATCCATTTCCTCAGGGGAGCTAGGAGGATGAATCCTCCCCGGCCCCCTTCGGTTCCAGTTTGGGACCCTTCCACGGTCTTAGAGGCCATGAAAGGCGGCCCATTTGAACCGTTACATGCGGTAGAGCTGAATACCTTTCCTTCAAAACCACTTTTCTGCTGGCATTAGCCTAAGTAAAACGGGTGGGCGACCTCCATGCGCTCTCAGTGAGCACTACGTGTCTGGAATTTGGGCCTAATGACTCTAAAGTCATCCTCAAACCAAAACATGGATACGTCCCGAAGGTGCTTGCGACTCCGTTTAGAGCGCAAGTTATTTCCCTGTCAGCCCTCCCTACGTCCGACAGCAAGGTTGGGGTTAATTTCCTCTGCCCAGTAAGGGCTTTGAGGATTTATGTGGAACGTTCTGCTGCCTTTAGGCAGACAGAGCAGCTTTTTGTTTCCTTCGGTGGCCGCGTTAAAGGGCTAGCCATCTCGAAACAGACCCTGTCCAGATGGATAGTTGACGCTATTGCGTCGGCTTATGTAGTGGTTAAAGTGGGATTTGGCAGGTGGGGGACCCTCAAATTTTATGTAGGTGCAACAGGGGAAAATGACTCTCCGTGGGACTACATATTGAGTATTGTGGTATAGTAATACTTTTTGGGACAAGAGTGCCACTGTGGCACCAAGTATCACACCACAATATGGAACACAACCTTGTTTTTCACAATGTAAATTTAAACATAAAAATGGGAAGTCCAAAACTGACTCAAATGTGCGGTAGTTAGGGGGGTTGGGGGGCATGCTCCCCCGAGAAAATGTGGATTTCTCTGACCTACATTAGGGCTTTTGAAGGCCAACAAAAATTTATAAGAAATGTATCAATTTAAAACCTTGTCATTAGATTATTTGTCAATACCTGCTCTCTCCTCATCTTCATCTTTCTTTTTCTCACAGTCTCCTTATCCTGCCCTATTTCTTCCCCTCATAAAGCTGAGCTATGACTGATAGTCTTTTCATTTTCGTCTGTGTCAGTGAAGAAAGTAAACACAGGCTCAGCTGATATTTATATGTTTTATGAATCATTTTCTGAGTTAATTTACTCAAGGCTACCAGGAAAGTTGTAGCCTATAAGTCAGTATTGCCAATAGGAACCTTCTACAAGCTGTGTAATTTGAAAACGTCTGTTTTTAAATATTAAAAGTAATTTTAAATAATACAAATGATAGTCTACACAGTTGATGTAATTGGCAGACGTTCCCTTAGGCATCATGCGCTGTGGAAACGCGTTAAAGCATTCTCAGATGTATAAATATAATATAATAATAAATAATAAAATATATTACAAGGGAAAACAAATGTCCGGCGAATATCGAACCTAAAACTAACTTTACCGCGCTCAACCACCGTGAGTACATTTCACGCATTAGTAATCGCTGGCGTTCAGCGGGAAGGGGAGGCGTGAACCAGTGTAGAAGCACTAAAATCACACAGGAGAATCGTGACTGAGAACGTAACGTCGGGAAGCGTGTTTGTGAATGCGGGGACAGGGTGTGATATTCAGTTTTGATTTGATGAATGATGATTATTATTGAATTTGATGAGAATGATTTGATTTGAATCTATTAATTTATCTGAGGTGCCGGAACGCAGTTCCGGACCGTTCCGGCCCACTTTAACCCAAGGGCTTATGCATCCAAGGGCTTGGACTGCCCCTCTGGGTGTTAGGGCCCACTCAACTAAAGGCATGGCCTCGTCGTGGGCTTGGACAAGTGGGGTCTCACTTCAAGACATTTGTATGGCGGCAGGCCGGACCTCCTCGTCTACATTTGTAAGGTTCTATAACCTAGAAGTGCCCGCCTTACAGGCTAGGCTGTTCTCAGTCTAATTATGCTACATTAACGTGCCTGACCAACCTAGTTTGTTCAGACCGTTGACATGTTGCCGCATCCTGTGGGCCTGTGCAGTTTCAAGGTTTATATATTGCTTTAACTGTATATAAGTGTAAGCACCTATCTTATATACAGAGTCGTCCCTCCCCGTTCTGCCGCTTACGCGTCTATTCCACTTTTACATGAGCCCCGGGTTACTGCCCTTGGGACATTAGTATTGGAATTCGCACGCACAGCGTTTTACATGGGGTTCCCGTAGCGTAAGCTAAACTTAAGCAACATCGTTGCTTAACGATTTTTAAGCTCGGTTAACTCGGTTACTAACGTAACCTCGGTTCTCTCTAGAGAGGGAACAAGTGTTGCGTAACCTGCCGTGCTTGTGCTGCATTATGGTTTCGCTTCCAGTCGACTGAAATCATAGTGCAACCTGGGCGATGGGTATTTATAGGCTTAGGCCACACCCATTCTGGTGGGTCATGACGTGGCGCTGGGAAGGCTTCCCATTGGCGCTGGAGTCATGCCAGACGCACTGATAGGTTGCAGCAGTTGCTGCAGAGAGCCAATGGGCGCGCAAGCTGCCTCGCCTATGTCTGCCTGCTGCAGCAAATGCGTTTTAAATGTTAAAAAATTAAGGATAATTTTTTGCTTCAGTATTCTCGAGAAAAGGAGTTTTCCTGTAGCGTAAGCTAAACTTACGCAACACTCGTTCCCTCTCTAGAGACAGATTGTCATTTGTTTTGGCTGTACAGCAGCTCTAAGAAAATAGTGTCATTGTCCAGTTGAAGTTCGGTGTTGATTCATTACTATATACTGACTTTTCTATATACTCTCAAAGATTAGCTATTTTAATAGCCATAAAATGTATAACGTTGAGGTGGAGGATCCAAACCGTCTGTTCTGCACATTTCACAAGAAGCTACTCATCAACGATGCTGCAGTCCCAACTCGTTTGTATGTAAAACTTCACTTTGTTCTTCCTTCAATAAAAAAAAATAATAAAAAAAAATAAAATAAAAAAAGATGCTGCAGTCTCTACATTGTTGGGTCCGATCTCACATTTGCAACCCGTAAATAAACTTCTAACTCATTTTATGTTACATTATGGAGCCAGCATAATCTGAAATTATAGTTTGTAAATGGATGCAGACCTCATGAGAGAGCTGTAAAAATATATTGAGATATTTTTTGGTGCTTATACCGCAAATATATATTTTTAAGGACATCAAAACCTGAAATAAAACTCCAGAAAGGTGTACAATATGGGACCTTTAATATAAAAAGTGTAGATTTTGCGGGACTAGTTGATGTGACTTTTATTTTGACAACGGAAATCCTGGGTTTAAACGTCTTCACCATAGTTTAATGCAATAATGGTCAACACGCAATATTGAATGCGTCTTCGTGTTGTATCGTCTGTACACGTTAGGTCTAAAGAAATAGCTGTTTGTATGGCCTTCCATTCGTCTAAGGAAATATTTGTTTTTTCAGCTTTCCATAAAGTACATTTCGTCTCGGAGTGATGATGTGTCCACCGGCGCGTTAGTCAAAGAAGTCTTCTGAGGTGAGTTACTCACAGCGCTTTGTATATTAACACAACCATGACAAAACGTTTGTATAAGCAACGTTTTTGCTGTCCTTTCTTTCTTATTTTCATTGGATTCTGCGCTATTTGTTTGCCTTTTTCTGTCGTCTGCCTACTTTAGCGTAGCTGGCAATTTGACGGTTTCTTTGTGCGATATTTTGTGTGTTTGTGTGTATGACTGTTTCGATGTTTGAAGTAGTAATGTTACTCTTGTACGTTTGATACATTATTAATGTTTTTCTCGTTTTAGGCTGTGAGAAATAATACTGTTATAGTGCAGCTTTATCGTCTTTTTCAGAATACTGACTCATATTATCTGAGTATTGATATAATGATAATCTCTCAACAGCTTCTGTTTTCTCCTCATTTGTTAGATCTCTTGTAAATTGTCTGTAATCATTTTAATTTGTCACTTAAAGTAATTTCATTTGTGGAACGGACTGAGGCAAAGTGAACTCTTTTGAGATCTTAAAGATAAACCTCTCTTAACTTCATTAATTTTGTTATAGTCTGTGGGGTGGGGTGGAAAACATGTTTTAAACATTAAACAAATAAAAAATAACCAGCTAACAAAATACGGGTAGTTGAAAAGTTGAGTAAAATATAAAACAATTTAATGTATTAAATTGTATAGATTGTTAGTGGATAGTTAAACGTTAGGCATAATGCTTAATGTCTTTTTTTACAGTCTGGTTCTCAATCAGTCAAAGACGTCTTCTGTGAGTTACTCACAGCTTTGTATATTAACAAAATCATGATAAAACGTTTAAGCGACGTTTTTGCTGTCCTTTCTGTCTTGCTTTCATTTGATTCTGCGCTATTTGTTTGCATTTTTCTGGCGTCTGCCTACTGGAATACACATTTAGCATAGCTGGCAATTTGACTGTTTCTTTGTGAGATTTTGTGTTTTTGTTTGTTAGTGTGTATGACTGTTTCGATGTTTGAAGTAGTAATGTTACTCTTGTACGTTTGATACATTATTAATGTTTTTCTCGTTTTAGGCTGTGAGAAATAATAGTGCAGTTTTATCTTTTTCAGAATACTGACTCATATTATCTGATTATTTATAAAATTATTATCTCTTTATTTAATGTCAACAGCTTTTGTTTTCTCCTCATTTGTTAGATATCTCGTAAATTGTATTTTATCATAAATAATAATCTGTCCCTTAAATTAATTTAATTGGTGTAATTAATGGACGCAACTATAGACCGATCTCAAATCTTCCTTTCATAGGCAAGATCATAGAAAAAGTTGTCTTCAATCGGCTAAACAAATTCTTAAGCTCGAATGGATACTTTGACAATTTTCAATCTGGTTTCCGACCGCACCACAGCACAGAGACAGCGCTCATAAAGATAATAAACGATATTCGCTTAAATACTGATTCAGGCAAATTATCAGTGCTGGTACTACTCGACCTCAGTGCTGCATTTGACACTGTCGATCATAACATACTTCTTGACAGGCTGGAAAACTGGGTGGGGCTTTCTGGGATAGTCCTAAAATGGTTCAGGTCATACTTAGATGAGAGAGGTTATTATGTGAGTATAGGAGACCATAAGTCTGAGTGGACATCCATGACATGCGGAGTCCCTCAAGGCTAAATTCTTGCGCCACTCCTGTTCAACCTGTATATGCTCCCAATGAGCCAAATAATGAGAAAGAACCAAATTGCTTACCACAGCTATGCAGACGACACACAGCTGTACTTAGCCCTATCGCCTAACGATTACAGCCCAATTGACTCCCTGTGCCAATGCATTGATGAAGTCAACAGTTGGATGTGCCAAAACTTTCTTCAGTTAAACAAAGATAAAACTGAAGTCATTGCATTTGGAAACAAAGATGAAGTTCTCAAGGTGAACGCATACCTTCACTCCAGGGGTCAAACAACTAAAAATCAAGTCAGGAATCTTGGTGTGACACTAGAGTCAGACCTTAGTTTCAGTAGTCATGTCAAAGCAATAACTAAATCAGCATACTATCATCTAAAAAATATTGCAAGAATTAGATGCTTTGTTTCCAGACAAGACTTAGAGAAACTTGTGCATGCTTTCATCACCAGCAGGGTGGATTATTGTAATGGTCTCCTCACTGGCCTTTCCAAAAAGACCATAAGACAGTTGCAGCTCAT
Organism: Leuciscus leuciscus; assembly: GCF_965113295.1. Lineage (NCBI taxonomy): Eukaryota > Metazoa > Chordata > Actinopteri > Cypriniformes > Leuciscidae > Leuciscus > Leuciscus leuciscus. Next base: position 21,798,100 of record NC_138739.1, on the reverse strand, counting down.
ACAGAACGCTGCCGCCAGGATTCTGAGCAGAACCAGAAAATATGAACATATCACACCAGTCCTCAGGTCTCTACACTGGCTCCCAGTTAGATTTAGGATTGATTTTAAAGTATTATTACTGGTATATAAATCATTCAATGGCCTAGGACCTCAATACATTGCAGATATGCTCACTGAATATAAACCCAACAGATCACTCAGATCATTAGGATCATATCAGCTAGAAATACCAAGGGTTCACTCTAAGCATGGTGAGTCTGCTTTTAGCTATTATGCCAGACGCAGCTGGAACCAGCTTCCAGAAGAGATCAGATGTGCTCCTACAGTGGTCACATTCAAATCCAGACTCAAAACACTTTTGTTTAGCTATGCATTTACTGAATGAGCACTGTGCCACTGTTCGTCCGACTGTACTGTACTGTATTTCATTTTATTTTTCTAAACTGTTTTAATTATTCTTATTTCTTTTTATTATTTTAATTTCTTCTATGTAAAGCACTTTGAATTGCCATTGTGTATGAAATGTGCTATATAAATAAACTTGCCTTGCCTTGCCTTGCCTATAACTGGCAAAAAGCCTTCATTCTTATTAGGGGTTCAAGCATGAAATGCTGAAACCCTATTGTAATTGTAAGGATTTGTAAAACGCATCGTGCAAGACAAACCGTAAGGCCTAGAGACGTGAAACCTGGCCAGATGGTAGGCCTCAATTTGGGGACAACCTATCAGAGTATGACCCCGATTGGCCCATAGGTGGCGCTACAGCAACCAAAAGTTCAAAATTGCTCATAACTCTTAGACCGTTTGTCCCAGGACCAAGTGTCTTATATCGTTGGAATCCTTGGCTCAAGGCGGACAAAATGGCTATCTCCGATTTGCTCTGCCTTCGGGCGCCAATTTCGAGTAAATTGCATTTTTTTGAAAAAACTATTTTTGCGAACTTCTCCTAGGTTTTTGGCCCGATCGGAACCAAACCACTGCAAGAATATTCTCTGGAGTCTGACAATCAATAATCATCCAAACAATTCAAAATTTCAATTAACGGTCGATAAGGGGAACCAAAATATTTGATGGCACCAGGGCCACTTTTACTAAAACGGTTATAAATTGTGAACGGAAAGATATTTTTTTGCTAAACTTGGGATACATCTTCCTGAGCTCAATCTGAGATCACTTGAAAAAAATCGCAATAATTGGCCATTTGGTGGCACTATAAAACGGTTATAACTTGTGAACGGAAAGAGATATTTTCGCTAAACTTGGGACACATGTTCATAAGCTTAATCTGAGTTGACATGAAAAAAATCGTCACAATTGGCCACTTGGTGGCGCTATAACAGTGAAAAAAATCATGAAAATAGCTATAAGCGCACCCAACTTTTAGTCTACTGAAAATTGGCACGCAGTGTCTTTGTCCAGGGTGCCATGATAGTCTATGAGAACATTGGTGTATCTCAAAAAACTCAGTATACGTCATTGGCACAATGCCAGTGTTTTTTCACAGGAGTGACCTCCTAAGACTCCTGAATCCTTGCCGAGTCCAACAATACAAAACATGCCAGGTTTCGCCTTATGGTTTTTGTAAGTGTCATTTAGAGCTTTAAAAAATTGTGTTTATCTTCAAAGCCGTTAGTCCGATCGAGACAACAACAAAAAAACAAAGGAAATTTGAAAACATAGGTAAATAGCTAAACAATAACGCCAAAATGTAAAAATTATGATAGGAACTGACAAAAAAATGAATTAAATCCAATCAATTTCACCCATGGATCATTTTGATGCTCTCACATATTTGAAACGAACAATGATGGATTGTGATGAAATTTGTTTTGAATTGGGACTGGCGAATCCCCGTCCATACTGTCAATGACCATTCGCAAAGACCCGCCCACTTTAGTTACTGTTGCTATGTCTGACAAGCGACGCCACTCTCACACCACACCAAATTCTCACGCAGTGAAAAATACATTGCGGATCAGAGAGGAGACTGCGCGCTGACAGACAAGTACTTTTGATATGAAACAAATGGCGCTTTTCCACTACACAGTGTAACACAGTGTACTTTTTCCACTGTGTAAAAGTTGTACATGTACCTGCTTCCAGGTACTTTTTTTCGTACCACCTCCGGCGAGGTTCTAAGCGAGCTGGGGCGAGCTGAGGCGATACTAAAATGTGACGTGAAAACACGGCAGACTGCTGACTGGTCAGAGAGAATCGTCACAATTCACTGCGTCATCATTGCACGTGCCAGACGGAGTATCCTGAATAAAAAACAGCAAAAACAAAAACATCCAAAAACAGCATACACTCGATTTCCTCCATTGTCCTGTGTGTGTGGCAGCGGATGTATCTCACGTAGAAGATTAAGTCACAGCAATTTCCTGCGGCGGCGCTATGACGACCAGGTACTATTGTGGCGGTACTATCTGCAATGGAAAACGGAGCGAAAAGCGAGCCGAGCCGAGTCGAGTCGAGTTGAGTTGAGCTGGTACTGGTAATGGAAAAGCGGCAAAAGTCTCACCTTTCAAATGTAGTCATTTTTTAGAGACATTTAAACAATAAATACTGTTTTGTGACTCTTTAATGTGTCTGACAGATCGCTGTAGACTCGAGGCTCAGTTAAAGCTGCTCGTGAACCAATCATCTCTTCCTTCTAGTTAATTTATAGCATTAAAATAAACATGAATGAACATAAAAGGAATGTTGTTTTAAAGTGCTAAGACGTCAGTACACTTTGTTTTTCAAATTTAAATCCTCCAATGTTAATCTACTAACTCTCCTGACTGCTTTGTGGGACAAAATGGCGGATTATGATTAGTCAGATCGCCTGTCAATCAAACTCCCTGCAAAGGGTCAATTGAGAATGCCCGTGCGCACAATCCTGATCTAATAGACAACTTTGCAGTTGCACATAGGAAAGCCCGGAAAATCCCGCTATAATGTAAGAGAGCATCTTTTTTATGTATTTGGACCTAGGCCTAACAATGTGTTATGGTGCGCTGTCACCAGTGTTTTTTTTTTTTGTTTGTTTTTGGTGAGCGTAGGCTCCTCCTGATTTTGTTAGTCATCCCATCTCTTATATGCTGTGTATGATCATATCCTGCCCTATTCATGGTAGCTTACTCGCGGACATTGCGTCATCAATGTCATCAATTGCGTCATCAAGGGGCCCGCCTTGATAATCCTACTTAAGGGCCCGCTGTTGGCTCGTTACGCCACTGAATATAATTGTCTAAACTCCTTATCAAAATTACATATTTACAACAAATTTGACACATATATATGGGCACACTTTGAGTACCACTAATAAAAGTGGTGGAGATCAGGCAAGACTGTAAGAAGACTCAGGCAAAAAGGTGCTATAACTGTCAAAAAGCTTTGAAAACCATATATTTCCTATGGTAAATTGCCTGTATTGTCTGTAAATGGTCTTTTACATCTATTATGTCAGTGGTTACATGTTTGCTAAATAAAACTTAATAACTTTTGATGCTTTTGTGCTTAAATGCCTTAAAGGCCTTAACTGCTTGAACCCCGATAAATGCTGCTTGCAGCTTTAATTAATTTTGTTATAGTATGTGGGGTGGAAAACATGTTTAAAACATTGAACAAATAAATAATAAGAAGCTAACAAAATGCAGGTAGTTGAAAAGTTGAGCCAAATATAAAACAGTTTAGTTTATTTACATTTTGATAGATTGTTGGTGGATAGTTAAACGTAACACATAAATGCTTAATGTGTAAAACTGATTTATTTAATTTTTTTTGCAGATCTGATTCTCCCATTATACAGCAACTAGCATTCAGTGAAGCTCCTCCCACAAGAATTCACCAATAGGCCGTGGAATGCTGGAATATTTTCATCAACTTACAAGTGAAGAAATAGAGTTTAGAGGACATGGATGATCCAGAACCCTACAGAATAAAACATGAAGATACTGAACATCTAATAGGTTGGTGTTTATTCTTGATTCTTCATAAATGATGCTGAAGAACATTTAGGGTGACCAGATGAGATTGGCTGAAATTCGGGATGGAGGGGTTGCTTTGGTGGGCTAGGCCTGCTATGATATTAGACTACATAGCCTATAATAAAAGATAATGAATTTTAAACCTGAACCAAACATATTTTTATTCAAAGATAATGATCGAAATTAATGCTCAATCTCGATTATCGAATCAAAAAATGGAATCGTCGATGCTGCCACGCCCCATATGTCACGTCAGCTCGGCTTGCCTGTAATAGGTAAAACTCCTTTTCTCGAGAATATTGAAGCCTTTATTTTAAAACGCATTGCAGCTGCACAGCGAGAGCATCATAGCTCGTCTGAGCGAGCTAATTGGCTGTGCTGCGGCAACTGCACGAACCTATGGCGAGTAGGAGCGCTTGGCGCCCTGCCAACCTCGAGCGCGCCAATTTGGACGCGGCTGAAGTGTATAAATTCAGAGAAAACTCGCCAAAGGACTTTAGGTTTAAATCGACTGAAGCGAAGTACCTGATATGAGCGAAATAGCATGGCAAGGCAACGCAGTACCTACTCGTTCCCTTATCTCTAAGGGAACTGAGGTTACGCAAGTAACCAAGTACGTTCCCTTACGAGAACGTTCTCTTGTACTGCGTTGCAAACGCTGTGGGAACCCAATTTAAAACGCCGTGCTATTCGCCTGTGACTGCTCTGAGGAGTCCAGGGAGCCCCGGGACTATAATAGGTAATAGGTTATATTGTTTAAGTTTCCAATTGACTGAAGATGTAAGTTATTGTTACATTATGTTGTTAATAAACGTTTTAAATTTGACAATGTAGTGTGTGGTACATTGCGAACAAAGGTCAGATATTATTATATTGCATAAAAGTCTAAAAATGGCATAGCTTGTGCTTTAAAATAAATAAATAAATAAATCGAGAATCGAATCGAACCGTGACTTTAGAATCGAAAATGTAATCGAATCGAGGATTTGGAGAATCGTGACACCCTTATTCAAAGATCAACAGTCTGTCATTCTGCCACAAAAAAACATTTAAAATCATGAACTCAAATGTCATTGTGAATAAAAACAAAAACAATGGCTGTTGTAACAGTGCGTAAATCAGACCTCTCAGGCTATAGCCTAACGCTAATAAGCCTTATGCCAAAATTATTATTACGACTAAATTGTCCGTCATTAAGAAAACTAAATAATTGTTATAATTCTTTACGACTGGCTGCCTGCACATTCATTGTCCTCGCGGCTGCTGCAACTTGCGCTCGCTTATCAATGCATATAAATTTGCGCCTACGGTATCTTTGTAGAACATCAAAAAAAGAGAAAAAAGATGCTCTCAGGACGACTCAACCTCCACGGACAGTTTTTAATGTTTTATCAGACAATAACTACTCAAGATTTTTCTTTAGTATAATTTTTGGGACAATTAGGGCCGGATTTGGGACAACAGCTTGGATTTTGGGACGTCTGGTCACCCTAAGAACATTAAAGGATTCGTTCACTTTCAATGGCAACCAACTATTCCAATGTTCAAAGTTCAAATGTCAGTCTCAATGCAGCTTCAAAGTCTCTACACGATCACAGTCGAGAAATAAGGGTCTCATCTAGCAAAACGATTGGTAATTTTCACAAAAAAAACAAAAAACAATTATATACTTTCTAACCACAAATGCCCGTCTTATACCATCTCTGAGATGCGCCACGCATTACGTCATCACGTTGGAAAGGTTATGAAAAAAAAATATTTAAAACAAAGATGCTCAGAGATGAAAAATGAAGAAAAAATGAAAATGAACGATTGTTTTGCTAGATTAAGACCCTTATTTCTCGACTGGGATCGTGTAGAGACTTTGAAGCTGCATTGAGACTGACATTTGAACCTTCTTTGAACATCTGAATGGTTGGTTGTCATAGAAGTCCATTATATGGAGAAAAATCCTGAAATGTTTTCCTCAAAAACCTTAATTTCTTTTCGACTGAAGAAAGAAAGACATGTGCTGCGTTCCAAACCGCATACTCAATGAGTAGGTACTTAATTTCAATAAGTACTTACTTAACGAGCACTAAAAGAGTAGGTACTTTATAGCCAGATCTCGTTGAGTATGAATGCGAACCGGACATCTGCCATGTTGACGTTGTCATGTGACCTACGACGCGTTATCACAAGAGCCACAACTTAAAAGATTTGAACGACACGTTTAATTCATCTATCTGTAAATATCTTGATATTGATTAAACTTGCTCATTTTGTGGTCTTTTTGAAGAAACTGCTGCCCATTTATTTTGTGAATACATTTAGGGTTGATTTAAGTTCTTATATTTAACCCTACTAATGTGACCCACCGTTCTATCCTTAACGATATAATTTATTTTTATTACAAAATCCCAAAATTGTCATCTCTTGAATATGTTGTTAATTTCTTTATTTTATATCCAAACATTTTCATCCACAAGCAAAAGTGGCAAACTGCTTTATGTTTTCCTCTTTTTCTTGCTGAATTTAACTCTCGTTTCATCCCTCAGGCCTAGGCCTATAAATAACAAAAAAATGAATTTTTTAAGTGTATTATAACTAATTATTTAAGAAAATATATATTACGATATTCAACCTTGTAGGTTCTTTTTTCCTGTGTATAAAATCTCATATTATGTATGCAAACCCATGATTGATATATGTGTGTATATATATATATATATATATATATATATATATATATATATATACACACATACCTCATAACACCAGTAACTCGACAGCCCTACCTAGAACGGTTTTCTTCAGCGTTTGTAATGTCTGCACAAAGGAGATGGGCAGCTGTGCCAAGATTCGCCTTTAGAGAAAACTGTTGATTTTATACTCGAAAAATTTAAGTATAATGATATTAAAAATGAATATTACCCCAGAATGAATTGCATTGCTATCCCACCCCAAAACATACAATAATAACAACGATAAATGCTGACCAATACTTAATTATATTACTTTTTACTGAAAATAATTCAATAAAACAAACAAAATGTAATGTGTCATATGACATAGCTATGCATGAATACACTCTAGATGTGTATATAGTGAACATATCTACATTTTCATTCAAACAATAAATAAAGCATTAATTAAATAATTATATTTTATTTACTGACAACAATGAGAAATATTAATAAATTAGTAATGAATCAAAGTCACCATCACACAATAAACAAATGCATATACAAGTCAACACATGAAACAAAGCTTTATTCAAACTACAGTTATGTATGTAGGCTACAGGCACTGAACCCCACATCCTTCTGCCATCTCAACACAGCGGTTCCCATTCTGCGGTTTTATTCTGATGAATCAGCTGACCGCCAGAGGTGAGCCGTGCTTTCGTGCCTGAGGTTGTTGCGTGATGCGTTGTGCTTCACAATCTGAGGGCAGGTGGAGTGATGGAAGGTCTCATCCATGGCACCATCTCCAGGATTCAGCTCTGGGCTCCTCATCCTCAGTGCTCACACCAGCCTGCTGACATTTCAGATCCTACAAAAATGCACAAACATAACACAAAAAACAGTCATTTTAACCGCACAATGTCATTTGATTTCAGTATTATTTAAAAGACAAAAACGTTGTTTTTCACAAATGCCGCCATCATCTTTCCTTGCAGGTCCTGCTCCACCACAAAAGATCTGCAGCAAATGCACAGAAATCAAGAATCAGAAAAGTGCTGTAATAGCTCTGTTTGAAATTACAATAATTAAAATAAACTACAACTTAATATTTAAATAGTTGTTGTTATTCATTTCTGTAGTATACTCACTCAAAGCCTTTGATGGCAGCATTCAGCTTCACTTCACTCTCCACTGGATAAACAACACATCTGTTCATCCGACCCTGTAACATCCAGACAAGATTCACATTACCTCTGTGATTTATGAGCTCAACACTACATTTACATGTTGAGGTTGTTTTAACTTTTTATCCAACATAAATGTTCCTCAATTTATCAACATAATGGACAAATAAAATAGATAACTTATGTTTAGTTACTTTATAGATTTGTTCTAGCACACATTCATCACTCAGATGTCTATTTCATGTTGTGATGTGCTCTTCTGCAACTTACTGAAGATTTTCCTGTCAGATGTAAATAGACATTTAAAATAAGCGTCTTTAAGATGTATATGGTTTATGTAAATCCACGTTAGAGACGTAACTTACGTGTCCTTACTGGAGCTCCCCCGTTAGCTAACGTTATGCATAATAAAACGTGTTTTTACAGCAAAATCACAACTATACTATACTGTGTAACGTCTTTACACCTTCAACAATTCAACAGTTTACTCTACAGTAGTTCAACACATGCAATTTTAACACAAGGAACCGTGTTTACTCACATTTGAAAGCACCCGCGTCGCTGATCTCTGCTATGTTTGATAATGACGTGTCCTCTCGCGTGGCCTCCTGGGATAGAAAAGTATCCATCGGATCAGCACTCAAAAATCTGTGTGGAAGCAGTAAGCCATCCGGGAACTTCTCGCCTACTCTTTTATGAATACTGATGTTTCGAACGTACTGCTTCCTTCACGTACTGTTTTCGCCTACTATATAGTAGGAAAGTAGGCATATTCGAACGCACTTAAGCCCGAATCTCGCGATAATTAATACGTCACCCAGGTAATTCTCGCCTACTCTTTTGGATTCGTACATACTTTTTCGCTCGCCTACTCTTTTTCCCATACTAAATAGTACGGAAGTATGCGGTTTGGAACGCAGCCATGGACATCTTGGACGGCATGGGGGTGAGTGAATTATCAGGAAATTTTTATTTGAAAGTGAACTAATCCTTTAACCCCCTGAGGTCGACGGTATCGCCGGCGATACCAGCTCGCTTTTTTTTTATCAGTGTAAAAGAAACTCATAAATACTCTGTTGACTTTGATTTTTCATAGGAGTTTCGTACATCAATCGATTCTGTTAAATGAGTATTATTTTTGTGTATACTCATAATAAAAACAAAGTGTTGAGCTTTTCGCCAAATAAAGAAAAATAAACACGAAGCGAGTTCTGCCTTCTCTCTGTCAGTGTAGTCCATTCTGAAACGTGTCCGAAAATGAACTGTAACTCACCGAATACTTCTCACACAGACACGTGAGATATGTCTTTATGAAGCTTGAAATCTCTTCTTTTAAATGAAGTAATTTATATAAAAAACAAATGTTTTCAACTCATGTAATCCGTTTGAAAGCAAGGAGAGGTACCGTTTTTCCTTCTGCCTCATTATCTCTATAATGAGTTGAGGCCGCCCCGCCCCCGGCGCTATTCAAATGGTAAATAGTTTAGGTGATCTAGTATGCATCGCATACGCCCCCCGATCAATGCCATAAAAACACAGTTTCTTCATCAGACTTACTGATAGTTCATCGCGTTTTGAGTATGGCACGCTTCTCCAGTAAAGACGCCCTTCAGATGATTCTGGACAGCGAGGAAGAATGCATGATACCGGGTTGTTTCCTCAGAGGAAGATTGTAACTCAGACTACGAACGGCAGCATTTTGAAGAGCGAATTCCGCCGAGGACACAATTTCGGAGTATGTTTTACTTAAAAGTCTTTTGTCTTTTATTTTTCGTGTTCGCATTTATGAGGAAAAAACAATATTACGTGACAGTTCTCCATTATGGACGCGAGCGCTCTGAAAGCGCACTAAAAGACTTTCAAACTTTCACAGAGACCTCAAAACAGAAACTACAAATCCTTTCTTTAAAACGAATTTCGTTTTGTATCAATTGTATCTTAATTTTAATAATTTTTTCATTAACAAATTTACTGGATTTAAAGTAAATATAGGCTAGCAATCACAACATAAGGTGCTTGAACTGGAGATCATCATTAACCAGACCGTAGCCTACTCGCCTCACATGTCTAAAAAATTTGAAATATATTTACAGAAAGCTGGTTCTAAACAAAACCATCCAAAACAAAAAACTATGTAGCCTAATAAATGTGCATTTCTCCGGTGCGTTCACTAGCCTACTGCGAAGATCGCGAGTCAATAGCCTATCGTCAACTTCATCTTTACCAGAAGTTAAATTTAAATTGCGTGTGTGAATGAATGATGATGTTTTAGCAAACTGTATTGCTATACTGAGATGAGTAAAAATCGTAAAAATGTAGGCTATTTGTATAAGCAACGTATTAAACTGCAAATTAACAATATGCCCTAATATTTCATGAAAACAACGTTACAGTCAGGCGAAATATGAAAGACAACATCTTGTTGACTAGATTTGGGTACAGTTTTTACTGTAGAATATACTGCCACGTCAAATAAGCTTTTGTTTAGCAATTTCTATATCTATTTTTATCAAAAATAAAGTCATCAACTAAGATGTTAGCTGTTCCAATGTTGACTATATTCAAACTAATTGAATACATAGATAAAATGTAGGCCTATAATCATTTTTTTTTACAAAGAAAGAGTACACTTGAAATATTGTTGAAATTGTAATTATTGTTGTAATTGTAACCTTTTTAATAAAATAGCAAAACATATTTACAAGATAGATGTAAGCAAAATCTTAGGGCAGAATTGAATACATAGATAAAATGTAGGCCTATAATCTTTTTTTTTTACAAAGAAAGAGTACACTTGAAATATTGTTGAAATTGTAATTATTGTTGTAATTGTAACCTTTTTAATAAAATAGCAAAACATATTTACAAGATAGATGTAAGCAAAATCTTAAATGGTCAATATAAGTCTTCTTCTAAATATATATTTTGTCCTTGCATTGTGGCTCAGTCAGTGTCACACCTGAGTGAATGGCTCATCATTATGCAGAGTGGGTGGGACATTGTATTCTAAGGTGTAAACCACTCCTCGTTCACGCCCCCCTCGCATATTGGCTTTCCAAGCAAAACCTGTTTTACATCAATTTAAATCAATGTATGGTTTTATGTGAACGATAAAGCAAGACTATTTTCACATAATTTTGAAGAAAAAACTCTAGGCGAGGACATCCATTAGTCAAAAGTCTTATTGACACATATTTACTATGTGTTTTGTGGCCTTATTTCAGAAATTTTTGTTTTTTCAATAACCATGCATAAACATTATTCTCTCAAAAATGAAAACATGTACATACACGTGGCTCACATATTATGGTAGCCCTGTTTGTGCTATATAGAGTGAATTTACACCTTTGCCATTAATATGTTTATATGCAACTGAAAAAAGCACAAATGTCAGGGCATGTCAGAACATCTCAAGGGCCCCAAAAACAGCCCAGACCCCAGAGGGTTAAGGTTATAAAACTTGAAGCAGTTCATCCGATTTAATGGTTGTTGTTAGAACCGTCATTAGAACTGTGAAGGTTCTCATGCGCCCTGTTCCCTTTCAAGGGAACTCGCGTTGCGTCGAGATTGACGCTATGGGAGCGCTTTGCGTGATGATGTCTTGAAGCACATGTAAAATCAGTCCAATGGCGTGGCGGAACGTCAGATGGGGGTGACGTCACGTACCAGGAAACTATAAAGCCTGCTTGAAAACAGAGAGCGACAGCTTCTGTGTCTTCAGTAGCGCTTGATGTGAAATCTCTCTCTGTCTATTTATTGTTGTTTGTCACCATTATGTCCAGCGATCAGTTCAGAATGTGTGTGCATCCCTGCCCGCGCTTTATTACGGGTAGGGACACTCACGTTCTGTGCATTGTTTGTTTGGGAGAGGAGCATGCCCAGTCAGCACTCGAGGGTGCTGGCTGTGTGCATTGGGAGGCGCTGCCCATGCGCTCGCTCCGATCCCGGCTGAGTTTCTTCCGGGAAGCTCGCGTTCCCCAAGGGCTCGGGTCCCGCTGCTGCCGAGGCACAGCGGCGATCTCAGTCCTGGGGTTCGCAAATGGATCTATCAGCGGGGTCTGAGACGGGTTCTGCCCTATCTCAGCCCTATCTCAGCCCTTACCTGATAGACCCGATGTCTGTCATCAGGGTTCGGAAGCACGCGTTGCGGTTTCTTCTTCCCCGATGATGGAACAAACACTGCAATTGTCCAGTTCTGAGGAACTGGATGTTGTTAGTGTTGAGTCTGAGGATGCCCCACCTCAGTCACATGCATTTGAAGAATTGCTGGAAGTGGTGACAAGAGCAGTTGAAAGACTATCTATTGAGTGGCCATCTGATGTACAGGACGTTCGTTCAAAAAGCAAACTTGACGAACGCTTCCTTCCCTCACGTGCACAACCACAACACCGAAATCTGCAGTTTTTCCCCGATCTTCACACTGAGGTGTCGAGATCGTGGGGGAAGCCAGTATCATATAGAGTGTTTAATCCACAAACATCCAATTACTCCTCAATCTCTGGTTATAAAGAGCATGGTTGTGGGAAGATGCCGAAGGTGGAAGAGACGCTTGCGAGCTATCTCTCTCCAGCGACGGCATCTTCCCTAAAAGCTTCGGCATTGCCTAATAAGCCCCTCAGAGTTACATCTTCTCTGGTGGGCAAGGCTTATTCCGTGTCTGGTCAGGCTGCAGCGTGTTTACACACAATGTCTTTACTGCAGGCTTATCAGGCGGAATTATTGGGGGATCTCGATGAGGGCGGGGGTATTGGCCCGGATGTGGTATGTGAGCTCCGTAGAGCCACGGATTTGTCTCTCAGGGCCACCAAGGAGACGGCTAAATCTATCGGCCGGTCTATGGCAGCCCTGGTGGCTACTGAGAGGCATCTGTGGCTCAATTTGAGCAACATTCAAGATAAGGAGAAGAACTTTTTAATGGATGCACCAGTTGCTACGTCTGGGTTATTTGGTAACGCTGTCAACACTGCAGTTGAGAAATTTCGAGAAGCTTCTAAACACGCTGCAGCGTTCCAAAAATTGCTCCCCCGTCGCTCACATCCTGAGGCTGCTGTGCGGGAACAGCCTCAGACTTCGAGCTCCCATAGGGCATCTCAAAAGCAGAGCGTTTCCTCCCGTGCTCCCCCGCAAAGATCTCTGGGACAGGGAGGACGTTCTCAACCCCAGCCTTCGAAGGGTAGAGCGGATCTGAGGACCGTTATTATCGCTGAGAAGGCTGCGGGGAAAAGATCCTGACGCTCGAGGGCTCAGGACCATGAGGGTAGTCCCTCCCGAAGTAGAGCGGTCAACACCTCCTCTCACGGTGCCCGTCTCTCTTCGGTGCCCTCAGGGGACCGTTCTGCCAACCCTGCCGCCTTCGGTGTTTCAGGGCGCAGCGGTCTCCGGCAGGCACATATCTCAAGGACCACCCGGAAACGTAGTGGCCTCGGGATGCCCGCCCCCTCTGAGGAGGGTGTTAGAGCAGTCCGTTCAGTCGTTCCCTGCCGGTGCGCCGTTACAGGGCGACGAACCGACTACTCAACAACAACAAAATCCAGGAACCAGTCTCGAGAGGCTGGTACCCTTAGTAGAGTCTTTGACAGCGTGGAAACTACTGCCAAATGTGTCTCGTTGGGTCCTGCAGACTGTAGGGAAAGGGTATCAAATACAGTTTGGCTCTCGCCCACCTCGGTTTATGGGGATCCTACCCACAGTGGTGGACCCCGAGCAGGTTCTGGTTATGGAACAAGAAGTGAACACTCTGTTAGAGAAGGGGGCCATAGAATATGTACCTCCCTCCAACAGGGAAACCGGGTTCTACAGTCGGTATTTCATAGTTCCAAAAAAGGACGGGGGTTTGCGTCCCTTTCTGGATCTTCGAGTTCTGAACGAGTCTGTGATGCAACTCAAATTCAAAATGTTAACACTGAGACAGATCGTGCCACAAATCAGGTCCGAGGACTGGTTTGTCACGATAGATCTCAAAGACGCATATTTCCATATCTCTATCCGTCCTTGTCACTGGAAGTTCCTGAGGTTCGCTTTCGGGGGCAAAGCATACCAATATCGAGTTCTTCCATTCGGCCTAGCTCTATCACCCTGCACTTTCACGAAATGCGTGGATGCAGCTCTGGCGCCTCTGCGCCTCCAGGGCATTCGCATAATGAACTATATCGACGATTGGTTGATTTTAGCTCAGTCGCATCAGTTGGCAGTTCAACATCGAGATGTCGTTCTTGCACATATGAAAGAGTTGGGGTTACGGCTGAACGCCAAGAAGAGTGTGCTCACTCCTCTCCAGAGGACCACTTTTTTGGGCGTAGTATGGGACTCAGTGCTGATGCAGGCGCGCCTGTCACCTCCACGCATAGAGTCCATCCTTGCAGCTGTGAAATGTGTGAAGCTAGGCCAGCTACTCACTGTCAAACAGTTCCAGAGACTGTTGAGTCTCATGGCAGCAGCTTCCAACGTGATACCTTTTGGACTGTTGTACATGAGGCCCCTGCAGTGGTGGCTCAGGACCAGGGGGTTCTCCCCGAGGGGCAACCCATTTCGCACAATCAAGGTCACGCGGCGATGTCTACGTGCCTTGGTTATGTGGAAGAAACCCTGGTTCCTGTCCCAAGGCCCGGTGTTGGGAGCTCCTTGTCGTCGCAAACTGCTAACGACGGATGCTTCCCTCACAGGTTGGGGAGCGATTCTGGAGGGTCGCTCATCTCAAGGTCTGTGGGAAGACCATCATCGTTCGTGGCATATAAATCGCGTGGAGATGTTGGCTGTTTTCCGGGCTCTGAGGAGCTTTATCACAGATCTCAGGGGACACCATGTGCTCGTACATACGGACAACACTTCGGTAGTCGCCTATATAAATCACCAAGGGGGTTTGCGCTCACGCCCATTATGCAATCTGGCACGCCATATCCTCTTGTGGTCCCAGGGGAAGCTGTTGTCACTCAGGGCAGCTTACATCCCTGGGGTCCAAAATTTAGGAGCAGACATTCTGTCGAGACAGGGGCTGAGGCCCGGGGAATGGAGGCTCCACCCCGAGGTGGTGGAGCTGATATGGAGGGAGTTTGGCCAAGCACAAGTGGATCTGTTTGCGTCTCGAGAGACGTCTCACTGTCCACTTTGGTTCTCCCTCACGCATCCAGCTCCTCTGGGACTGGATGCTATGGTACAGACGTGGCCGAGGCTGCGTCTGTACGCTTTTCCCCCAATCGCTCTGCTCCCGGGAGTTCTGGAAAGAGTTCGCAGGGACCGGGTTTACCTACTTCTTATAGCCCCGCGCTGGCCGGGCAGAGTATGGTTCCCTGATCTCGTGTCTCTCCTCGACGGGCCTCCTCTGGAGCTACCCGTCAGGAGGGACCTTCTGTCCCAAGCGGAGGGCTCGATATTTCACCCCCGACCAGAACTGTGGAACCTGTGGGCTTGGCCTCTGAGGGGGCCCAGCTCATAGAGTCAGGTCTCTCAACTGAGGTTGTTGAGACCATTCTACAGTCCAGAGCTCCCTCCACGAGGAAACTTTATGCCCTGAAGTGGAGAGTATTCACTTCATGGTGTAGTGACCGTCGGTTGGACCCAGTTAACTGCCCAGTTGGTACAGTGCTGGAGTTCCTGCAAGAGCGGTTCACTGCAGGTCTGACCCCGTCCACTTTAAAGGTCTATGTGGCGGCCATAGGTGCTTACCACATTCCTTTGGGTGGAATGTCTGTGGGGAAAGACCCTTTGGTATCTCGTTTCCTTCGTGGCACTTTGAGGCTGAGGTCTGCAGTTCGCTCTAGGGTGCCTCCATGGGATTTGTCCATTGCTCTGCAAGGCCTTTCCCTGGCCCCTTTTGAGCCCATTGAGGAGGTTCCAGCTAAGTTTCTGACTCTGAAAGCTCTCTTCCTCCTTGCTATTTCTTCTCTCAAGAGAATAGGGGATCTTCAAGCACTGTCGGTTGCCCCGTCGTGTTTAGAGTTTGCACCCGGTATGGTCAAGGCATTTCTGCATCCAAGACCGGGTTATATCACCAAGGTCCCCACTAATGTGGCTAGACCTATTGTACTGCAGGCCTTCTGTCCTCCTCCCTTTCAAAATGCGGACCAGGAGACGAATAATTTGCTTTGCCCAGTACGGGCGTTAGACGCCTATGTCCACAGAGCTGCCCTGTGGCGTAAATCCAATCAATTGTTTGTGTGTTTTGGGTCCCCGAATAAAGGGTCCCCGGTGTCTAAGCAAAGGATGAGCAAGTGGGTGGTTGAGGCCATCTCACTTGCTTATGAGGCGGCCGGGCAGCCTTCTCCTATGGCTGTCCGGTCCCATTCTACTAGGAGTATGGCGGCCTCCAAGGCCCTTTTTTCAGGAGTTTCACTTCAGGACGTTTGTGACGCGGCAGGCTGGTCCTCACCGCACACTTTCGTCAGATTTTACTCTCTGGACCTGGACTCTACTCCAGGGTCTCAGGTTCTGTCATCCTAGTGCTGCTCTTCATGATTTCACACAGGACAGACATTGGTAGCTATGGTGGCGTTGGTATAGACGTTCCCATAGCGTCAATCTCGACGCAACGCGAGTTCCCTTGAAAGGGAACGCCTCGGTTACGACTGTAACCTCGGTTCCCTGAAGAGGGAACGAGCGTTGCGTCACCTTGCCATGTCTTGCCTTGCCTTGCTTCATGCCTGTCCGCGGCTACTTCAGACTTTTACGAAGCTGTCGCTCTCTGTTTTCAAGCAGGCTTTATAGTTTCCTGGTACGTGACGTCACCCGCATCTGACGTTCCGCCACGCCATTGGACTGATTTTACATGTGCTTCAAGACATCATCACGCAAAGCGTTCCCATAGCGTCAATCTCGACGCAACGCTCGTTCCCTCTTCAGGGAACCGAGGTTACAGTCGTAACCGAGGCGTTTCCAGTCCTGGAAAACACATGTAAAATGTAAAATGGCCTTGGAAAATCTTGTTGTTGTCCTGGAAAATTAACAATTAACATTAGTTGCAGAAAGTGCATGTTTAGGGATGCTGAGTTTGAAATGTTAGAGATGTATTTTGAATGGTGATGTTTACTCTTGAAACATAGTACAGACCTGCAAACTCACAAGAGGTTTATGAAGTAAATAGTTGTACGGAGTCTGGGAGCATCGTCCCACAGGAGAAAATGTTTGTGTTTTTACGAAGCATTCTGGTGCACTCAAATAAAGGGAAAAGACAAAATTTGCTTCAAGTAAAAATAAAGAAAAATATTTATTGACACTAGGTCTGGGCATTTACATAAATTTCTCAATTGGATTCGATTTTCACTCATAAGCTTGCGATCCAATTTTGATTCAATATTGATTCATTTGGGGCCTATCAGTTACAGTGCATGGCAAATTTCCTCAAAGACAAAAATATCTCTCTTCTAATGCAGTAAATTATACAGGCAACCACAGTTGGTACATCCTTATATTAAAGGTTAAAATTAATTGATTCGTAATTTATAAATTACATAAGGGAGTTTTTATAATAATGTTGTAATACATTTTTAATTACATAATTATGATTCTACGGGTTTTTTAATATTAACATTCAAATGGTGGCTGTCATAAAATGGATTTATCCAAATATACATGAATCTATATTTAATTTCTACAGTGAACAAATAGTGTTATTTTACATTTAGACAGCTTGTAGGATAAGCGTGCCGCATAAAGTGTGAGTAACGAGCATCATCTTCAGGTGCTCCCTTGAGAACCAGACCCAAAAAGTTGGTTATGGGAGTATAACCATGATGATAGTATAACATTTATAGAGGTTGTCAACTCTCTACTGGTTTATCTCTACTGGTAAATCACCTACCCCTATTTACTGGCATAATTATACATTAGGAAAGTAACAAACAAAACAGGACATACATAACTGAGTTAGTGTTCACCTCTAATGGCATGTTATGTCACATGTACGCTGACAGCACCATTTTAGTAATTAAATCAAAGCAAGTTAACCTACCTGTGAACACTGTAATCTGTGAACTCTGTGTGAATCAATCCAGGGTGTTTCCCTGTCTATGGCTAGAGATGCTGATAGTCTCCAGGATTACTGTGACCCTACAAAGGAGAAGTGATTTGGGAATGGATAGATATCAGATTAAGAAAGAAAACTTAAAAATATCAGATTTTTTTGTTGTTGGTAAAGGCAGTTATTAGTTTCTTCCTGATAAAATATCAAAGTTAAATTCATGTTCTTTTCCTTCTCATTTCTCCAGATTTGTTTATGATTTACTGAAAATTAAACCTTTCTTTCATTTTAGATCTGATGGATGACAAGGAGAGTGAAGAACTTAGAGAAGCAAAGGAGAAACATCATGTCAAAGCTGGTGAAAAATCAAGTCGCTCACAGACTGAAATTAATTTTTTGAGAAAATCTTTCACCTGCCCTCAGTGTAGGAAGAGTTTCACAGAAAATGGAATCCTGAAGAGACACATGATAATCCATAATGGAGAAAAGCCTCACACCTATGATCATTGTGGGAAGAGTTTGGCACAACAAGGAACCCTTAAAATTCAGATGAAGTTCCACACTGGAGAGAAGCGACACACATGTGATCAGTGTGGGAAGAGTTTCGCAAAAAAAAGAGGCCTTAATGTACACATGAAAATCCACACTGGAGAGAATCTGCACACATGTGATCAGTGCGGGAAAAGTTTCCTAATAAAAAGAAGCCTTAATTTACACATGAAAATCCACACTGGAGAGAATCTGCACACGTGTGATCAGTGCGGGAAGAGTTTTACGTGTCTAGATAACCTGAATACTCACATGAGAATCCACACTGGAGAGAAGCCGTACACGTGTGATCAGTGCGGAAAGAGGTTTGCACATTTAAGCAATTTTAAATCACATGTGCTTTCTCATTCTGGAGAAAGACCATATAGCTGTAATCAATGTGGTAAATCATATTTTTCTGCATCATCCCTGAGGAGCCACCTAAACATTCATTCAAAGGAAAAGTCACACATGTGTTCTTTGTGTGGAAAGAGTTTTAGTCAGCTGAGTGCTTTAAAATTACACCAGGAAAGACACAGTGGTGTGAAGAATCATGTGTGCTTTGATTGTGGGAAGACCTTTGTTACAGATACTGAAGTGAAACAGCATCAGAGAGTCCACACTGGAGAGAAGCCATACAAGTTTTTCACACTGTGACAAGAGATTCAAATGGTCAGAATCCATGAAAAAACATGAGAGGGTCCACACTGGAGAAAAACCTTACAAGGTTTCACACTGTGACAAGAGTTTCAATCAGTCAGAAAATCTGAAATTACATGAGCAGATCCGCACTGGAGAAAAACCTTACAAGTATTCTCACTGTGACAAAAGATTCAGTCAGTCAGTACATCTGAAATCACACAAGAGGATTCACACTGGAGAAAAACCTTTCAAGTGTTCACTCTGTGACAAAACTTTCATTCAGTCAGGAAACCTGAAGGCACACGAGAGGAATCACACTGGAGAGAAGCCATACAAGTGTTCTCACTGTGACAAGAGATTCAAATGGTCAGAAAACCTGATAAAACATGAGAGGATCCACACTGGAGAAAAACCTTACAAGTGTTCACACTGTGGCAAGAGTTTCATTCAGTCAGCACATCTGAAAAAACATGAGAGGATCCACACTGGAGAAAAACCTTACAAGTGTTCACATTGTGACAAAACTTTCATTCAGTCAGTAAACCTGAAAAGACATGAGAGGATCCACACTGGAGAGAAGCCGGATCACTGCCCTCCTCCACAAGGGAAGAGTTTCACTCATTTATCTTCTTTACAACAAGCGACAGGACAACGAAACATCATCTAAAGTTTTTACAGTAAACAGAGTTCATCTTCAAGACCAGAGGTTTCAAGTGTCATTTCAAATCAACTCAAAAGCTGCGTCTCGATTCAGTGGCTGCAGAAGATCTTCAGATTTTTACTCAACTCCACTTCATCTCAGAGGCAAATATTGCACTTTTTACGAAAAACTGACTTTACACATGGAAATTTGAGTTTGATATTAGATATTGTATAAAAATATATAATAGAAACACTAAAAATATATCTTATAGATCAGGGACAGGTAACGAGTCATAGGTTGGTAAAAATATAAAAAATTTAAATCATTAAAAATTTAAAATCATAAGTCATTAACTCAGGGGCCGCTTACATGACACTGTTTTCTACTGAAAAAAAAAAAGAAAAAACGTTCTGTGTTCTGGCCATTCATATACATGATAGCAGCTTTTTGGTGACCTGAGAACACAATCTTTGTTTTCTTTGCTTTCAAAGTGCAATTATCATTTGTTAATCTGTACTATATGTTTTTTATTTGTTGACCATCAATTAAACTTTTACTCTTAAAGTTGTTTGAGTGTTTTTGTATTTACTAATTCTGGAAACAGACACAGTCTCTATATGACGATATCTAGGTGAAAGAGTCTATATGTGATGGGTTTATCTGACTTCTGTGACGTGAGACATCGAGCAGACAGTCGATTTAGCCAGTCTTTCTGCTAGCTGAGCACCAGTTAGTCAATGTTTAACACTCAGACTATGTGCCATATAACTAGAGAAGAGCGGCCGCATCCCTGGAGGGATGCTCGTTTGCCCCAAAAAACTTTTCTAATTATCAATGTAGAGGCTGGTTTGTAAGAGACAAATCTTTATTCTTGTTAATTTTGTGTTCAATTTATAGTTCTATCTGTTTAATTGTTCATGTTAAAATCTGACATCTCATTTTCTTCTTTGAACTGTAGGCATTGAAAGGATGCTGTTTAAAGAAAGCCAATTTTTGTTTTGTTTTGCAAAAGCCAAAGTAACACAAGTTTTTTTAGTTTTTTTTTTTACAAGTAACACATTAATTGTTACCAGATTCTACCTTTTGGGAGGTTGACATGGTATTTAATCATGGTTCGAATCAGCCTGCTGGTGTCACTATATACATGAACAAATGCCCAGGCAAAATCATTACTCACAAGGCTGATATAGTTTGTAGCGGTCCTACACTTACATTTTAAAACAATTTTTATTTAGTGAGGGTGTATGGGTATAATGTCCACATCCAGAATAAGGATTTATTGGTGACAGAAACAAAAGTCATAATTGAATGGCCTCAAAGCTAACTATCCTACAAAATATATTTTTATTCAAGGGGATTTTAACACGACAAAGAATGAATATACCGTATGTAGACATACTTCGTTAATTTGGAAAAGGCGACAAGACAGAAATTTGATTAACAGTTTATTAGTAAACCTAGTAGAACATTAAAATCATAATACAAATTGGCCAATGAGGGGTTTAAATTTAACTCTACAGTGTCCTTCTGCATCTTTTTCCTCTATTAGTTCTAATTCTTTTTTTTTTCTTCAGATGATAAGAAAGAGCATCCTATCAACTGATAGTGTATTAAGAACTTTGTGAAATAGACATAATAGAATAGCTTACTAGAGCTAAAACAAAGCAAATCTGATAAATCACTATTTCCTGATCGATGCTTTAATCACAGATATTTATATAAAGAAAAGACCCTATTTAAGTGTATAGGGACAATAGAAGAATATGACTTGAAAAGTATACCCTAGGTCCCTTTTCCTTTTTTTTCTTCTTTTATTATTTATTTAATCATTTATTTTTATTTTCTGTAATGCACTTTTGCACCTGTTCCTATCTTCATATTGTAATTATATATATTTTTGTCGCAATGTTGTTAGTACTGAGGAAAAAACGTTTATAGGAAAAAAGTGCAAAGGGGCGATCGTCTCGCAGTGATGACGTCACCAGCACCAGCGTTCTCTCATTCAGTCGAGGTGAGTAATTCACAGCGCTATGTTTATTTACACAATCTTGACAACAACAACAAAAAAGTTTGTTAGCAACATTTTAGCGCTCATTCACCCCCCCCCCCCCCCCCCCCCCCCCCCCCCCCCCCCATATCAAATTCTGTGCTATGCTATTTGTGTCTTTCTGGTGTCTGCCTACTGTAAACATTTAGCGTAGTAGCTGTCATATTTTTGTCTGTTCGTCTGTATGATTGTTTTAAGGCTTGATGTAATGTTAACTTACTCATGATCTAAAAGTCAAGTCACTGTGGAAATGTTAAAGAAGTTACTAAAACGAAGCCAAAACGTTGTGATGTATTTTTATGTTTTGCTCGTCTCAGATTGTGGGTGAGAAATAATACTAGTATAGTGCAGTTTTATCGTCTTTTTCAGAATATACCGACTCGTATTATGTGAAGTTATTGATAAAACGATAATCTCTTTATTTCAGGACAACAAGTCCCTTTTTCACCTCAAGATCTCTTGAAAATTGTCTTTAGATCACTTGTAAATGGTCACAAGTAATTTCATTGGTGCAACAGAAAGGCAAAGCGATCAACACATTTTTTTATAGTCTGTGAAAAAGGCAAGTGAAAAGCTAAATAATTTAAATGTAAAACAATGTCAGTTATTTTACATTTTGATAGATGGATAGTTAAACATCCAATAAATGCTTAAAGTGTGTAACTCGATAAACTGATGTATCTGTTATTTATCAGATCTACTTCTATTCTCCACAGGAATTGGAATATTTTGATCATCTTACAAGTGAAGAAATACAGTTTAGAGAACATGGATGATCCAGAACCCTGCAGAATAAAAAATGAAGATACAGAAAATCAAAGAGGTTGGTGTTTATTCTTGATTAATGATTCATTATTGATACTGAAGAACAGTAAGATTATATAACTTGCAGTTCATCAGATTTAGAGGTTGTTGTTGTTAGAAGAACAGTTATAAGATCTGTGAAATAACCTTTAAAGTAGCAAATACTATGGGACAAATTGGAAAAGTAAATTGAAGGGGTGGATTTACTATCCCCTCTCTTATTATGTAATGAATAGAGAATAATTGCTTAAATCCATTTATCCTGGAATGAAATGTTACAGGTAATGTCTGTAGTTTAAATCTGAGAAGTGACTAAGAATCTCACCCATGTTTTGTTCTGTTCTGTTCTCATGATAGCTCTATGAGGCATGTAAAGGTAACTGTGCCTGGGGTCTTGAAGGTCAATAATGCACAATGTACCCACTAACACATGTATGCATACTTGGTGTACGGAACTCTTTTGGATTTACAGTACCATTGTTTGTCACAATATGTTGAAATGTGACAACAAATCAAAAGTCTTTTTCTGTTAGATCGTGACAAAATGTTAGTTTGGATGAATCTCCACATCTCAAATATCAGATCTAGATTCACCAGGGCACCAAATTAATGCCAGAAGACATAATTCTTCTATAAGCCTGAGAGTTTGACTGAGAAAGCCAGAAAAGAGCAGAAGATGAAGTGATGACAATAAATAGAGCAGTTTATTGAATAATCGTAGTTGCGTTTGTTTCAATGCTCAGACTTCGTCTAGATGTTACACTACTAAATGCTCTGACTATGTCTGTCCAGTACAATTCCAACAAGTGTTATTATACCAAGAAGAAAACATGGAAAATGACTGCTTCATGACATCCTTGAAATTAAAATCCTTGAAATTGAGATATTCTCTTTTCTCTAACTCATGAAGTCAATTATCCCTTCAAACCACACAATCATAAGATTGAACAACAATAGCAAGCATTGCAAGAGCAAGGAAATAACAAGTAATATAAAAGCATATAATGACATCAATGATGAATAATAATAATACAATGATAAAATGAGTAAATTATGTAAATATAATAATATGAATACATGGTCAATCAAATGACAACTACATGAATGACTAATGATTATGAACCTACATAATACAAATCAAAGAAACTAAATCTACACCAATCTATGTTTGCTTATAGTACAACACACAGGTTATTACTGAAAACTCTTCGATCCTTCAGCTCAGGTTTGCTCTGTGTGGATGTATTGTTCAGTTCCAGTGATTTGCTTTGACTCCAGAGAGTCAACAGCTGCCCAGATGAGTGTCCTCGCAGGATTTCTGACTCACCTTTGACCCTTAAAATGATTGCTTTTAGATGAAAATTTAGTCTGTCAAATATGCTCTCTTTAAAATAACCACATTTGCTTAAAGGAACACTCCACCGTTATTTGAAATAGGGCTTATTCACCTTCTTTCCTACATTTAGATAGGTGGGCAAATACATTTTTGTCTCAGTGCATGCATTGTTTTAGTTTGACAGGGTTGGCGCTAGCTTAGCTTAGCATAATGAATGGAATCCTTTGTTGCCAGCTAGCATGTCCTGAGTAAAAGTGATATAAAAAATAAAAAAACCCCACCTAATTACTTCTTGTGGCCTGCGTATTCACAACGAGTACAAATAGCGATGCAGATTAACACTAGGCGATTTCCTATGCAGATTTTGACTTGGGACTATATTAGGGGGAAGCACAGGCGAAGCACTGCTACTTGGGCGCAGAGATATCACGCCCAAGTAGCAGTGCTTCGCCTGTGCTTCCCCCTAATATAGTCCTTAATATATAAGTCAATATCTGCCTAGGAAATCGCCTAGTGTTAATCTGCATCGCTATTTGTACTTGTTGTGAATACGCAGGCAAAAACAGTGTTTTTTTCTTTTCTGAGTCTTATTCACTGATTACGCTGATTTATTTCCTTTATGCATTGCTGATGTGTAAATTAACAAATGTATATGGAACTACATGGACAAAATGGGAAAAAAAAAAGACTCCCCAAAAAAAGGAAAAAAATGCTGCAACAATTAATCGATAAAATCGATTATTATCGACAATGAAAATAATCGACAACAAATTTGATTGATTGGTCGTGTCTGCACGCTGTGCTCGGAAACCATCAGCCAGTCACACCGCTTTACAGTAGTGAATAACATATTTTTATTGACCAAATGCTTATGGGAAATGGAGGAGGACACAGATTGATTTGCTGCGTAAATGGTACATGATCCAAGTTGTCTGAAACATGAGAATGCTTTATATGTAAGTGCATCAGACAAATGCATAAACGTTGACTGGGTCTTGCCCTGTCTTGCTTTGACAGATGTGTGTGCTGTTTAATTGCCTCTGGTACGTGTTTTACTTAGCGCATACTTTTCATTTTATAGTTATATCCTTATGTGTAAATGTTAGAATGTCTCGTGAGAATTTCCATTTTGCATGTTCTGACAAGAGTCTTGTTAAACTTCACTGACTTCAGTGAACGAGTACCAGTGTGTGCACCCGCGTCAAACAGAATAATGGATTAAAATACAAATTTTTATATATATTTTTGTGTATAATATTTGTTTTTTATTTTTCATCAGATTTATTTAATAATCGAAAAATATTCAAAAGATTAATCTATTAATCTATTCTAAAGAATCGTTAGTTTCAGCCCTAGACTCTTATTTTGTCATTCTGGGGAGTTGCAAACCGAATAGCGTACTGCGCATGCTTCCTCACATCTACTTAGGACAAGCGATTTGGAAATGGATATATATCAGATTAAGAAAAAAGCTTTGGAAAAAAGTATTGGTAAAGGCAATCAATGGCCGGTTTCTTATATAAATGCAT
The DNA here is from genome assembly GCF_965113295.1 of Leuciscus leuciscus. Lineage (NCBI taxonomy): Eukaryota > Metazoa > Chordata > Actinopteri > Cypriniformes > Leuciscidae > Leuciscus > Leuciscus leuciscus. Next base: position 21,772,798 of record NC_138739.1, on the reverse strand, counting down.
CAAAATAATCAATTTATAGCAGTTGGCTTCTTTATGCTATTACATCAGGGTTCACTTTTTAATGTCAAATGTTTTTTATGATTTACTGAAAATTTAACCTTTCTTACCTTTATTTTAGACCTGATGAAAGAGAACGAGGAGAGTGAAGCGGAGGAGAAACATCATGATGTCAAAACTGATGAACATTTTTTGAGTCACTTTAATTTACTGAAAAGAAGAGACAAAAAATCTTTCACCTGCTCTCAGTGTGGGAAGAGTTACACTGAACAAGGAAGCCTGACGAGACACATGAGAATCCACACCGGAGAGAGGCACACATGTGATCAGTGTGGGAAGAGTTACACAGAAAAAGGAAACCTTCAGGTTCACATGAGGATCCACACTGGAGAGAAGCACGCATGCGGACAGTGTGAGAAGAGTTTCACATACATACAGAGTCTTAAACTTCACATGAGAATCCACAGTGGAGAGAAGCCACACATATGTAATCAGTGCGGGACAAGTTTTTTACAAAAAGGAGGCCTTCAGGAACACATGAAAATCCATACTGGAGAGAAACCACACACATGTGATCAGTGTGGGAAGGGGTTTGCAAAAAAAGGATCCCTTAAGGAACACATGAGGACCCACACTGGAGAGAAGCCACACACATGTGATCAGTGTGGGAAGAGTTTCAGAAAGGTATGCAGTTTAAAATCGCATCTGCGTTCTCATTCTGGAGAAAGACCGTTTCACTGTGATCAGTGCGGCAAAACATTTTTTAGGGCAGATGCGCTGAAGGACCACATGAAAGTTCACACAAAGGAGAAGCCTTACGTGTGTTCTTTGTGTGGAAAGAGTTTTAGTCACTTGGGCACATTAAAATTACACCAGAAAAGACACAACGGTGTCAAGAATCATGTGTGCATTGATTGTGGAAAGACTTTTGTTAGAGATGGTGAACTGAAACTGCATCAGAGAATTCACACTGGAGAAAGACCTTACAAATGTTCACACTGTGACAAGAGATTCAGTCGATCAGAACATCTGAAAAACCATGAGAGGATCCACACCGGAGAGAAGTCGATTCACTGCACTCCATGTGGGAAGAGTTTCACTTAGGGGAAGATGCCACATAGGGGAAGATGCTAATGGTTAGAGTCGGACTTGTAACCCGAAGGTTGCGGGTTCGAGTCTCAGTAACGGCAGGAAATGTAGGTGAGGGAGGAGAATGAACGGCACTCCTTCCACTCTCATTACCAACAACTGAGACATACCGGTTTACACCTGGCGTTTTAATCGGTCTCTTTTGTCAACGTTGACAACTTCTGTACTGATCTCTTTGAGGGGAGGGTAAATGTATGAGCCTTTTCAGATCTTTCGATCTAATGGACAAAATAAGCTTGCTCAATTTACATATGAACGTGAACGGAGACGATGGAAAAACATACGTAGAGCAGAAACTTTCATTTGCTTTGACAGCTGCATGACCACGCTGAACATTGTGAGTCTGTGTTAAAAATCAGGAATGGTGAGAGAACATTGTGCTTGGTACATTTTTCGTCTTCAAACCAAACTTGGGTCTTTAGCCAACAAAGTTGAAATCCTTTTTGGCTAGCGCGCTTCCCATAATGGTTATGCGTTAAGTCAGTGGGTCGGAGAGTAGGCAGTCTTTTGTGGCTGTTCAAATACATTCGACCACATTCGACTACGAAAGCAATCCGGTCAAACGCGTTTTCGACTACCTTTGGAAGTCGTGGAAAGTGGACAAGCTCAAAACATTTTAGACTATGTTTACACCTGTATTTAGCGTCGGATTGATAATACTCTTGGGACTCTTTCATGAATCACTGCTACCTGTTTACTATAAGTATTTCTGAATGAGACTGTAAAGCAGAAACAGCCCACATACTGTGCTATTGATGTTGCAAACAACTTTCATTAAGTAAAATTATTGATCAAAATCCGTGACTCCTGGTCTATGAATCTTCTTAACTGTACTTCCCCCTACAATATGCATCACTCTTAGTTCATTTACTCTCTTTCATATAGGAAAGTATAGCATATTTTTATAGGCCTACATGTAAAAGTTAATTTTCATATCAGTAGAAAAAGAGCAGCTGGAATCAAATATAGCAGTTTGACTTAGCGTGTCATCCTCACTGTTAATTTGGTTTGAAATGTCATTTTATAGATATATTTGTCATTATGAACAACATTTGGCACAGGTTTCATAATCCACTGTTGATTTCGCCTCTCAGTGATGATGTTACCACTATAGTGCCCTCACTCACTCAGTGTTTAGTCTTCTGAGCCAGTTCACAATGTTCACGGTTATACAATCATGATGAAAATTTGCTTAACCAACAGAGATTGTTGTATTGTTTTTATTTGTTATACGTTATTTGTCAGGGTTTTTTTTGTCAGTAAATTATCAGTAAATTTTAATTCTGAAGTGAACTAATCCTTTAATTTGTGTTCTTACGGTTTGGAACGACATGAGAATGAGTAATTAATGACTGAAATAAAGAATTTGGGTGAACTAACCCTTTAAATCTCTCAAGATCTGATTAAACAACTCCACAAACAACATTACAAGCTTCATTTATAGCTATTAGCTAACCGTCCGATTTGACTTGGTTTCTCCCACATGTCTAAGCTCTTATTGAGATTTAAGAGAGCTTTAGATGATAATTTGTATTGTTGGACATCACCATGATGGAGATCAGAGTTTGCTTTAATTGGGCTCTTGACCATACATTTAACAACAATAGTTTTTCTTTGGCTGCCATAACCATGTGTTTTTAAGACACATTTGCCCTGGCAAAAAAGCCAAGACAAATGTGATCAGGTGTTATGTTTTGATAATGACATAATCATGATGTAACGATTCAATGGTCTCACCCAGTATCTAATCCCTTACCAAAAGTGTGTTATTAATACACCTTAATCTAGATCAATGCATGTGTCTCTTGCTGCTCTTCTTTGATTTTAGCGCACAACACTAACGGTCTGCACTATTATGATCAGTTTCAGTGCTAAAGTGTCAAATACACCATTCACTTTGCATAAAAGCTGCTTTTATCAAACATGAAATCAATAAAATGCTTAGAAGTAAAACCTAAAAGACTTTTTTTTTTAAAGTTACATAAATGTACAATGTGTTCGAATACATCTTTAATCGGTGTGTCATGCATTCCAAGTCCTGCACTAAAGTTTTAGCTGCTTTTGATTGATTGTAATTCTGTCAGGACCACTATCGTCAAAGATGATTGACAATTAGCATACAGTTTGGATTGGTTCTATTCTGGGCAAGAACTCCTTGCGCATCCATGCATTCTAATGGATAAGAGCTGAGAGATCAGTGATACCCCATCCCCATATATACATGTAGTCCTGACTGGATGAGAGGAGGAGCTGTCGGTAGAGACGTCATATCCTATAGGAAGATGTGGATCAGCTGAGAGTCAGCTGATGCGAGCTTGACTTACCAGAATTAATGCTATGCTTGATTAGTTTTGAACAGCTGCATTTAGCAGTAAATATGAAGTGAAGCTCTTGGAGACGGAGCTGCTCTACTCTCACAGGATCAGAATCACTAAACCTGCCAATAGAAATGTGATTTTCATCTTAAACTCACAGTTTCATTCTTGGTTAAATGCTCTGAACTGGAACAGTTTCACTTCTGCTTATGAGAAATTAGTTATCAGTTCATTATCAGCTTGAAATTAAGTAGCTACTTGAAAAACTGCTCAAAAATATCTTTGTTACAATGTATGGTGGGGACATGTTCGGTTCACTTGAGTGACACTTAATTCAGTTGTTACTCAGTTACTAAAGTAACTCAATATATTAATTTGGACCAGGATTGTTAGGTTCAGCCAAGGAGATGGAGTAAATGGAATGATTCACAGAAACGGGATGATTAAAGAAATTAAGCCGGCTTACTGACAAAACACAATAAACAATAAAATCAATCAACATGCAGTTGTCAGAAAAGAGAATACCACTTCCTTTAAGATAAATGACCACTAAAGTTGGTTATACTCTCAAGTTTTTCAGTCCTGTTGTTGTGTGTGGTAGGCTACCTATGTCTTTTAAGTCTTCTTTCCCTTTCATTGAGGAAGTTTGTACAATTCTTCAAATTCATTATAAAATTTATAGTTATTTTTCTAATACTGCTAAATATTGTTTAATTTCTTATTTGTGCTTTATATGAAAAAAATAGTGATTTTAATTTGGCATATCAGCGTAATGATGTCATTGCATGCTTTAGTTGGGCATGCACATATGTGTGCTTCTTCATTCGGAATTACAGCAACGGGGGGCGAAAACCATCCAGTTATAATACTTCTGAAAGATTGTTGGGAATATGAATACAAAGAAATAACAAGCTTTGGCTGGATAGTAAGGAAGGAGGCTAACAGTTTGGAGTTGAAAGACCATGAAATTGCTCCTTCTGTTGCTATTCCAGAAATCCCCCCTTAGTTATTCCCTATGCCGCTAATAGACTTACAAATTCATGAAAGAATAAACTTTTTTTTCTTTTTTTTTTTTAACGGAGATGAATATGCCAACTGAATTAGTAGTTCAACAATATGCAAGAGTATTATTCTGTATTAGTATTACAGGTATTTTACAGATGGGTCTAAGGAACCAGAGTCTGGAAGAACAGCAGCAGCAGTATATATTCCTACTTTTAAAATAAAAATGGCAAAAAGATTATCAGATCATGTGTCAGGTTTTACTACTGGATTATTATCATACTAGCTCTACAGTGGATCGAAGACGTTCAACCAGAAAGAATTGTGATATGTAGTGACTCCATGGCTGCTCTCACCAGTCTACTAAGTGGTACTGTCACGGTGTGGTGTAGGTTGAAGAAGATAAGGAAGGCAGAAGGCTCAAATACATACATTTTACTAAATCACTTAGAAAGGCACATACAGGCAGAAGGTTTAAACTAGCACCAAATATGACGTTACATAGACAAGGACTAACTGAACTGAGGGAACTAAATACAGACACTGATCAAACTAAACCAGGTGACACAGATGAAGGTGATAAACAAGACACAGGTGATACAACTGAACTATGATTAACAGAACACAGGTGATACAAATGAACTAATGATGACAGAAAGACAAGTCCAAAGAAAAAAAAAAAACTAAACAGAAAGGTACATCTGAAGCTAGACAAGACTTAGCATTTGAAGTTTTACAAAGTTTGTTTAGAATAAGACAGTTAAGGATAGAGGTAAATTTCCTCTGGGTGCCTGCACAAGTGGGTGTGGATGGAAATGAGGAAGTAGACCTGCTAGCTAAGAAAGCATTAAATCATCCACAAATAGAAATTAAGTTAGCTTTAAGTAAAGCTGAATTCAAGAGAGTGATAGCGTTTGAAGTAAGTAATAAATGGCAAAAGTTATGGAATAATGGGTCTTAAGGAAGACATATTTTTCAGATTCAGGAGTATGTTGGAAAAGAGAGAAAAAGACTTGGAAGTAGGAAGAAAGATGTCATTATTTCAAGACTAAGAATTGGACATACAGCATTAAACCATAGTCTTTGGTAAGCATGAATCGGGAAAGTGTGACAAATGTGGAGAATTCGAAACAGTGATGCATATTCTTTTTGAGTGTCCTGCGTATGAAAGGGAGAGATTTCAGTTAATACAAGAATTAGGATGGTTGGGAGTTGATAACATTTCTTTAAAAGTTTTGTTAGGAAACGGGTCAAGGCAATCAAGAGTTCATGAAATATTATTTAAATACCTGAAAACGTCTCAGGTTACGTATGTAACCATGGTTCCCTGAGAGGGAACGAGACGCTGCGTCAAGCGCTGCGGGAACGCCCCTGCGTGATCGCGTCATGAAGCACTCGTGAAATCAGTCCAATGGCGTGACGGGACGTCATAAGGGTGACGTCATTGACCAGGAACCTATAAAGCACCCCTGGACCGAACAAACACCAGCTTCTGATAGGTCGAACAAGTTGGTCACAGGCATGACGGGAGTATGGCAAAGCGACGCAGCGTTTCGTTCCCTCTCAGGGAACCATGGTTACATACGTAACCTGAGACGTTCCCTTTCAAGGGGACTCGCGCTGCGTCAAGCGCTGCAGGAACTGAATACCCACGTCGCCATAGTCCTCAAGTGCCTGTATATGTGAAATCGAAATGCACATTATACTAGAAACACCCGAGAACCCGGAGTAGAAGCCACATCCAGGTTATACAATTTTACAAAAGTGTGCGGAGAGGACCACCCTGCCGCATCACATACCTCTTGAAGTGAAACGCCTGACAATAGGGCCATAGAAGCAGCCATACTCCTAGTCGAGTGGGCTCGGACCTTTAGTGGTGAAGGATGACCGGCCGACTCATATGCAAGCGAGATAGCCTCGACTATCCACTTACTTAAAGTCTGCTTAGATGCGGGCTTCCCTTTACTCGGGGACCCAAAACACACAAACAGTTGATCAGACTTGCGCCACAGGGCAGCTCTGTGGACATACGCATCTAAAGTAAGTTCACTAAAAAAGTAAGTTTAATTTCTCCTGGTCCTGGTCTTGAAACGGAGGCGGAGAAAAGGCCTGCAACATTATTGGACCTGCCACATTAGTGGGGACCTTAGGCACATAACCTTCCTTTGGAAACAGGAACGCTTTCACCATACCAGGCGCAAACTCAAGACACGAGGGAGCAACTGACAATACTTGTAAATCCCCGATCCTTTTAAGAGAAGAGATAAATAGAAGAAACAGAGTTTTTAATGTGAGAAACTTCTCTGGAACCTCTTCAATGGGCTCAAAGGGGGCTAGGGCTAGGCCTTCTAATACAATGGCCAAATCCCAAGTCGGCACCCTCGAGCGTGCCGCAGGCCTTAGCCTCAAAGTACCACGGAGGAAGCGAGTTACCCATGGGTGTCTCCCCACTGACGCACCCTCTAGAGGAACGTGATAGACAGATATAGCTGACACGTATACTTTCAAGGTGGAGGGGGACAACCCCGAAGAAAACTTTTCTTGAAGAACATCTCAAGCACTGAACCGACTGGGCAGTCAACTGGATTCACAGACTGGCCTGTACACCAGGCAACGAAAACTCTCCATTTTAGGGCATAGAGCCTCCTCGTGGAAGGAGCTCTGGATTGCAACATGGTCTCCACTACCTCAGTAGAAAGACCTGAGTCTATGAGCTGATCCCCCTCAGAGGCCAGGCCCACAGTCTCCATAGCTCCGGACGCGGGTGCAACACTGCCCGCCGCCTGGGAGAGAAGGTCCCTCCTTACCGTAATTTCCCACGGAGGACCCTCTAGGAGGGACACAATGTCTGACAGCCACACTCGGCCCGGCCAGAACGGGGCTATCAATAAGAGCCGAACCCCGTCCCGGCGAACTCTCTCCAGAACTCCTGGTAGTAATGCCAGGCGGGGAAAGGCATACAGACGTAGCCTCGGCCACGTCTGTACCATGGCATCCAACCCCAAGGGGGCTGGGTGCGTTAGGGAATAATATAGGGGACAGTGCATTGTCTCTCGAGACGCAAACAGATCCACCTGAGCTTGCCCGAATCAACTCCAAAGGAGCTCCACCACCTCGAGGTGGAGTCTCCATTCCCCCGGCACCACTCCCTGTCTCGACAGAGAGTCTGCCGTCTTGTTCATATAACCCGGAATATACAGTGCTCGAACTGATAGCAACTTCCCCTGGGCCCAAACCAGAACTCGATGTGCCAATTTCCAAAGTCTGCGAGATCGTAAACCCCCCCTGGCGATTTATATAGGAGACCACCGCTGTGTTGTCCGTGCGAACCAACACATGGTGGCCCCTGAGGTCTGGGAGAAAGTGTCTGAGTGCCAGAAACACGACCATCATCTCCAGCTGGTTTATGTGCCAGGAAAGCTGATGGTCGCTCCACAGACCCCGAGCCGAGCGACCACTCATGGTCGCCCCCCCAACCGGTGAGGGAAGCACCCACTTCGAACCCTCCTCAGAGGGTGCGAGCTTCCCCATGCCGCTACGTTTCCGGGCGGGCATGGAGATGAGTACTCGCTGAGGACCGCTGCGCCCTGAAACACCGGAGGTGGCAGAGTTGGCAACACGGCCCCCTGATGGCACCGAGAGGAAACGGGTGCCTCGACACACCGATTCCCCTCAGAGGGGACTGCCATCGAAATCCTGACACCCTTGGCGTCAGGACTTCTTCGCCGAGGTCTTCCTGGAGATAATCACAGTCCTCAGATCTGTTCTACCTCGAGAAGACCTTGGAGAACTTTTTTTCAGTAAGCTAGGCCCTGGCATGTGTTCAGTAAGCTTGTTTCAGTAAGCTATGTGTTTTCAAGGCTTTAAGGTTTTATTGAATGCTACCTCTGACTAAGAATGCATTACTATGCACTTGTATAGTCTTTTATTTTGGAATTTTAAGAGCAATAAACATATATGTTAAGAAATTCATGTTTTTTTTTTCATTCAGATATGTAAATTAACATGTATAAATTGCTATTAGTAAATTAATGGAGATAGGGGAGATAATCGATAATCGAATCGAATCGAATCGAAATTGAACCGGACTGGAAAAATGAATCGTTAGATTAATCGATGCATCGAAAAAATAATCGCTAGATTAATCGTTTAAAAAAGAATCGTTTATCCCAGCCCTACCCGTGTTGTTTTCTCCGAGGCAAGAGTAATGCAGCTGCTGCTTCTTCAAAAAACAACGATAAAACAGTCAACAGTAACTTAGCCTATAAGAAACCTCAGAGCAGCAATAATCACTATTAACTTAAGTGTCCAATAGCGACACCATTTGACAGCTTCAAAAGAGCTTCGTGCACAGTCCGTTTACATTAACCCATTACATTAACCCATACAATTTGTATTATGCATTTCCTGAACATGTAGCCTACTTGCTAAACAAACACTTTATATGAACAAACTACTACTCTATAAAACAAAATCAGTCTTACAACATTTTACTATTGTTTCAATTGATGTTGATATGCGCGAGGGAGAGAGCAATACAGCGCTCGGGTTGTTTGAAGGCGGTGAGAGTGCGCGCACGCGGCCGGGCCACATGCGCTCGTTCTTATATGCGCCCTGTCCACTGATCTAAATAATTCGTTGTTACGACGACTTATGTTCCCTCGTTTTAATAAATCGTGGACACGTTGAACTAATTCCTTCCCTCATTTTGATTTAACGAATTACAACGTAGCCACAATATAGTAAAACAAGGGACCAAACGTGCTGAGGTATTTTTAATTCGTGGCCACGAAACAATATTCACCTGAATATTCACCAATTCACAAAAATATTGGTCTATTTAATTTGGTCACTATTTAATTAATAGTATCAAACTGTTTTTCTTACCTGTGAAGCTCTTCAGTGAAGGCCGACTAGTGTTCTCGTACAGCTTTTTATTTCTTTTGCAAAGAAATTGTCGTTTTTTAATAAGCAGGAAAAATGTCCGACTTTAAACAAATACCCATTTAAATGTTTAGGATGTTTGCGTTGTGAGAATGTACAGGGAGAATTTAGATTTAAAAACTGTGTCTCGTTAGGCAATGTTTTTTCAGTCAAATCATACAATGTCCTATTGATTCAACAGAACGCGTGAGCTCACTAGGGAATACCAATATGGCGGCGCGGTGGCTTCCCTGTTTATGACGTCATGAGCTATCCAGTCATTCTATATAGATCAGTGATCACACCTCAGTCCAGTAGATGGCGGTAATGCACAATGATTGCAAGCTGCCAATAAAATTTACAGAAGAAGAAGAAGAAGAAGAAGAAGAAGAAGAACTACAGCAGCCGTCACATCAGCATTCTATCCAAGCTATATCATACTTCTTTTCAGGTAACTGAAACAAAATGCACATTACACACTTTGAGTATGAACACTGGTATACGTAATACTAATGGGCTGTATGTGTTGAAGGCAGTTCTTTTTACTTTATTAATAGTTTGTCATGAGTTCAGTGCGGCTGAGTAACGTTACTTGCATGCGTCCTCGCGGTTAGCGGTATTTGTAATAGATGGTCAAAATAGCGATGCAATTCGAATCAATAAAAGTTGATGTTGTTTCAGAGTTACGAATTATCTTCAACTTACATATTCGGTCATTTAACACCCCTGTGATGTCTGTTAACTGTGACGCTATACAACATAGTTCAAAACAAATCAATAATTAGTAATTTCTGAAAATTGACTCTCAGTCTTTATCCACCCTTTTCTCATGTTTTCTCAATAGAATTAATAAAAGTATAGAATATAATAGCATATGTCTAATAGGGGCTCTTTGTAACGCAGTGTGACAACCTGCCCCACTTGCACAACTGGGATTTAAATCCGGCTAGTGTCTTCTGCTGGTTAGTGAAGCATTAAAGAAATATATCAACTGTTAAATAACATATTGGAGATTAAAATAATATCAGATTTGTCTAATTTTAAATAAACACAAAAAAATGGAAATGAAAAATTAACTTAATAAATTTACTTTTGCTATCGTTTAATAAATATCTATGTATATCTTCCAATTTTTTTTTTTTATCATTTTGGCGCAATTTTTTCTCTATATGTGACCCTGGAACACAAAACCAGTCTTATGGGTAATTTTTTTTCAATTGAGATGTATAGTATACATTATCTGAAAGCTGAATACATAATCTTTCCATTGATGTATGGTTTGTTAGGATAGGACAATATTTGGCCGAGATACAACTATTTGAAAATCTGGAATCTGAGGGTGGAGAAAAATCGAAATATTGAGAAAATCGCCTTTAAAGTTGTTCATTTCTATTGGCGATAGTGCTGCATCCATTCACAAAAATAAATGTTTTATATATTTAAGGTGGGAAATTTACAAAATATCTTCATGGAACATGATCTTTACTTAATATCCTAATGATTTTTGGCATAAAAGAAAAATTAATAATTTTGACCCATACAATGTTTTGTTGGCTATTGACACAAATATACCCGTGCAACATAAGACTGGTTTTGTGATCCAGGGTCACATATAGTGTTGATATGGCAACTAGTAAATACACCAAGTTTCGCCATGCTAGCATGTGTGGAAGTATTTAAAACAAGTGTGTTACAACTAGCCCCTTGTTACGTTGTGCCCCGCACTCCCCTACAGCCGCGGATCAGTTGCGCACTGCAAACGCAGCATATAAAGCACTATAGCGCGTGCTGCTCCTGCACCGCATACGCACCGCAACACGTACCGCATACGCACTGCACATGGAGTATGTGTGAAACGGGCGTTAAGGCCTATTTATACTTCTGCGTCGAACTCACGCCGGAGCCTCTACGCTGTAGGCTACGCGTTGGTTTTCATTTATACTTCTGCGTCGTTGTCCGCATTGACGCGCAATTACACTTGCAGAGGGAGCATGTGAAACCCGAGGGAGTAGTCCTAGCAGACCAATCACAGCGTTTGCTTCCGCGTATAGTTGACGCGTTGTCACATTTTTGGAGAGGTGCACGTCAGGGTACGCCGAAGGGTACGCGCGCTACACACAGCCTACGACGTAGCTACACCGTGAGTTCGACGCAGAAGTATAAATAGGCCTTTAGAGTGATGCGTCTGTTAAAACAAGCATGCTTGACAATTTGTGAATGGATCACCTTGCAATTAAATTTTGATGAGGGATGTAGTTTTAAAAACATTTTCTTAGAAGAGTCCTCATACCCGTGTGTCAGTGATGTCGCAAGTGTTAGTCTATGTGGTGATGTCATTATGAATTTAGGCAAGGCAAATTAATTAGTTCCTAATATTAATTTAATAACAATACTAGCTTTATAATAAAAATAATGATAATTGAATACATTAATGGGAAAACGAGCCAATTATCGCATTGATATCGTCAAAGGCATCTGCCATCAGTGATATCTCTGACTATCGTTTATCAGCACAACCCAATGATGAATGCATTCATAAATTATGACAGAATTTTTATTTGTGGGTGAACTAACTAGGGGTGGGAATCTCTAGGCACCTCACGATTCGATTCGATTACGATTCAGAGGGTAACGATTAGGGTTGCAAAGGGGCGACATTTTTTTGGTAAATTTCCGGAAAGATTCCGGTAAATTTCCATGGGAATTTAAGCTGGGGAATTTTGGAAATTTTTCATTACCACGGCAACCGCTTGCGCGTCCACTCTGAAAGTAACTGTACACATAAGAGACGGATAGATACATTATTTAAGGTTATTTCTATTCGTTAGAATATTGATATATGAACTTGTTGTCAAGTAAGCCCCGTTGCGAGCATGTGCGTCTCTCTAGTCTAAACTTTCAGTGTGCTGCACTGCTCTAGTTGACTTCTGCGCCTTCTCCCCCCCGAAAATATCACGTTAATTTTGAAAACGTAATTCCTTTTGTGGATCCTCTTGGTCTTTCTTCATGTTTCTTTGACAAATATCAGTGTCTCAGTCTCACGCATGCTGCAAGTGAGTTAACCACGCCTACTTATTTACATGTCGCGGTATACACGGAATAAAAAAATCTGTTACGGTTTTCTGTTACGGAAAATGTTTGACATTTTCTTCCGCGGTAACGATATATACCGTCATACCGCCCAGCCCTACTTATGTGGTAAATAAAGTTATGCTAGCTTATTTAGCATCTAACTTATCAGCTTGCTATCTACTAGATGAATACATTTGTATGTGATATTTGCAATTTAAACATTTAATAAATATATTTCCCCATAATATCATCAACTTACTTCACTTTGTTTAGTCCACAGGCTCAAATGTGTGCACAGTGCCAGTAAGGGGTGTGGTCTCAATAGCCATGCAGTAAGCAGTGTGCTATGTGCATGTGATTTGAGGAATGGCATGGATATTCAAGTGTATTTGAATGGCATCTGTTTGTTTTAGTCAAGATTATGCTAAAATATACTTTCCTCAACTATATTTAAGTTCCCTATGAAGAGACAACCTTCAACTTTGAAAATTCCCAGTTTATTCCCGTTTATTCCCATAAATTCCCTTAAATTCCCATTAATTCCCATGGAAAGTTTCCATCTTTGAAAATTCCCAGAATTTTGCAACCCTAGTAACGATTATCAATGTATCTTTTTTTGTGTGTGTGACTGTGACTACTTGGTACTTTTAAAGCAGAGTATTTATGATGACCCATAACGAATTTACTTCCAATACTTCCTATATTCATTTTATTAATAAAACAAATGGAAGTGATTTGGCAAGTCAACTGTAAGGTTACATTTTCCAGCATATGCCCCAACATTGCAAAGAACCAACAGGAAAATAAATGTGTGCCTGTACTAGCAGCATACAGTAAATTAATACAAACTTCAGCATATTCTGAATCTCTAGCATTTAATAATAGACTTCTAACCAACATCCTCTTGTTATTTCCAATGAGCAAAATAATCCTTCAGACGAAAAAACATTTTGCTGTAGCAAAATCACAAACAGAAAATCGTTTTTTGACATTTGTGAATCAATTCAGAATCGTCCATGTCCTCATCGTGATGCATCTAAGAATCGATTTTTCCCCCACCCCTTAACAGCAGGCTCAAAGTACAGTAAAACTGCCTTATTGGAAACTTTAATTTTTTTGCAAGTAAAGGAGTTGGTCAACATGCTCTGGCAGAAGGCAACCACGTCAATTTTAAGTTTGCAACAGGGCAAGTTCAGTAGCATCTGTTTTTCTTTGTAATATTTGTTTGTGTTGTTAGTGCTCCTGTGAAAGAATGCCACTATAATGCGCTTTACTCAACCTAGCAACCAAGAGATGGCCGGAAGTTTCAGCGCAGCTTGCGATGTGTTTATTTAAAATGAGACAAATCTGAAATTATTTTAATATCCAATATGTTATTTAACAGTTGATCTGATTCTTTAATGCTTCGCTAACCAGCAGAAGACACTAGCCGAGTTTAAATCCCAGTTGTGCAGCTGGGGCATGTTGTCACACTACGTTACAATGAGCCCCTATTAGAACTATTTGATTCTGTCCTATACATTTATGAGTTCTAAACATTAGAAAATTTGAAATAAAGACTGAGAGTCAATGTTCCGAAATGATTAATTATTATTACTTTTTGAACTATGCTGTATTGCTGAGTTTTCCGGTGTGTTTGTTGTCAAACTCAAAAAAAAAATTATTTTTAATTATTAAAAAATTACATTTATTTTATATGAAAAAATGAATAATTGTATTTTATTGAGAAAATATTTTATTTTGTCTTTATATATATTTTTTATTAGATCAGATAACATTTTAAGCTGTCATATGGTTACAATTTGCTCCTCACATTTTACAACGGACCCCACACCTATGGGGCATGTTGTCACATTTCACTTCCATTCTTTCAGGGTATATCAAGAAAAAAGTATTAATAAAACATAACCACATAATTGTACTAGACATGTGGGAAATTAATGTGGGAAAAAATAAATACTCTAAACCCTCAGTAGAGCGTTACGTTGTCCACCGCTCTCGCTGGATTTTATTTCTGTTTCTAAATCATGAGTCTTTCTCCCGGGTGTCTGTTAGATCACACTGGAGTAGAGAGCACTGAATTGCTCTTCACGCACACAGTAACTGAATTTTAAAACTGTTAAAAGAAAAGGCTTAATAAACTGTTGCATAGATTTGATACACTAAGCATCAATATCTCTCTTCCCCTTGTTTTCTGAACTTTTCAATGCGAAAGTGCTGCGCGATGTGACTAGGGCTGTGACGGTATGGGATTTTTTCTTACCGCGGTGAAGAAGCAACAAATCTCGCGGTTTGGCGGTTAACCGACATGATAAAACGGACACGCCACGCAGCCAGTGTGTCGCCGACCTAAGGTAGGTGTGCTCCACTTAAGTCCAGCAAACGCCACAGGATGGTTAATTTTTCTAAGATGTGGTCTTTAGTGGTATTTCCTCGCGAGACGGATAGTTTTGTGCGACAAATACGGCATATTGCCTTGTCCAAATTCACCGGCTTCCCCTTAATTGTCACCTGCCTCAAAGGCGACACAGTATTCGGCTTAGACACTAGATTCGTGGCTATTTTTTTTTATCATTCGGCTAGCGCCGTCAACTGTTATTGCCTATACCACATAAGAGAGATCGCTACTTGCAATTAAAATCTAACTCCAACGGTTTACGTTATGCTTGTTTGTATTTAATTGAACATTATCTGTAAACATCACAAAACCTAGCAGTTAATTAATAATAATCAGAGTCAGACACACACAAAAAAATAAATCCCCCATATGTTTAACGGACTGTCCCTCCCTTGCGCAGGAAGCGTTTTTTTTTCTCCAGAAGCCCTTGAACATGGGACTTGCAGAATACAGTAAATTATAAGCAAATATTAATTTGTTTATAGTTCATATCACACACCATATGCACTCCTGTAACTTTCAGCAAAAAAAAAAAAAAAGTGCGGTGATGACCTCACACCGCGGTAGGCATCTCATTAACGCGATATTGCGGTGATGCGGTTATCGTCACACCCCTAGATGTGACTCAATGTTGCTTCGAGCGCATTACACACAGGATGCGCATTGGCGCTTTGCCGCTCTGTATTCAAGCAGAGCCCGTCTACGGAGAGCCTGCCCACTCCCTATTAAGTCCTATTGTACCGAATTTTGGTTGTAGTTCCACCAGAGTTCCACTGGGGGCGATCGCCCATGAGTACAAAATGAATGGGAGTCTATGGAGCTAGACGGCTAAATTTGTCGCTTTCACCCGATTGCCGTTGAGAAATCTCAGATTTGATTGTAGGTTTTGCAGGTTCAACATGGGTTATAGGTCGAAAGTTGAATGAACGAGTACTTATGACCTTTCGATTTCTTACAGGTTGAGTTGTTGTTGCCCATAACGCTAGCATTCTGCTAATGAACGCTGATTGGTCAGTGAAGGACTGATTACGACCAGAGATACCACTTGATGGCATCGTGGCATCCGAAGCAGGACCAGAAACAAACAAAACAAAAACTCTTCTAGCACGTGTATTTACCTGTGTCAGCTGTGTTGTCAATGCCTCTCGAGAAAAGAAAGTGCAGAGCGCGAAAGTACCAAAGTGACTGAAGGATTGCCGTAAAGCAGTATCTCTGGTCGTACGATGTGTATGACGTCATTGACACTTTAAAAGACTTTTTAAAGCAAATAAGTGACTCTAAAAAATCTAACACCCAGCAATGTGTAATTTCTTTGCATCTCCTTTCGAATACAACATTCAAATACTAGACAAAAAATTGTATCCTGAGAAAAGTGGATTTTGAGGGCCCGGGGTATAGCTGCATAGACCTCCATTCACCTGAGACCCGCAGTGACGGATTAATTGACAGCTGCTGTCAGACTCTAAAATGGAGAGTGACGCAAGTAGCTTTGCAACAGAGCTGTCATTTGAAGTCGAAGACTTTTCTCCCCCACCTTCACCTGAAGTGGAGGAGGGTGAATTGTTTGTGGACACAGGGACAGAGCCATATCAATTCGAGCCGCTGGCTCAAACTGCGCACTGGTCTTAACTCCCGCATCGCGATCAGCATCCGACGTTAAGTACATGCATCTGATGAGTTTTATCGAGTTGATGTCAATAGCGCTCACTCTCTGTAGGCATATTCATATTTTGCCGCTATGTGAAAAAATCCAGCAAAATGCACCGGCGCGTTTTGTCAACCCCAGAGGATTAACTTTAACCTAACCGTAAATTGTGATTTTTATATATATATATATATATATATATATATATATATATATATATATATATATATATATGATCACTCACATCAAGACGCTGCTGCGGTGGTGGAGTCCATGCAGGAGGAGCAGCGTTTGGTACTGCGTCGCTTTTCAGCGTGAGCTGTGTGGAGAAGCCCATTTCCACCTCTATTGCGTTACCATCCTGACCACTGTACTAAATGCTGAGAAATCTACGCTAACTTGAAGCTATCCTAACTGATGCAATACTATGCTACTAACTAACTATGCTTCTAACAATACTACACTAACAACTATGCTAATTTACTACCTAGGCTACACAAAATAATCTAAATAACTATATAAATGCTATGCTAAATAGTAGGGGTGTAAATCGGACAGTTCATCACGATACGATACGATATCGATTCTCTCAGCCAGCGATACGATATTTACCGATACTTCAAAAAATTCTACGATTCGATTCGATTCGATTCAGGGCTATATCGATCGATTAATCGATATTTAGATATTATGTTCACACAACCAGTTACGTTTTTATTAACTCACAAATACAACCAAAATATATAAGATGAATGTTTAATTAAACTCTTTTGAAAATTGCACACCCTCTCCCAATTGGGACATTTACAACAGAAGAGGTCATTTGCAAGTACTCCGTTCTTGTTCATTTTCATAAATCATGTTTTTTATTATTATTATTGTGCATTCCAAGTAATATCAATCAAACTGCAGCTGGGTTGTTTTGATTAATAATAATAATAACTTAAAAAATACAGGTAAATTACAAAATCAAAGTTAATTGAAAGTATGCTTTAATATGTTAATGTTTTTTTTTTTTTTTTTTTTGCTGAGCAGATTCACATTTCTCTGAGTCAAACAAAATCAAGTAATTGCTATGATAAATAATACAACACTCGGTTAATCTTCGTAACGTTAATCTCCTCAGCTGATATAGACGCCTGACAAACTTTGTTGTTGTGATAACGTACACGCAGTACAGAGAGCTTTTCTCTCACCACTAAACGAACTGCTTTAGTAAGGTTCTGTGAAAATGTTTCTGGTTTTATTTTCCTTTTACGCCCTGAAGAAGATATCACGAGTTCATTGAAATTATCCACCCTCGATCACTTAGTCAGCTTTGACGAAACTCCTCTTAGCCAGCGCGTCTTTTCAAAGTGACATCTGACCTGAATACTGTGCGTTGAGTAGCTAAAACTGACTTTTTGCGAGTGCTTGTCTCTGCTCTGTAAAACATGAACTCGCGATGCCTTGACAGCGGACAACCGGCTTTTGTGAAAAAACTTAGGGTTTAGTCAGTCTTGTCAGGCGATTTCAGATGAGGAGATTAACGTTATAAAGACACACCAGCAGGCGGTTGGTGAGTAAACGAAAATGTGCGCTTTGGCGGAAGGATATTACGTGAGAATGTGGAGTGTCAAAATAAAGGTTTATATCGATATTTTAAGAGTGGAATCGATGCATCGATATAACGTCTAACGATACGATGCATCGATCCATATCGATGTATCGTTACACCCCTACTAAATAGATGCTAAAATACTCTATCCTGCAATTCCAACTCCTGACTCGCTACAGTGGTTTTTGACGAAACAAGATGGTTTTTATACTGCCAAGGGCGTGGTAGCTCGTACCAAGGGCGTGGTGAGCTGGAACCTGCTTACCTCACGTGCCACCGCTTACATCACGTACCACGCAAACATCCAATAGGAAAATTCAACCTGAAGAGGGCAGCACATTTTTACACCATATATTGTAGAATTAAAACACTTAATACCCAAATGTCAAAAAAGTTACTTGAATCAATGAACAGCACTAATAAAGCCCCATTCTTACAGATCATTAACTAAAAAAAGTTGGTTTAGGGTTTAGTTACCCTTTAACATTTTACGTTTCATTTGTTCCAAACAAATTTTTTTCCCACTATAACAACATTTGCTGCTGAATTATCCACAAACCTCATTTATAATAGCATTTGAATTAAACGAGAGAGTGCGTCCAGGGCTGCGTCCAGAGTGCGTCCAATTGGTCGAATTTTGCAACCATTTTTCCTGCTGGTGCGACTAAATATTTATTTAGGTCGCACTGGCGCGACCACAATGTTGCCGAGCAGCGAATTCAAACAAAATGAAAGCGGAACGAAAATGCGCTACTCATTTATGCTTCACGGACCGTTTATTAGTTAGGACCAATAACAGTGCAGCGCCCCAAACTTGCCAGTCGCGGGCCGATCTCGATCACGCGACACTGTTACTAGGAGATCCAGTGAAGAAATCCATTGAATTCGCCTCAGAATTAATAACATCATCGCTGTGAGATCCAGTGAGAAACATTCCGATTCGACGCAGCGTTTCGTTATAAACCATAGATATCAGATCAAACAGCACTGATGTGGAAACCAGGAGAAACACTTATAGAAGACTATCAGTCCACAAATCAGCAACATTCACCATGGATTTAGGCTAATGAAATAACTCTAACCATAACTATGGTATTGTGACAGAAAAACGCTTACAGTACAAGTACACATCTTTTTCCAGCACTTCAAAACTATAATATCATATATAAATGTTATTTTTAATGTGATGACCAACACATTTTTGTTCATCCTTCAAAGATTGCCCTAAAACAAAAAAATTTAAGATGTAGGAAAACTTTTATTTAAACACTTATTTAAAAAAACAAAAAAACATTTGTAAACAGTAGGATGCTTATTGGCTATTTTCACTCCCTAATATCAATTTTTTCACTCGTTTTGCTTTTTAATTAATATTAAGACATTATGAATGATAATTAAAGTTAAATTCATCTACATCTTCATCTAATTTCATCTACACCTACATTAAGCTTAGTGCTTTATTGTCAGCCCCAGTGCTACCAGATATTTTCTGTAGAACTCAGTGGCTCCGGTGCCGCTACGTTCAGAGGTCAGTCTGAGCCTGTGAACTTAAAATAAAACTGTAACATCACTGTAATATCTGTACGTTAAGTCTATTTATTATTAAATAATTTGTGATAATTAAATAATTAAAAAAATAATTACAGATATTTGGGGGAAAATTTGAATAATTGCATTGCAAGCTGATTTAAGGTGTGCCCCTAAATTTTCTGCTTGCGCTCCTAAAATTTTCAGTCAGGGGCTACAGCGCTCCTAGTAAAAAAAGTTAGTCTGGACTGGAGCCCTGGCGTCCACGGTGATAGAAGAGATGTGCACTGTGTTATAATGCATTTTCATCTCATTTGAACAAAACCGTGATAATATTTATAATCGTGATAATTTTGGTCACTATAATCGCGATATGAAATTTTCATCACAGAAACATTACATCCCTAGTGTTAATCAATCCAGGGTGTTTTCCAGCCTATGGCGTATGACGAGTGGATAGTGCCTTTTCTAAGACTACACTGAAGAAGGCGAAGGAGCAGTCTACCCTTCCGTCGCCATCAGTCCGTGTCTATTTTTGAATGGGATTGATAGAGACGTCAAACGACAGACCGGCGGCGACGCCATGGCAACGTCACAGTAGTAACGTATACCTTATGGAGACGTGGCGACGGCGTACGTGAGAAATGTATAAAAATCATAACGTCTGAAACCGGCACGTCGCCTAATAAGACGCCTGATACACACGTCGTCCCTCAGTGCGTCGCCTAATAAGACGCCTGATACACACGTCGTCCCTCAGTACGTCGCCTAATAAGACGCCTGAGACACACGTCATCCCTCAGTACGTCGCCTAATAAGACGCCTGATACACACGTCGTCCCAATATTATAACGTTATTTTTCCCATGTTGATAATGAAAAGTGAATAGCATGAGTAAGATTGGATTTGCAATAGGCTATATCGGGAGACATGATTTTGACGACTTAAGTTTTGTTTTGCAGGAAGCCTTTCTTTAAAGTGAATTTTGTTTAATTGTATCTTAACTTTAAGCAATTTGTCATCAACCAATTGCATTGATTTAATAAAAAAGAAGCGAATATTCCATAAACAGGCTCTAACTTGTTGGTCTTTCTACAGCAGTGTTTCAATAAATGGTCTATCTTTTCTAGACAGAAAAGTTAACAATAAAAAATCTTTTATGTGCAAAATCTATCCCTGCCTCCAGATACAAATGGTTCCCCTTGTATGAAAATATTAATTGGAATAGAGCATGGAGTAACCCACATACATTTTTAATTACAAACAAAGTAAAATAAATATAATTTAAAATTCTTCACCATTATTACCCCTGTAACAAGATTATCTCTAAATTTATCCCGTAGACGAAAAATGCAGCTTTTGCTTTATGGAAACGGAAACGTTAGACCATTTATTCTATAGTTGTTCACATAGCTCTTCTCTGTGGAATGATATACAATGTTTCATTAATGGACAACTTGGCTCAAACATACATTTATCTAATTTTGATATCTTCTTTTACTTTTCTGACTCAAACTTCTCTGTACAGTATATAGTCAACTTAATAATTGTGCTTGGAAAATTCTTTATTCATAAATCGAAGTTTATGAAAAACCTACAGTGATGCATTGCTGCCACATACATATTTTTTTCCACTCAATTATGTCGTAATAGCGAGATCTTATGTCGTTTTAACTACATCTTTTTTCTCGTAATAACGAGATCTTATGTCGTTAAAACGACATATTTTCTTGGCCTTATAAGGACATGTGTAGTCATGTACAACATATGCCTTTATCCACATAAAAATGATAACCAATCATGTCTTTATCATACGTTCAAAAAGCTGAAGAAATAGCAGCCCCCAACGGACATTCATGTTTAAAGATCAAATTCTGTTCACACCTTATTAATAGCAGATGAGCCCAGAATACGAACATTGTGTTTAATTGCACATTAGGCTAAGCGTTTTCCTCCCATAGAAAACCCTTATAATAAAGAAAAAGCTTAATGTGGCTTAATAGGCTACTTCTGTGAATAATGATCAAATGCTGTACACACCTTATTAATAAACCATACTATCCTACAGAAAAGCAGATGAGCCCAGAATATGAACGCAATGCATTTAATTATACGTTAAGCGTTTTCCGATAGAAACCCTTTAAAGAAAATAAAGGTGGCTCTTAACGTGTCTTTCTATGGGAGGATGGCATTGTGGTGCACAGCAAATCCTTTAAATGGTATTCAATGCAAAACAAAAATGAAAAATAAAAGTAGCCAATAAAATAAACAAATTATTGTGGCATTAATTAGCCCACAAACAATATTTTATTTAAAGACTAAACGTATTTGTTTAAAGAAAAACACCAGCGTTGGGCGTTTATCTGTAGGCCTATAGGCGTTTCAGCCGCCCTTTTCAAACTGGCGCAATAAAATGCAACAGAATTAGATTTGTTAAACATGAAGAGGACCAATCAGTCTGGAATGGCCGCTCGCTCTAACGTTAACCTAGATAAATGTTCGCTATTATTAAGTGCATATCCGAGTGTTTGTGCGGAGTGTGGAGCGCGCACTGCATGACATGGACGCGCCGGTGCCATCACTCGCATTTTCCTATCAACAGTGGAAACAACTCAAAATACTCCATTTCTGGTCATACAGAAAAGAATAATACATCAGTCGCAACTACTTATTTGTGTAAACTCTCAACAACAAGAAAACGTTGTGCTTTTGTAAAATAAAAGAAAACGAACAGGGCGCGCTTTCATGAATTGGAGTGCGTCTCAAAAATGAACTGAAAAACAGTGTATATAGACAAGCCTCACAGACATGAGAAATATAACTATATAAAGTTTATTAAAAAAATGTCCACCAACGAAAAAAAAAATCCAATCGAAAGCAAATACGGTAGGCTACCATCTGATTATGTGATCAGTGATCCTGTCCGTATGAAAGGCGCATAGGCTACATTACAGCGGAGATGTATGGAGATATGTTTGCAGGCAGCCTACACTGATTTAGAAAAGACTATTCATTAATAAACAATTAAAATGCTTCATTATTTTTTTCAGACACATTTATTATATCATTGGCCTACTTTTGCCGGTGCTTTGCGGCAAGTTTTATGCATGCGCGGAATATAGGCTATAGCCATACACCCAGGATTGAATATAAACGTGTGATTAGTCCTAATTGCTGAAATGAATGACTACTAGTCTAGAAACATCCTTTAGTCTATGGCAACTCTAATCAATAGCCTACATTTAATATTTGACATTATTTAATTAGTAATTAGTATCCAGCTTTACATTAAATTAGTTGAGTTAGCATAATTAGTTAATGAACAAACAAAATAATAAAATAAAGTTTAAATTAAGATACTACCGGTAACCATATATTTCTATATAGCATTGCTTATTCCACCACACAAAGGACTGTTTATAAGGTAACACTCCGTTATACATGTGAAGATTGTATATGGCTGTATCTTGAAGATTTTTGTATTGTATCTTCTGTTATAAAGATGAAGATTGACATTTCGTTAATTAAACAAAATAAGAACACAATGTTGTAAAAAATAAACAACTTAGGCTATGTGTTCTGACTACTTTTTGTTTAATTATATCTCTAGGTAATGAAGATATAGTCTATTAACAAAAATAAATCTTAGGCTATATATAATATATTAGCCTATATATATATATAAAAAAAAAACTTATAGGCCTATATAAAATATATTTAAAAAAAGGGCCTCATTGATTAATTTAGCCTGATTGGGGGCTGCTACTATTTGCTTAAGCTTTTTGAACGTAGAAGTGTGATAAAGGCGCAATAGGCTGTCAATTTTATGTGGATAAATGACTACACATGTCCTTATAAAGGCAAAAAATGTCGTTTTAACGACATAGCATCTCGTTATTACGAGAAAAATATGTAGTTTTAACGACATAAGATCTCGTTATTACGGGAAAAGATGACGTTAAAACGACATAAGATCTCGTTATTACGACATAATTGAGGGTAAAAAAATATGTATGTGGCAGCAATGTGTCCCCGTACTGCTCTTGATGTAAAGTGTAACAATTATCGTCAACCCTCTTGCGCCCTCTGTTGGCATTTGTACATAATATACGTTCAGTGTTGTTAAATAAAATAAAATAATTACTTACTTTTAATAGCCTACTTTATTTGAACCAATTATATTGCCTCATTTGTAATATGTATTTATGTCATACTAAAGGCTATTGTTCACTTCAGATCTATCTTTATGACCAAAAAATATATAAATAAAATAGTCGACACTGACAGCCCTATTTTGAACATTTGAACATGAACCTACATTGTTTTGCATTTTGTGACTAAAAGACTATTTCCCTGTCTTATATTTTTTCATTGTTGATTTCTTGAAAATAATAGGCTATTAAAATACTTTCTTGTCACCTTCTCCTGTAAACAATATCGTAAATAGTTTCATATTGTGTATTCGCCCATTATGGTCAACTGTATTAATTAAAATTATTATTACCACCTTCAAAAGTAAAAACTCAGAATGACACATTCCAGAATATTATGTTTATAGATAATGAATTTATCTGTTCAACTTTAAAGTTGTTGTTAATAATTGTGCAAAAAGTTGTGACTTTGGTGGTGTATAATTTGCATAGTCCTCATATCCAGTATAAAATGAGTGAATTATAAAAAAAAAAAAATACTATGTTCGTAAACCATTCAGAGACGACATTAATGAGATACACAACTTTGTATACAATACAAAATTTGTATCAATGATATTTTCAATGTCATCAGAACACAAGAAAAGAATGATTGATTAGAAAGATAAAGGAAAGATAAGAAAAGCTAGGGGGGGAAATAGATATAAATTTATTGTGATACGACGTTGGAGTCACACGTTGGTGTCACGCGTCTGTGATGAGACGTGCCAACACTATCTCACGACCAATTCGTACGAATTCGTACGAATGATAAAAAGATGGCTAAATCGTACGAATTCGTACGACCTCACTCGTACGAATTTGTACGATTTGTCTAAACCCACGTGATGGGTAGGTTTAGGGGCGGGGTCAGGGATAGGTCATTCGTATGAATTCATACGAATTGGGCAATTCGTAAAATATGTACGATTTTGCAAAAATCGTACGAGTGAGGTCGTATGAATTCGTACAAATTAGCCACCTCGTAGAATTTGTACGTTTTCCCGTGAGATCGGGTTGGACGTGCTGTGGTGCGACGTTGGTGTCACGCGTCTGTGGTGCGCCGTACCCCTTCTGTCACGTAAAAGTACACGACTGTCGACTTCGGCAAGTTATCTGTGGCACTATCCACTCGTCATAATGGCGTGAGACGCTGATAGTCTCCAGGATCACTGTGACCCTACAAGCCATTTGGAGATGGATGTCAGATTAAGAAAAAAGCTTAAATAGTCCATCTGAAAAAAATATAAAATATTGATTATGGCATTTATTGGCCAAATGCATCAAAATAATAACTTTCTGATATTACATCATTGTTCACCTTTGTGTCTTTCCCTTTACATTTCTCTATTTTTTTTTATTTTTTTTTACTGAAAATGAACATTTCCTTACTTTAATTTTAGACCTGATGGAAGACAATGAAGAGAGGGAAGAACTGAGTGAAGCGGAGGAGAAACATCATCATGTCAAAACTGGTGAAAAGTCTTTGAGTCGCTCACAGACTGAAAGTAATTTATTGAAAAGAAGAGCCAAAAAATCTTTCACCTGTCCTCAGTGTGGAAAGAGTTACACATTAAAAGGAAACCTTAATGAACACATGAAAATCCACACTGGAGAGAAGCCGTACACATGTGATCAGTGTGGGAAGAGTTACACATTAAAAGGAAGCTTTAGGGATCACATGAAAATCCACACTGGAGAGAAGCCACACACATGTGATCAGTGTGGGAAGAGTTTCACATTTAAAGGAAGCCTTAATGTACACATGAAAATCCACACTGGAGAGAAGCCGCACACATGTGATCAGTGTGGGAAGAGTTACACATTAAAAGGAAGCCTTAGGGATCACATGAAAATCCACACTGGAGAGAAGCCACACACATGTGATCAGTGTGGGATTAGTTTCAGAATAAAAGGATCCCTTAATGATCACATGAAAATCCACACTGGAGAGAAGCCACACACCTGTGATCAGTGTGGGAAGAGTTTCAGAAAAGCATACACTTTTAAAAGACACATGCGTTGTCACTCTAGTGAAAGACTATTTACCTGTGATCAATGCAGTAAAAAATTCTCTAGGGCAGATACGCTGAAGGACCACATGAAAGTTCACACACAGGAGAAGCCTTACACATGCTCTTTGTGTGGAAATAGTTTTAGTCAGATGTCTGCTTTAAATTTACACCAGAAAAGACACAATGGTGTGAAGAATCACATGTGCTTTGATTGTGGGAAGACTTTTATTAGAGATGCTGAACTGAAGCTGCACCAAAGAACTCACACTGGAGAAAAACCTTACAAGTGTTCACACTGTGACGAGATTCAAAACTTCACAATATCTGAAAATACATGAGAGGATCCACACTGGAGAAAAACCTTACAAGTGTTCACACTGTGACAAGAGTTTCATTTACTCAGGATCTCTGAAATCACACGAGAGGATTCACACCGGAGAGAAACCGTATCACTGCCCTCCGTGTGGGAAGAGTTTCAGTCAATCATCATCTCTACTCAATCATACAAAAAAATGTTTGAAATCATGAAATCATTTCTGAATTAATCTTCGGATCCATCACATTCAAAATGCGACACTGTGTCCTCACCAAACAATAAAACTAAGCAATCAAATCTCTATCTCTTCTATATAAATCTGCCCAAACCAGACACAACAAGTGACAGGACAATGAAACATTCAAAGTTATTACAGTGAACAGAGGTAATCTTTCCGAGATCAACATGAGTTTCTCCTAAATCAACAATATCTAAGAAGTTCTTGTATAAATGTTTACTTTGTGATAAAATACCAAATCATGCTTTATTATGATTTTTGTATTTTGATTAATTTATATTTAAACATTTTATAATAGTGAACGGAGTGGATTCTTATGCTCTATCGCCTTCCTTTTGCCTTCTTATTATATCCTTTTACTCCATGTTTAATCAGCATTTATTCATCAGTATTATCTTTTATGCAGTGATTCAATGGAATGCAATGTTTGTAGAATGTGCTTCGCCGAGCTGTAAAATTGTTACGTGAATTGCTTGTTAACTGCAGATTACTGGTTACTACAGTGCACATAAAACCACGGTGGCGAGCAGGACGAGGCCGAGGGCCGTGATAGAGCAGCGCGAGGCCGGTGGCGGGATCACTGATGAGCGTCACCTGTGAGGCGCACCGGTCTCGTATCTCTCACGGAGGAGCGGAAGCTTAAAAGGAGGAGCGACGACAGTGAAGGATGAGAGAGGCCAGGCCTGGATTTTATTTGATGTTTTGTTTTTGTCTTTACTTTCGTTTTTGTATTTGTATTTTTTTTTTATTAAAATCATTGATTGTTCGCCGGTTCCCGCCTCCTTCTTGGCATAACATCTAATCTTGTTACAACCACATTTAAGATTAGATTTGGATCTTCATTTAAGACAGCTTTATTGGGTATACATAGCACTGATACAAGTTACTAAAAATGTAATTGTAATTTAATTGTAGAAATTTGGAAGCCATAGAAAGAGTACATTTATTACAAGCTTTATATTTTGTTTACTTTTGTTAATTTAAAAAGTGTTGTCATTATTAGGCATACACAGCAGTCATATATCATTAAAATTCAGGGCCCGTATCCCTAAAGAATTTTTGTGCAAAAAGTGGCTCCTAGCGGCCAAATTCTAAGAAAATTCTCAGAGTCATGACGTTTTCTTAGAATTTCCCCTAAAAGTGACACGAAAATCCCAGTTAATATAAAAGCTATTCCCCAAGATTCCTAGCGCTTAAAAGGGCTCCTAAGGCGAGATCTGCTAAGAGCAGGGAAGAGGACTTTTAGTGGCTTAGGAGTTCCCCTAAGCAGCTGCACAAAATGGCCAACAGAGGAGGCAGGAGAGATGTCCTGCAAACACTGGATGACAGGAAATTATTGAGACGCTACAGATTGGATCAGCCAGCAATCACAGACATTGATAAAAGCTGAGCCGTGTTACCCTCGTTAAGACCACACTGAGTTGTAACGTTGCAATTTCTACTTCATTAAGGACAGCCCCTTGAGATAGGCCATCTTGTTTTCAATGGGGTCCATATGGGAGTGAAAGTACAAAATATGCCAGCTAGGATATTAATATGAGCAAATAAGACATGAATCATTATTTGAACAGGGTGTAATGAGCTAAAGTTTTCACATATTTTAGATTCTAATGTTAGGCTTTAACCCCTACAGCTTACTATTCATTTTCCAGATATTTTCTTGAATGTGAAATATTATTTACAATTACAGTCTGCATAAGATTAGAGTGTATAATTATGTTTATTGATTTGAGGGTACATCCTTTGCTCATTATCACCAAAAGTTCATTTTCATCAAACTTGTAGGATCAACCAATCACGGCTTTTGAAATGATGACTCATACCTAGCAACGGGGTCAACCACACCTCCTCACTAAGATAGGATTTTCCATCCATTCCTTGCTCAGAGAGAGTTCACTGAAAATGTTCTGGAATCACTTCTAAGCTAAAACTCCTGGCAAGGAATTTTTATGTTAAGTTAGGAGCTCTCTGAGAGGATTCTCAGAATCTTTAGGGATACGGGCCCAGGTCTAATTTATTTGTTGAAACCTGGAAGCCACAGAGATCACACATCATTATTTTAAAAATGTTGTTATTAAATACTATATGTATATAATTAAATAATAAATTTTCTCTTTATTCATTAAGTTGCATTATATCAGCATAGTGCATGGCAGTCACAGTCATTCAAGTTTTATTATAATTGGTCAAACTTGAAAGCCAACATCAATATTGTTTATTTTCTTTACACAATATACAATATCACTCAATATTACACAAAGCCGCCTATTAAATACTATTACACATTTTCTGGTGGTAATTCTGTGGAGTACTACCTGTTGTGATATTCTCTACTCTGCCTTCTCTTAAAAATAGCGTTTTATCAAGGTAAAATCAACATATAGTTCCCAACGAAAGTTTTGCATCTCCTTCATTGATATCCATTAAAAAAAAAAAAAAAGCTTTTTTTGGCTAAAGGTTGCTGGCTTGCCTTCCAAGGGCTCTGGTATGGCTGTGTTCTCGTTGCATTTACAATTTTGACCAGCAGGTGTCGCTAGTGTACAGAAGATTTATCCTCTGCTTTACAGGGAAGGTGATTTATCCTCTGTGTATTCAGAGAAGTTTCCAGTGTTGGGGAGTAACGGAATACATGTACCGGCGTTACGTATTCAGAATACAAATTATGAGTAATTGTATTCCGTTACAGTTACCATTTAAATAGTTGGTATTTAGAATACAGTTACATTGTTGAAATCAATGGATTACATGACGATACTTCTCTGTTTCACGAGTTTATTCACTCTCTAAAAAAATTAAGGCAACTCCATGCATTTCCCAGAAGCCCCAATATGAAAAATAAAATAAAAAATGCGCGGTTTGCGTGATCAGTCACAATGGAGTCTGAAGAGGAGCAGCGGGAGCTAGAGGTAGAGATGGAGCCGGAACAACAGAGCAGGGCAAGAATGTGTTTTTATCTTGGAAATTCAAACAGCATTTCACATTAAAGAAAGAGAAGGGAGAACGAAATATAACTGTGCAGTGCAACCTCTGCTTGCCAGCAACCAACCTCCTTTCAGCGTCGTCCAAAGACTCCACCTCCAACCTGAAGAAGCATCTTAAAGTAGGCCTACGTTTTTTTTCCAAATACGTGCAGTCAAAACTTGAAATATAAATTCTCAGAAAATGCATTAATACCAATAGTGAAACGTCTGTATATATCCATACTCCCTGAATAAAGAAGTCCAGACATTAGAAAAATATCGGTCTACATGCGTTTTATATTTAATATGAGGGAAATAAAACATGCGTGACACAAAAAAATATTGAACTTTTAGGTGCCAATCTGTGAATTACACTGCGCAAACCAAAAGTAATACTAGGCCTATACTCACCGGATGAATAAGGGTTGGCTCTCCACAGAACATAAAATATTTATTTTATTTTATTTTATTTTTAGTATTCGCATTTATGAGGGAAAAAAAAAATGTTACGGTCGTGACAGTTCTCCGTTACTGACGTGAGCGCTCTGAAAGCGCGCGGCACTAAAAGACTGCTTTAAAACTTTCACAGAGACCTCAAACAGAAAGCACAAAGCCTTTCTTTAAAGTGAATTTCGTTTTGTATTAATTGTATCTTAATTTTAATCAATATTTCATCAACCAATTGCCTGGATTTAATAAGAAGTAAATATAGCAGACAATAATCACGGAGGCGCCAGCGCGTGAACTGCAGCTGGTCTCATAAATGAACGCCCGTTTCACACATAGCCTACTCTGTTTGCAGTGCGTATGCGGTGCGTATTTTTCTCTCCCGTACCCATGTTAACAGGTTAGAGCTTTCACACTGCACACGGATGCGGTCCGTTTATCCGTTCCTGGAGCGGTGCGTATATATACAGCAGTGCAGCGATCTTTCCGCACCGAGTCTACTTCTGCTGTGCTGCAAACGCTGAATTAAAATGGCAGCGCATGTTTCGTGGTCAAAATAAATACAGATTGAGCTGAAAATGTAGTAATTTCACCATAAATGCATTTAATTATATAAAATGTAGTGATACATAAATGAATTTAATTAAATAGCCCTACTGCTTTTTTTCCCTGGTCATCTTTTTATTTTTAGACCTGTGTAAAACAATGAAAACTAGGCCTACAGTTTACTTTAACAAGGCGAAATAATGAACAACACTCGTCTGATTCATGGAGGTTGAAAAACAAGTTATTTGTGGCATGCAAGATTTAGCCTATTGTATTAAAATTTAAATGCAAAAGAAAAAGCATGAGAGTCGGCTGTTTTTGTCAATTTTAAGTTTTAATTTAAAATGTTTGTGATTTTAATAGCCTACATGTTAAATATGTTACCACTTGCTTGAACAACTTAATCTATATAGAAGTAATGCATTGATTAATACGTTGTTTAAATTTGTTTAAATACGTCTATTAAATAGTGTATATGTGTAGGCTACAAAGAAAATTGCACCAGTGACAAAACTTTTTTGAAATAAAAGTTGCTGAAAACTTCTGGATTTGAAATACAAATATTGTGTATGTGTTTGTGGTATCAGTGGATCAGTTACGCACTGCAAAC
Organism: Leuciscus leuciscus; assembly: GCF_965113295.1. NCBI lineage: Eukaryota > Metazoa > Chordata > Actinopteri > Cypriniformes > Leuciscidae > Leuciscus > Leuciscus leuciscus. The sequence continues at coordinate 21,741,851 of NC_138739.1, read as the reverse complement.
GCATCATATGTGAAAGCACTATAGCGCATGCTGCTCCTGTACCACATACGCACCGCAACACGCAGCGCATACGCACTGCACACGAGTATGTGTGAAACGGGCGCTCAGCGTATAAGGTAGTAGGCCCTGCTTGCCTCACAGACATGTCTACTTTTAAACAGAACAATTCAACACAAAGAACTGCTCTCTGCATATGCAATCCGGATGAAATGTGCATTTCTCTCTGGCGCGTTCACTAGGCTACTGCGAAGATCGCGAGTCAGCATCGTCAACTTCATCTTTGTAGCCGACACCGACAAAGAAAACACTTGTTTAATAAACAATTAAAATATCTCCTTTCTATTGACATATTCATAATTATTACTTTTGCCGGTTCTTTGTGACAGCTTTTAGGTGCTTTATTGGCATACGCGTCACCACCGCATCACCGCACCCCACCCCACAAGAATAGGCCTGTTTATTGGATGTGATGTCCGACACTTATAAAATGCAATTCAATGTGGAAGTAATCCAAGTATTCAGAATACGTTACTCAGATTGAGTAACGTAACGGAATACGTTACAAATGACATTTTTGGGCATGTATTCTGTATTCTGTAACGGAATACATTTTGAAAGTATCCTTCCCAACACTGAGTATGCATATACTCAATATATGCATACTCATATATATGCATTTTTCCCCTAGTCAATTGTATCTCTTAAAACTATTCTTTGATCATTAAAATTACATATATTTAAAGTTTTTTCATGTGAAGAGAGTATTTTCTTCATGCCTTAAATAGCTTGAATTACTCTGCACCCTTGCTTATTTTTGTAAATGAGGATTCATGAATATGCATATTAGTGCCTGCCTCCACTCAATCACACCAGTTCAGATTACTTAATCCACTGGGTCAACTAAACACTACACAATGGAGAGTGGAAATATTGGGTCTCATTCATGAAACATTCGTAAATATACGAGTAAATATGTGAGTGATTTGCGCGTAAAGAGACATTCCCGAAAATTCTTCTCCTGATTCACAAATACTTCGTAAACGTCATATTTGATAGTGAAATGTGTGTGTGGGTTGATGAATTCCAATCAGTCATAAATGGGACGCGCGCGTGCATGCTCATTCTCAATTACCATAAATCCCGCCCATTAAAACCGACTGACAACTATATATGGGCATCATGTTATGACACGAAACGAAAGATTTCAACGTCTTCTCAAAAGTACGGAAGCCCTAAGAGGCCATGGATTGTTATTTTTTTCTATCTTGTTTTCCCGTGATCACGACTTAATTTTCTCGTGATCTCGAGATAACAAAAGTGGTTTACTCGTGATCACGACTTAATTTTCTCGTGATCTCGAGATAACAAAAGTTGTTTTCTCGTGATCACGACTTAATTTCTAATGTATGATCTCGACATAAAACCGTTTTCTCAGTCACGAGTATCGCGATTCGCCTATGTGCGAGCTGGCGTCTTTGCCCGCAGAAGAGATGGATTTTATAACTGCTTTGAGAGAGAGAGGTGTCCCAGGGGAGAACCTGGCAAAAATGGAGGAAGATAAGGTAAGTTATGTCACTTGCTAAATGTGTGGTTTACTTGTGCTAAGTGGTCGCCTTGATAGCACCTGTTTTGAAAACGAATAGGCCATATGCCTTATAAGCGGGACGAATACACAACACGTATCCAGTAATGTCGGATTTGCAAATCAATAAGTTACTTCTTCATCTTTATTTATATGCAAGTCACGGCTGAGGGCGTTGTTAGATAACCCCTAGATAACCCTGCAATCCCTTCAGCCGTGACTTAGTTATTCACGATACAGCACTAGCCTAGTAGCCTACCTTATTTTTTTTTTAAAACGGTTATCTCACAATACAAATATTAAAGCTGAAAAAAATATGTATCTATGCAACTTTCATGAAGTAAAATCACTAAAAGCCTTCCTTCCGCTGGAACAAATAGTCCCTGACCGTAAACGGCAACAGAAGTTACATACATTATTTCTCGAATAGATGGCGGAAAAGTATGAGGCGCCACGTAGGATTTAAATCAAACTTCGCTTATCAATACATACATAACACACGTGCATATACACAAATCCGCCGCGATCTCTATGGGCGCCGCCATCTTGCCTGCCGCCATTACTGCGTGCCTGCGAAGTGACGGCGGTGTGACACTTGCCGGTGCCCTCTAATGACATTTCAATGAAAGCGGATCCTGGGGCTTAAATATTGTGATTGTCAAAACATTTTAGTAACTAAACTGAATTGTATTAGGTTAAGTGACAACAGGTTGCAATGTTTATAATATATGGTACAATTTCTGGTAAGCTACGTTTTTTTATTATTGCTTGAAACAAATTTCAGGATTTCAATTCAGTTCAATTCTTGTGATTTGATTTAATATTGACTAATTTGGATAAATATTAGGTACACAAGATGGGCGTTAATAAAAATAAAAAAAACACTGATTGATCGATATTATGTAGGCTATGATGAATATACATTTCGGTAAGTTGTACTGTTTCTTGGAACATTGTTCATTCATGTTTATTTACTATTAAGTTGAGATGATCGGTTCACGTGCCGCTAGGGATCCGTCACTCACATTTACAAACACCAAAACGGTATTTATTGTTTGAATTTCGTAATAAAATTGACAGAATCTGAGAGCTGAGCTTTTTTCCGTGTCCTTTCTGCCTCGCAATTTTTCTGTGCGTGAGAAAATGGATGTGTGGCGTGAGAGCGTGTGAAAAGCTGAAAAGTTGCGTGTGTCTCACGGTGAAGGCGTGAGAGTTGGCAGCTTACAGGTATTCAAGATTATTTTATTAATCATCTGGCATTCGAGCTTCAGAACCTAAACTACAGGGCACTGATTGAAGGTCAGAATTATATGAGCTCCGGATGGATTGGCCAGATACTGCATACCTTCGCAGATGAGCTCATCACATTAAAGGACAAGTTCGGTATTTTACACTTAAAGCCCTGTTTACAGATCGTTTCTGATGAAATAGAACGGTTAAGATTAAAATTCGGACACATGCTGATGGTGTCCCGAGAATTTCAGGTTTCTTTCGCTTCTCCCCCCCACCTACAGAATGGCTGCATATGGGCACTGGAACAATCCTTCCTAAAAACTTAAACATTAAACTTTCGTTTACAAAGACGTGAAACTCACCGTGTGGTCAGGGGTGTTCACTGATATGCTCACACAAAAATCGCTGCAAAAGATGCTTTCGAACAGGTTTTATAGTAGTTTTTGTAAAAAAAAAAAAAAAAAACTTGGGACAAAAACTACGATAAAACCTGTTCGAAAGCATCTTTTGCAGCGATTTTTGTGTGAGCATATCAGTGAACACCCCTGACCACACGGTGAGTTTCCCTATGTGAGTTTCACGTCTTTGTAAACGAAAGTTTAATGTTTAAGTTTTTAGGAAGGATTGTTCCAGTGCCTATATGCAGCCATTCTGTAGGTGGGGGGGAGAAGCGAAAGAAACCTGAAATTCTCGGGACACCAGCATGTGTCCGAATTTTAATCTTAACCGTTCTATTTCATCAGAAACGATCTGTAAACAGGGCTTTAAGTGTAAAATACCGAACTTGTCCTTTAAAAGGTGTCGTGAGGTTTTCACAGGCAGTGAACTCATACCATAATGTGTCAGTAACAATACACAGAGAAAACTGCAAAGTTCTCGAATTCAGTTTGTGACTGCATGGTCGACCGAGGGAAGTGTTGTAGCCATACAGCAGGGCTACTGTACAAAATTAAAGATGAATTGATAAAAATAACATTTATTCGTAAATCTGTACATTCGTATAGCTACATCTGCTACAGCCGCCTACGGGACCGACGCTACTTTCTTAGCAGCAAGGCACGCAGTAATGGCGGCGCTGCTTTACTTCCGTGTTTCACCGGATTTGTGTATACACCTATAAATCACTCGCATATACATGTATACTATTGGATGTTCAAAATACATGAAATACACGTGCACACTAATATGAAATCCATACCAATTATGTTAGTCATGAATGCATATACACTTGGGAATAACTCGCATACACATATAGGCCGCTGTCGGTAGCCTAAAAGAGGCCTAGAAATAGGGTTTCGTTCCGACAAACGGGGCACTAATTTTTCTTTTGCTCAATATGTTCAACGTTAATATCATCTGATAGCGGCGATCAAGCTCGATTAACACCCGTAAAGTGTATTCTTCATGTCGGAAAAGATGGTGGGAAAGGTCCGCACTCCGCAGCCCTTTACTGAAGTCCGATGGGAAAAAATCAAGCATAGGAATATCTCTCTCTCTCTCTCTCTCTCTCTCACACACACACACACACACACACACACACACACACACACACACACACACACACACACACACGACCCCTAAACCTACCCATCACACACAAGTCAAGCATCTATAAAACGCCGATAGCATGCCGGGTGAAACCCGTAGTTGTTGGGACATTAGAGACCGGTTTGTCCAGGAGGGCAACATGTTATAGCAATAGCTAACGTTAGCTCCGTAGTGTCCGACGTTTTGAGCCATTCCTATGCTTGATTTTTTTCCCATCGGACTTCAGTAAAGGGCTGCGGACCTTTCCCACCATCTTTTCCGACATGAAGAATACACTTTACGGGTGTTAATCGAGCTTGATCGCCGCTATCAGATGAAGATGCGCTGCTTACGTCCTCCTCCATGTTTACATGTGCGTAGTGATATTGGCTTGATTTCGGCTGTGACCTACTTACATTTTCGATGCTGATTGGTTGAAAATCTAGCTCAACAGTTTTACATGTCTCAATACGCAGTCAAGTGCGCCAATAAATTACAATTTCTCATTAACTGCAGGATAATGCATGGAGAACTTTTTGCTTGGATACCTTTTATTAACGTTGAACATATTGAGCAAAAGAAAAATTAGTGCCCCGTTTGTCGGAACGAAACTGAACGATACAGCTCACGCACAGCGGCCTAATAAACTTGACGCACGCATACACCTATAAATACTCGCACATACATATAAACTGAATGCATATACACCTATAAACACTCGCACATACATATAAACTTCCATGCATATACACCTATAAACACTCGCACATACACTCGCTGCACGCAGACACACCTATAAACACTCGCACATACTTATAAACTCGATGCGCGCATACACAAAATAAAACGTGGATGTGTGCTTTAGTTATGTATATGCGAGTGATTTCATATGTGGATGTGCGTGAACTTTTCAGTGCTACCGGAAGGCATTTCAGTGTAACCAGAAGACTTTTTAGTGTAAAAGTCATTTGTGTCATTTTGATAGTTTGTTTTCCAATTTGAAATGAAATAAGCATAAACGAGAAAACGGCCCCTTTATTCGTTTTTTCGGTTTTTTTTTCAAACGGATTTTTTTTTTTATTATGAATATAGGACTGACCTTCATTTATATCTTTTGCTGTAGTGTGTCAGCAAGAAATATTTCCAAACATTCCTTTTGCTATTAATTGTTATAATCCAGTGACATTTTTGTATGCACTAGGAGTGTTTTAAACACAAAGGCTGGTCACACCAAATATTTATTTCATTTAGTTAATAAGTTAATTGATAAATAAAATCGTACTCGGTTACTAACGTAACCTCTGTTCTCTCTAGAGAGGGAACGAGTATTGCGTAAGCTAGCTTACGCTGCGGGAAAGTCTCCTTTCTCGAGATACTGAAGCCAAAAATTATCCTTAATTTTTTTAAAACTTTGTCAACGCAGTGCGGCAGCCTGCAGACCTAGGGCAAGCGAATCGCGTGCCCATTGGCTGCTCTGCGGCAACTGCAGCAGCCTATGGCTGAGCCTTGCGCGTGACGTCACGTCCAATGAGCGCGCTTGGCGCGCTTAATGCGTCACAGCCCGTCATTAGGGGTGTGGCTTAGCGTATATAAGCAAGGAACAGAGGCTGCTTCACTGGTTTCTGTCGCATGAAGCGAAATGAGCTCGTGGCGAGAGCACGGCGGGTTACGCAATACTCGTTCCCTCTCTAGAGAGAACAGAGGTTACGTTGGTAACCGAGTACGTTCTCTTACGAGAGGTTCTCTCGTATTGCGTAAGCTAGCTTACGCTGCGGGAACACCCTTGTCAACGCCGTGCGCGCGCCCAGCATCCTGAATGAATCCCATGGGGGGGGGGGGCCCAGGGAACGCGAAGCGGAGCTGGGCGGCCAAGATACCACAGTACACAAGCACATAATATGGGGCAGGGAGCGGCACAGCCGGTCCAACTAACACTTCCCACATAGTGTAGCTCAACCAGTAGAGCTAAATCCGCAACATAGCCCGCGCACAGACAGTGGGCTGGCTTACGCGAGACTTAGACTGATAGCACTTTGGCCTGCAAAGCGGGGACTTCCAGGTTGTAAAACCTAACAAATGTGGAGGGGGAGGCCCAGCCTGCCGCCGCACAAATGTCATGAATGGGAATCCCACTGGACCACGCCCACGATGAGGCCATGCCTCTGGTGGAGTGTGCCCGAATGCCAAAAGGACACTGCAGGTTTTTTGATGCGTAAGCAGCTGCGATAGCATCAACTATCCATCTGGACAGGGTGTGTTTCGAGGCGGCGAGACCCTTGGTGCGCCCACCAAACGAAACAAAGAGCTGCTCTGAACGCCTGAAGGCGGCGGAGCGTGAAATATAGCTTTTTAGCGCTCTAACTGGGCAGAGGAGATTACTATCTGCCTCGCAGCCAGCATTTGGCAGGGCTGAAAGGGAAATGACCTGCGCTCTGAAGGGAGTGCCCAGAATTTTGGGGACGTACCCATGCCTCGGTCTGAGAATAACTTTAGAGTTATTGGGTCCGAACTCGAGGCACGCAGCGTTAGTGGATAACGCGTGAAGGTCTCCCACACGTTTTACTGAAGACAGAGCTATCAGAAAAACGGTTTTGAGCGTGAGGTATTTCATATCCACAGTTTCTAAAGGTTCAAAGGGATGTGCTTTCAGTGCGTCTAAGACCAGTGAAAGATCCCACATAGGAACCGAAGGGGGTCGCGGGGGGTTCATCCTCCTCGCTCCTCTAAGGAAGCGGATGACAAACTCGTTCCTTCCTAATGCGCGGCCCGGCTCTGAGACAGAGAGCGCTGAAATGGCCGCGACATAGACTTTGAGCGTGGAGGGGGACCTGCCCGCGTCCAGTAACTCTTGAAGGAAGCACAAAACGTGCGAGACCCCACATGTCTGTGGATTAAGCCCTCTGGTAGTGCATCATTTGTTAAACACCGACCATTTAGACGTGTAGAGCTGCCTCGTGGAGGGGGCTCTAGCTTGTATGATCGTGTTCATCACCCCTTCTGGTAGATCAGCATGTAATTGTTGAGGCTCCACGCATGCAGAGACCAGCGCTCTGGGTGGGGATGCCAAATCGAGCCGTGGGCTTGAGAGAGAAGGTCTCTCCGCACCGGAATCGGCCAGGGGGCTGAGTCTGCCAATTGTATGAGTTCCGGGAACCAAGCTTGGTTCTCCCAGAACGGGGCTATGAGGAGCACTGTGTGGCGCGCTTTCCTGACTCTCTCGATGACCTGAGGCAGCAGAGAGACCGGTGGAAACGCATATAGCGGGCCGCTGGGCCATGTCTGGGCCAGCGCGTCCTCGCTCTTTGAAAAGAACACTGGGCAGTGTGCGTTGTCTTTTGACGCAAAGAGGTCGACTTTCGCTCTGCCAAAGCGGCGCCACAGCGACTGGACTGTTTGGGGGTGTAGAGACCACTCCCCAGGGGGAACGTTGTCCCTGGACAGTCTGTCGGGGCCCTCGTTCAGATGGCCAGGCACATGCGATGCTCTCAGAGAGCGCAGAGAGTGCTGAGCCCATACGAGGAGGCGTTCCGTCAGGGCGCAGAGTTGCTTTGATCTGACACCGCCCTGGCGGTTCACATAGGCCACTACTGAAGTGTTGTCCGTGCGGACTAGAACATGGTGACCATGGAGGAATGGGAGGAAGTGCATGAGCGCTTTCTCGACCGCAAGCATCTCTAGACAGTTTATGTGTAGGAGATTCTCCTGGTCTGACCAGTGGCCATAGACCGGTCTGCCTTCGAAGAGCGCTCCCCAACCTAGGTTGGACGCGTCTGTTGAGACAACTTTCCGGTGTGAAACCACTCCCATAGTCACTCCAGTGTGATACCATTCGGCTGCTAGCCAGGGCTGCAGGGCTGAGACACAGACCTGAGTCACTCTGATTAGCGAGCCGCCGGTCGCCCAGGCTCGATGGGATACGCGCGCTTTCAGCCAGCGTTGAAGCGGGCGCATGCGCAGTAAACCCAGCTGAAGCACTGCTGCAGCTGAGGCCATATGCCCCAGAATGCGCTGAAATGCTTTCAGGGGAACCTGTGTGCCTTCTTTGAAGGATGCAGCGAGGCGCTGAATGCGGCGCGCGCGCTGCTCCGACAATCTGGCCGTCATTGCCACCGAGTCCAGTTCTATTCCGAGAAAGGAAATTGACTGCCGGGGCGAGAGCGAGCTCTTGGTCCAGTTGACCGCTAGACCCAGACCCTCCAGGTGGTCGAGTAGCGCTGTTCTGTGAGACACAAGTTCTGTCTCTGACTGCGCTAGAACGAGCCAATCGTCCAGATAGTTCAGAATTCGCATTCCCTGACTCCTCAGGGGAGCGAGAGCCGTGTCCATGCATTTCGTAAATGTACGGGGTGCTAAAGACAGGCCGAACGGCAGGACTGTGTATTGATAAGCTCGACCGTCGAAGGCGAATCTCAAGAATGGCCTGTGACGGGGAGTTATTTGGATCTGGAAATACGCGTCTTTCAGATCGAGAGAGATAAACCAGTCTCCTGGGCGAACTTGCGCAAGGATCTGTCTGGTTGTAATCATCCTGAACGGCCGTCTCATGAGAGCCTTGTTCAGATGTCTCAGATCTAAAATAGGTCTTAATGCTCCGTCCTTCTTGGGAACGAGGAAGTAACGGCTGTAAAAGCCTGACTCGCTCGAGGAAGGATGAACTTGTTCTATGGCCCCTTTTCGCAGCAGCTTTGCTATTTCTGCTTGAAGCAGATGCGCTGTTTCCAAACTCACTTTCGTTTCCGTCTGCGCTAGAAAGCGCGGAGGGCGACGAGCAAATTGGAGCGAATAGCCGTGTCTTATGGTGTTGAGCACCCATTCTGACGCGCCCTGAATAGCTTCCCATGCTTTTGCATGCATAGCTAGGGGTCGAATGGTCTCTGGGTTCAGATCGCCGCGTTGCGCGGGATGGGGAACCTGTACCAGAGAGGATGGAGCGGCGCGCGCGCCGCCGATGCTCGGACACGAGGGCAGAAGAACAGGGCTGGCCGACTGTGCAGATTTTAGAAGCTCGATCTCGGACGATGGAGCGTGAGCTGCTGCCAAATAACCCAGGCGCGAGAGCGGCGTGGGGATAATGGTGTCTGAAAGTGGGTGCGCGTGCTCGTGGGCTGGCGCGGGATTTGCACTTATGACACGGCCAGTGTTTGGGAGCTTTATGAGGTTTGCAACCTGTCTGGCAGAGCGGGTAGTGGGCAGGTGTGAGCACAATGCTGTGGGCACATTTTCTGCACTTGATGCTCGAGCGGAAAGTTTCCGCTTTAAGAGATAGCGCTCTGGACGCGTTGCCGTGGGAACCTGGTCTGTGTGAGGCAGTGAGCACACGGGCGTGGGCACTTTCCCTACACTTAATATCCCTGCGGCTTGAGCCGTAGCAACTTGAGGTAACTGAGTGACAGAGCGAGCAGCGAGTAGGTGTGGGCACGGAAGTGTGGGCACATTTCCTACATTTAGTACTCGAGCGGTGTGAGGCCGCTTTATGAGAGAGCGCTCTGGGCGCGTTACCATGGGGATTGTACATGTGTGAAGCAGTGAACACGTGGGTGTGGGCACATTTTCTACACTTAAAGGGACTGTGTGTAGGAATTTCTCCCATCTAGTGGTGAAATTGTATTTTGCATTCAAACGAATAATGCTCTCCAGCGCCTCACTTTTTCAAATGCGCGTTGCATCTACGGTTGCCGTTATGTACCAAAAAGCTATGACAGGATGTCTTATAATAGCACTTCGAGTTTTTCATTGGGTGAACAGGTTTGTTATTTAAAACAAACTGAAACTTGAAACAACGAAAAAAAGAATGTTACAGTTATCAATTACTGACTGTGAAAAACATTAACTATGGTAATTAGTAGTAATGCCGCCTTTACTCGTTATATTTTTTGAAGTAAAAAATCATTGTTAGATATCATTGTTAGATATCATCATCATCAGAGCCTTCTCTAACGTTCCTTTACTCAATAGCTGCTATTCATCAAAGAGCCTGTTTAACTTTTAACTATAAATGTTCGACTGTCTATATAATAAAGTACACAACCAAGCAATGAAAAAAAGCTTGTAATTAAGACCGTAACATTGACTTACCTGTCGAGAAGAAAGCAGGCAACTTCAGGGTCTCTTTTGAAAGCTTTTTCCTGCATTAGCTATCCCGACATTAACCCTTGTTTTTGTAATCTCCGGTCCCGTTTCCTTTTACGGTCTATTTTGGACTTTTTCGACGACAAGGACTCCTTATCCTGTGACTCAGCATATGTATGAATGAACGGTGTATAAATAATCGTGCAGTGCATCCTTTTAAACTTGCCGCGGCAGTGACAAGCGCCTCTCACTGCTCTGCGCCTCCGCTTCTGCTGGCTTCAGTCACGTGACGCTGGTTCTGAAAGAAAACGCGTTGTGGAAACGCCTTGGCCTAGTACTTTTTGTCCCTCTCTGTTATTATAGTTTTTCAAGATGATGGAACTACATGGAAGCCTCCGTGGACCTACCCGTCCTATGTATATAAAGATAATAAATTCTTCGTTTACGAGAATTAGTCTGATCATTGGCATAGGTATTTGTACACCATTGAGGGCATATTTATGAATAAAAATATTGATTTCAGATAATAAAATACCTAAAAAGCTACACATAGTCCCTTTAAAGCACTTATACTCTTTTTGAGATTTATCTGAGTCGCCGTGAAAACGGCGTTTGTGTGCAGGCGAGCGAGTGTCATTACTGGCTCGTTGGCTGTGGTGTGTGCTGCTGCAGTAGCCTGAACATAGGGGACTGACAGAGCTGTGCGTTTCGATGGCGGTCCGGCCGTAGCGGGACCCAACCATCTTTTCCTCCTTGCGGATGCTAGGAGGACTTCGCGGGCTCAGGCTTCAAAGCGATCTTGGGCCGCGGGCCCCGTGGGGGCGGCGGTCTGTGACGGCTGGTCGAGCGTGACCTGGGGCGACTGCCCTGGCGTCGCTGCGAAGCGCTGGGAGGCCTGGAAGAGCGCTGGTTAGAGCTGCGCACAGGAGGCTGAGTTTGAGGGCGGCCTGTGGCTGGGCTCGAACGGCGGGGCAGGAAGAGGTTCATCGCCTGTGACGCCTTCTGTACTTCGGAGAACCGATCCACAATTCCGCTGACCGCAGGGCCAAAGAGGCCGGTGGGCGAAAGTGGTGCGTTCAGGAAGACAGCGCGCTCTGAGTCACTCATGTCAGCGAGAGTCAGCCAGAGGTGTCTGTCGATGACGGTGAGCGCGGCCATGGATCTGCCGATGGCTTGAGCAGCGGTCTTGGTGGCGCGTAGCGCAAGATCCGTAGCGCTGCGCAGATCAGTTAAGGCGGACGGACCCGAGCCCTTCTCGTCCAGCTCACGGAGGAGGTCGGCTTGAAGGATCTGAAGGACGGCCATTGAGTGCAGGGCGGAAGCAGCCTGGCCGGAGGCGGCGAAAGCGCGGCCGGCGAGAGCTGAGGTGGGATAGCGTTATAGCCGTTCTCGGCGGCTCTGTCCACCTGGGAGAGAGCCGAGGAGACTGGCGAGCGGAGTCTGGTGGAGAACGGAGCGTTCCAGGATTTAGAGAGCTCGGTGTGGAGCTCAGGCAGGAAGGGTGCTGACCTAGAGGCAGGCGCAGGGCGGCGGCTAGGTAGAAAGCACCCGTAAAGGCGATTGGGCTCCGGCTCCTTAGGTGGGGACCAATCCAGTCCCATTCTCTCGACCGCTTGAGTGAGGAGGCGGAGAAGCTCCGCGTCAACACTGGCACGTGATCTGGTAGACTCCAAAGTCGAGGGGGCGGAGCGGTGAGAGCCCGACCAGTCCTCGCTGTCAGACGCGAGCAGAGAGCAGCTGTCAGCGGCATCATCTGCATCATCCCCCAGGACGACGGCAGTGCGGGCAGAGGCCGGCAGCTGCGCGTCGGTGAAGGGTGGGGGGGAAGGAGAGAGCGAGGCTCGCGGGAGAGGTTCCGGCGAGCGCTCAGCTGTAGCGTCCAGTTCCGGCGGCCTTTGGGAGCGACGTTTCTTCTTACGTGGCCCAGAAGAAGTGGCCGGAGAAGGTGGAGGTTCCTCGAATTTAGCGAGTCGAGCCCGTAGGGTCGACATCGGTAACTCCTCACACTGATCGCAGCCGCCCTCGGAGAGAGCGCGGGCTGCGTGGTCGAAGCCCAGGCAGAGAGTGCACAACACGTGGCAGTCTCCGTCGCTGAGCGCGGCTCTGCACGAGCCACAGGATGAGCGAGGCATTTGCAACAACGCCTCGCGCTCTTTTAGATGCAGGTGTGTCGCGGCGGACACACAAACACACAACACAGAGCAATGAAAGGATATATATGCCGGATGGCGTAGCAGGCAGGGAAGGCTGAAGGCGGCGAGCGGCTGGCGTCCTCAGGCTGAAATCCTCGGCGTGCTGGTCGCTTGATTCGACGGCGGCTTCCTCGAAGATCAGCGATGCGAAGAGCTTCGCTGAAGAGACAGAAATCAGTGAAGCAGCCTCTGTTCCTTGCTTATATACGCTAAGCCACACCCCTAATGACGGGCTGTGACGCATTAAGCGCGCCAAGCGCGCTCATTGGACGTGACGTCACGCGCAAGGCTCAGCCATAGGCTGCTGCAGTTGCCGCAGAGCAGCCAATGGGCACGCGATTCGCTTGCCCTAGGTCTGCAGGCTGCCGCACTGCGTTGACAAAGTTTTAAAAAAATTAAGGATAATTTTTGGCTTCAGTATCTCAAGAAAGGAGACTTTCCCGCAGCGTAAGCTAGCTTACGCAATACGAGAGAACCTCTCGTAAGAGAACTGTTTATGACATTATTTTTTAAAAGCATCCTCACTTTACAGCAGGTGTTAGAGCTCAATTGCTGAAAATGTTTCACTGTACTGTAGCTTCCTCTCAGTTTTTTCATGTAATCACAGACAGACTCGATGATGGTGAGATCAGATCATTACGGCTGCTGTCAGACTCCTTGTGCATACAACATTTTTGGGGGTCCAAATACAAATTTTATATATATATATATATATATATATATATATATATATATATAAAATATGAATATGCGGAATTGCGGCTCAGATAACTTCTTTAGTCCTTATTTTTGAAAACACTTTAACACCTAAAACTAAACGCATACTAAAAGCATATTATGATGATGTGTTTCAGATTGATCCTGCTGTTGCCAGACTTATGAATGAAGAGGAACTGTCTAAGTATATTCCTCGATATGGCGACAGGGTCTTTGCAAAGAACTGGATGCCGATAAATGCAGAGGATCATGGGAATGAAGACAGAAAACAGAAATTGATTAACCAAATAAGAGAAAAAATGAAACTTCCAGCAATTCAAAATCAGAAAAAAAAGTATGGAGTTGGCAATAAGAATGCTGAAAGCAAGACAAGGAAAATTGAGCTTGGCTGGATGAGCTACCAAGATGGCAGTTACAAACAAGTTAGAAGACCCAAAGGTGGTGGAACACGAGAAATTGTTGTTAAAAAAGAAGACACTGTGTCAAATGTTCTGGATATCGGGAGAAAACTTTTTTTCCCTGATGGTGAATCAGCAAAAGGGAATGCTGACGATTTCAACTTTATGGTTTGTGTCAGTGGGTCTGAAGAACCACTCAAAAAAGATCAGACAGTTGGCGGCTTGTACGAGGCAACACATTACAAAATTATTAGACTGTATGTGTGCACAAGACTGAAAGATCAGGATTCTGATCAGAGTGATGAAACTGACAGGAATCTGACTCTAAAGAGACCCCGGCTTACTTCCACGCCAGACGTAACTCCATGTACTTCAGGATGTAACAATCAGACCAGAATTCAAACTTTGCATTCCCCTCCTTCTATGCCTGTAAGCTCCAATGATGATGTACTCCCGTCTTCTGATGATGAAGTGGTGTTCCTGGGTAATGATGTGAACACATCTTTTGACATGGTTTCTGACACACTTGTGTATTCACCTGTACATGTTGATTATGTGGGGAACGAAATATTTGTTGAAACAATACTGGAAACAGTTCCATCTGAGTCAGATTCAGTCTTCATTCCAGGTAGCACATTCTATGAAGTTACAGATGCTGAAGGAATGGTGTCAGAAGTGCCACAAGATCCACCACAGACAATTGATTCCCAGGAGCCAACGAACAATGACTCGTTCTTTGAAAATCCGAGACATGTGACTGAAAGTGAAACAGTTATTATTCGCAGAGTTCACTGTGTAAGTGATATGATTCAAGCTTTCTCAGACAATAACATTCTGCTTGCAAATGTAAAATTTAAACGGGTACTCGAAAATGGGGAGGAGGAAGCTGGAATCGGCGATGGAGTGTTCCAGGACTGTCTTACTGAATTCTGGGACACATTTTTTGCAACAAGAACTTGTGGAACAACTTACAAGATACCTACTCTGCATCACAGTTACCAAGAAAGCGAGTGGGAAGCTGTTGCACGTATTTTTGCCATTGGATGGCTGCGCTTTGGTTACTTGCCCATTCAGCTGGCACCTCCTTTTCTAAAAGAAGCACTGTCCCTTCCTTCACCAGAAACCAGTCTAATGGAGGTGTTTTTCAATTACATTAGTCCAACAGAGAAGGATGTTTTAAGTGAAGCGCTCCAAGACTTCCAAAGTGCTGACATGGATGAAGTACTCAGTGTTCTCAGCAGTCACAGCTGCACAGTGCTACCTAATGAAAACAATCTCCAGAAAATACTGGAAGAAATTGCACATAAAGAGATGGTGCAACAACCAGCCTACATAATAAAATGCTGGAAACCCATTCTGCGATCTATTGGGGAAACCATGACTGCTGAAAATCTGGACAAGATAACTGAAAATCTCCAAATAAAGGCAAGAAATGTGGCAAAATCCATTAAGTTCCAACAATCAATGTCCCAGTCTGAAACAACCGTATCAAATCATCTCTTACGATTCATTAGGGAGAGAGACCAGAAGGAGCTTGGTCTTTTTCTCAGATACTGCACAGGGTCTGATTTATTTCTCTCTAAGACAATTGAAGTAACATTTAAAGAAATGAGTGAGTTTTCAAGAAGGCCCATTGCCCACACCTGTACACAGCACCTGGAACTGGCAAGCGACTACAGCACCTATGCAGAATTTAGGGCAGAGTTTTGCTCTGTGTTAAACAGTGGAGTGTGGGTAATGGATATGTCATAGACATATGAAGGTTAAAGTTGAAGTGCCTGCATAAAAGGAAAAGATGTCCATGAGTTGTTAAATTATCATTATAAACTCAAGGTAATGTTTACATGTTATATGCCATTCATGAAGTTGAAATAGGAGTACTTTTAAAAAGTACTGGGAATGAAAGAGTGGTTGTCAATTTAATATAAATTTAGTTAGTTTGAATGGGACAGTTTTATGTTCTCCTGTCAGGTTTTTATTCCATGTTTACACTTTTTCCCATTTATACATCCAACACTAAATCTAAATCTATGGTTGAAGCAATATTGTTGCACATGAATTGTTTTATTTGCATCAACTGATTCATATATTTTTGTAAACAATAGTGTACTACGTTATCATTATAAATTGAAAGTAATGTTTTCATATTATACATTATATCCAGTTCATGAAGTTAAAATGGGGGTCATTTTAAAAACTATTGTGAATAGAATAGAATGGTTGCCTATTGGTTTTACAATTTTACATTATTTTTTAATACAAGTTTAGTGGGCTGATTTATATGGGAGTTTTGTTTTCCCATTAGGTTTTTCTTCCATGATTATTTTATTTATAAATCCAACATTTAATCTAAATAATCTGTTGTTGAAGCAGGAGTTGCACTTAAATAGTTTTATTTGCATCAACTGATTCATTTATTTTTCTACACAGTTGTATGGATATTTCTATTGCTGTCATATTAAAACAAAGTTCTTTGACTCATCCTTTGATGTACTTCTGTTTCCATTAGGTGACAAAAAAAAACAAAAAAACAACAACATTAAATTCTGAAACTAAAGGGTATACAAATATAACCTGCAACCTAGAAAAAATGACATTTCATGTTTACGCACAATATTTTTTTACAATTATGGCATATTTTATAGATTGTGACATCTATAAACCTAAAAGTTCTCTAACCAGAGGCCGAATGTTTTTGTAGAGTCTTAGTGCCTCTGTGGCTGCTGCACTTGGCTGTAGATTATTCTCCTCCATAACAAGAATGCAGAGGTCATAGAAGTCATGATCACAGGGTATGTCTGATTTCCACAGGCAGACATTTTCATGGATAATCACATCCAATTTTTCAATATCTACAGGATTCAAGTAGTCTTTTGATTGATAAAGTTCTGGTAAGTTGTACATGAGGAAGGGTTTTCCATGTTGTAAGTCACGACCATTGCTACGTCGGATTCGGTGGTTATTCCACATGTTTACAACAGTGTCCAGTTCATCCTAAAAACAAACCATATTAGGGATTAATAAAAACTAATAATATTTGGGATTAATAAAATAATATTAGGGATTAATGAAGGGATATAATGACATGCAGTAAATTGAAAAGCAGCAGGGTTTACTGAAGCAGTAGAAAATGAACATCAACTGAACATAAAAAAAAAACTACAAATAAAGTCAGTATGTGAGGCTAAATAGATGTGTCTTAGTCTGAATTAGGTAAGATGTGTGCTTCCATTTCAGTTTCAGCAATCCCTTAACTCGATTGGGATGTTCTCTTTTGTTCTGGGCGGCAAGTGCAGTAACTGTAACATCGGGCATATTTTGTAGTATTAAACACAAATTTATACCGACTTCATCAGGCTCCGAAAATTCTTCACAAAATTCTTGTGCAACGCTTTGTCGGGGCTGAACGCAGCCCAGGATGCTGGCCACTCATGAGCCGGATTGAAAATCCTATTATTTACACATTTTATTAGCAAAGCAGTATCTGAGAATAATATATAATAACAACCAAATAACAATATGATAATAATATTATATAAGAATGATATGTAATTATGTGAATTCTGAAATGTGATCGCCGCAAATGTGATCACGAAATTCAGCACCACAGCAAACGAACAGCGACCGATCAACCGATTAATTCAACTCTCATATAGTAGGCTATATGGGTTACACAAAATCCTTTAGCATGTTTTACCTCAAAATATGTTATATGAACAAGCTAATACTATAGTCCTATCTATACTAAATAGTAATAGAAGATAATACCAACAGCAATAATAATAAAGGTCAACTGGACAGTTGGGCTATTGGCCTAAACTTGCCAAAAGATGTGCCCCGTTTAAATTGTTTTGGACAAATGGAAATGATCAAGATAAATTAATATCTTAGCAGATATTAATCTTATCTTAGCAGACTAAACAACAGTTACCTGAATTAATGAGAGAAAACAGAACCGTATGAGACATTTGTCAGTTGCATCGCCTGTGAAATCACCAGCTGACTGCAGTTCTTTGAACATATCCATCCAGTAATCTGCATTTTGTCGTCTGTAGATACCCCACCAGCTTTCTATTCTCTGATTTGCTGGGCTTGTTCCTTGAAAGACACACGGTCCATGCACAGTTCCTGTCGAGTCTTCACGAAGAAACTCTTGTAGCCTGTTGACGTGAACATTTTCGGTACCAAAATCGGATCTGATTATTTGAGGACAACCGACTCTTTCAGCAACAGCGCGGAAATAATAACCAGCAATTACTCTGGGATTATTATTGGTGAAGTAGGCTTGCATCCAGATGATGTGCCTCGAGAAACCATCAATGCAGCCGTTAACTGCTATGCCATACGGCTTCAATTTGTCGTAAGAATCCATATGCCATAGATAGTTAGGGCCTGGCACTCGGTAATGTCTTCTCCGCAACCTTCTCCCTCTTCTTTCCTCCACACCTGATGGATCCAGACTTAACTGAACCTCTCTGACCATTTCTCTGGTCAGCCGCAAACCATTTAATCTGCATCTTTCAAACATCATTCTGTAGCCATGCAGACGTCCCGGTCCCTGAAGTTGGCTGGCAATGAAACTGACTACACGTTCAGGGTCGCTATATTGTCTTCTACGATAAAGTTGCAGACCTGACAGCCTCCTTCTCAAGTGTCGAACACTAATGTGGAAGTCGTCAATCACTGACAGACATAGAGCTATTTCATTTTGAGTGAGCCCGTTATCAAAGTAAAAGCGAATGCGATCATCCATGATGCTTATTCTGCTTATGGTGCTTATACTGTTCTTGCCGACTACGCAGAAAAAACAAAATTAATTCGTGATCACGAGAAAACAACTTTTGTTATCTTGAGATCACGAGAAAATTAAGTCGTGATAACGAGAAAACAACTTTTGTTATCCCGAGATCACGAGAAAATTAAGTCGTGATAACGAGAAAAAAACTTTTGTTATCCCGAGATCACGAGAAAATTAAGTCGTGATAACGAGAAAAAAACTTTTGTTATCCCGAGATCACGAGAAAATTAAGTCGTGATAACGAGAAAACAACTTTTGTTATCCCGAGATCACAAGAAAATTAAGTCGTGATAACGAGAAAAAAACTTGTTATCTCGAGATCACGAGAAAATTAAGTCGTTATCACGAGAAAACAACATAGAAAAAAAATATAATCCATGGCCTCTTAGGGCTTCCGTACAAAAGCGAATGAAGAAGAGAAATTTCTCAGATGCAGAAATTGATTTATTTTCAGAAGTTCATTCAAAACGACACATTTTATTTTCAAGCGTACATAGTGGCGTATATCAGGTCCTAAAAAAAAGGATTTTTTAGATAATAATGCTTTTACCTAAATGCTTTAGGTAAAAATGCTTGGTAGCATATTACAGATATGCAGTTAATGGAGTTTCATCTGTTAATCGAACAGTCCCAGAAGTGAAAAGAAAATGGTTCGACATGAAGCTTGACTGCAACACTTGTGACTTGCGGAAAAAATAAATAAATGAATAAACAGCTTGAATATAAAAAAAATATAAAAAAATAAAAGACTTGCGGACGTGTGTTCCGTTTGCAGATGCTATTACTGGCTCTCGTAATAAAAGTAAAAAGAAAAAACGTATGTAATTACTATATATAATATTTTTTCAAAATGCTGTGTAAATATGTACCCGATTAAGCTGAATTAAAATGCAGCCTTATTAATGGGCAAAACGTTCGGATGTTAAACGCACTATTTACGCGTGGCTGGGAGCAGGTGTAGGTTTCTTTCGTACCAACTAACATTTGGAAAATACGAACATTTTAATGAATCCGAAAATTTACGCCAGAACCAATTTACACACGATTACACACATTGGGTTCTGGTAGCCCACTATTTCCTGTTGAGCAATGCACAAACACAAAGTGTTATCTGTGTTAATCAGAATTAACAGTGATGTGTGATTAATGCTGAAAAGCATTCAAATAAATGGTTTCCGGCCTGCCCATATTTCCATACAAACATGGATATCATCATAATGTACAGTTATGATATAAAAAGGAAACATATAAGGCCAAAATAAGAGGAAAGTGTGCTATTCTGACCCAGGATATCTGTACTCATACTGCCATCTGATGTTTTGGAGATCTAGGCTGAGAATGTAATGAATCTTTAACATCATTCATATATTTTGCATGAAGCATGAGGGCATTGATGCAACTGACATGTAAATCTTAAATTATGCAGAAAAAGAGAAAGAGGTTCAAAACTTTAAAATAAATAATTACATATACTGTAGTAACGTTTTCTACTCATACTTATTTGTAGGTCATGAGCCTGAGAACAGAAGTGGCCAAATGCCCAAATGCAGAAACACCAACCACATACATCCTATAATAGACAAGCTTTCATTTAACTGCTGTGCATTTACCAAAAACAAAACAAAACCACATGGGTTCAGTGCATGCGTAGACCCCTGTCCTAAATAAACCAGACCACAGAAGATTAGTGATGTGACATTTGAACAGAGGTGTCGGAGCTTGTGTCGAGACAAAATGGGCGTGCCAGATGAAGCCGCGATTCGAGGCTTGTGTTGTTAACGTGAAAATCACGTGACTAATGACAAACGAGGCCTCGGTTTGTGTGGATACGTCATCGGTTCGGTCTGAGTGTCGCTTTTGGAAAAAGGGGGTTCGAAACTCGCGCCACCTTGTGGGTGTTGTCAGCAGTGTTGGGCAAGTTACTTTTAAAAAGTAATTAGTTACAGTTACTAGTTACTTCTTCCAAAAAGTAACTAAATTAGTTACTCAGTTACAAATTTTAAAAGTAACTAGTTACTTAAGAAAGTAACTATTGCGTTACTTCCAAGTAAAATTAAATTTTAAATGCTCAATTGTGACCCCACCTCTACCCCTCTTTAACAGAACTTAAAATACATGTGCATGTTCAATTATTTATGATAAATCTGAATATTATAATGAAATGTACACTTAATACAATACATTATTAACAGAAACATGAAACATTGTACACACATCAAAAAAAAAAAAAAAATGTTGCTGTGGGACAAAGTGAGACTAGCCTTCAATCAAATGCCATGTATGTAGATATTATGTTTATATAGTGGATCAATGCAAATAACACAATAGATGTTTTGGAACGTTTGATACCTGTCTCTCGTTGACTGACTGGCTTGTGTTGTTCCTTGTGTGTCCTGTCCTGTCCGACTCTGCGTTATGATGGGTCGTTCGCAATTCATGAGCGTTAAGCCTGTTTTATGCTTCTGCGTCGAATCGACGGCGTACCCCCGCGGACCCCTCTGCGTCGACGCGAACCTCGACGCGACCCCTCCGCCGTAGCTCGACGTGCACCTCCAAAAAATTGTAACTACGCGTCGCGGTGACGCAGACCGCAGGGGCTGTGATTGGTCAGATTATACATCATTTCCGGAGTGTAGCTTTTCCGGTTTCCCCCTCCCGCTTTAAAGCCTCAAGTGTTCACAAGATGTTGTATGAGACTGAACATTTGCACCCTCATACTGATAATTATAATACACTTATAAAGACAGTAAATAAAGAATTAGTAAAACTAAAAATATGGATGGATATTAATAAATTATCTTTGAATTTAAATAAAACGAAGGTAATGATGTTTGGTAATTATAAAGAAAACGCAGAAATATTATTAAGTATTGATGGTGTTGCATTAGAAATAGTAGGGATACTCCACTTTAAAGTGAAAATTCTGTCATCATATACTCACCCTCATGTTGTTTCAAACCTGTATGAATTTCTTTCTTCTGCTGAACAGAAAGGAAGATATTTAGAAGAATGTCAGTAACCAGACAGTGTTTGGGTCCCATTGACTTCCATAGTAGGAAAAAATATAATATGGAAGTCAATGAGACCCAGAAACTGCCTGGTTACTGACATTCTTCTAAATATCTTCCTTTCTGTTCAGAAGAAGAAAGAAATTCATACAGGTTTGAAACAACATGAGGGTGAGAATATGATGACAGAATTTTCATTTTAAAGTGGAGTATCCCTTTAAGCTGGAAACCACACATCAGATACATACAAGGTAAAGTATCTAAAAGTATTTCTATAATTAATAAAGTGAAATGTCTTGGAATATAATATACTCATTGTATAGAAATGTGTGGCAATAATTATAAAAGTTCACTACATACCCTCTAAACATTTTTATACTGCTCAATTCTTGTATAAAGCCCACAAAAATATATGCATATGTATATGGGTGATAAACTGTTTTTTTTATTGTGTTATACACTACTGGTCAAAAGTTTTAGATCGGTAAGATTTTTAATGTTTTTAAAAGAAGTCTCTTCTGCTCACCAAGGCTGTGTTTAGTATATAAAAAACAATAAAACAAAACATATTTTATGACAATTTAAAATGACTGTTTTCTATTTTAATATATTTTAAAGTGTAATTTATTCCTGTGATCAAAGCTGAATTTTCAGCATCATTACTCCAGTCTTCAGTGTCACATGATCCTTCAGAAATCACTCTAATATGATGATTTGATGCTCAAGAAACATTTATGATTATTATCAATGTTGAAAACAGTTATTTACATTTCTATTTCATGATGCTATGATGAATAGAAAGTTTAAAAGAACAGCATTTATCTGAAACTGAAAGCTTTTGAAACATTAAACACTACCCTTCAAAAGTTTGGGGACAATAAGAATTTTAATTTTATTTAGGGGGGAAAGAAATAAATTAAATCAATACTTTTATTCATGAAGGATGAGTTAAACTGATCAAAAGTTACAGTAAAGACATTTATAATGTTAGAAAATATAGGAAAGAGATTCACGAACCACACCACCCCCCTAGCGTTCTGGCGGTGAAATGCACCGCGATGCAACGCAACCCGACGCAGAACCATAAAACAGTCACGACGCCGTTGGAGTGACGGCGTAGCTACGCCGTGGAGTTGACGCAGAAGCATAATGAGGCCTTTAGTGATGATGGATCGACTCGTTCGCGAATGAGCTTTTGATGGGTCGTTCGCGATTCGCGAATGAGCCGACTCTAAGAGCCGGCTCTTTTAGGTGAACGTCGGGAGCTGGCTCGCATATCTGAAGAGCCGACTCTATTTTTACAAATTTAGCCTATAGAAATTAAATAATTATGTAATAAAAATTTAAATATTATAGTCAAAGTCATTTAAAGAGCCATTGGTGAGCCAAAAGAGCCGGCTCTTTTCAGTGAGCTGAGTCAAAAGAGCCGAATGCCCATCATTACTATGCGTGCTTTCGAACACCCGCCCAACTCTACCTCTGATTGGCTTACAATGAAATTTTACTCTACCTTAGCCCAGAGCCATGGAGAGAGAGAGTTGCGACACTCTTTTACCCCTTTTCCACCAAGGCAGAGCTGGTGCTGGTTCGGAGCCAGAGCCTAGTTTCAAATCGGTTCTTTGGTTTTCCACCGCCAAAGCACCAGCTCCGAACCAGTAAAACTGGTTCTTAAGTAGCACCAAATCATTGCAGGGTCTAGAACGGAGCCAAGAAAGAACCGCTTGCGTCAGAGGCTGGGGGCGGGGTTACCGTGGCCAACAAGACTGAAGAGAAACTTGTGACCGCCATTTTTAAATAGCAGCTAGTCGAGCTAATAGCAGCTCGATTATAACATCCGTCTATGTAAGTTACGGCGAGCTGCACGAACGCGTTGGATTCGCCGTGTTTGGATGCCGATTTATTTTCGCAAACCCATGAGCATCCATAGTAACGCAACGTCTATTATTGTTGATGCCTTGTTCGAGATGCATCGGAGCAGCGTGGACCGATCAGAGCTGCGGGAGTGTTTGGAGATCATACGACTCCTTGTGCTTTTTGATCGCTTTCGCAGTGCTTTGATTTCATGTGCTGATCGTTCTGCGAGAAGCCGATGCAGATCACATCTCGAACAAGTCTGGTGTGTTTGTGTTTGGCGCTGCCGCATAGCGTTGCTGGGCAACATGATACGTATGCAGTGACGTAAGATATGGCTCTGTTGTGGCTCTCTGGCCGGTGGAAACGCAAACCGGTTCTTAGTAAGCTCGTCAGTCGAACCAACTCCGAACTGGCAATAGCTCTGGCTCTGAACCAGCACCCGGTTCTTGTTGGTGGAAAAGGGGTATTTTACCCCTTTTCCACCAAGGCAGAACTGGTGCTGGTTCGGAGCCAGAGCCTAGTTTCAAATCGGTTCTTTGTTTTTCCACCGCCAAAGCACCAGCTCCGAACCAGTAAAACTGGTTCTTAAGTAGCACCAAATCATTGCAGGGTCTAGATCGGAGCCAAGAAAGAACCGCTTGCGTCAGAGGCTGGGGGCGGGGTTACCGTGGCCAAACAAGACTGAAGAGAAACTTGTGACCGCCATTTTTAAATAGCAGCTAGTCGAGCTAATAGCAGCTCGATTATAATATCCGTCTATAAGTTACGGCGAGCTGCACGAACGCGTTGGATTCGCCGTGTTTGGATGCCGATTTATTTTCGCAAACCCATGAGCATCCATAGTAACGCAACGTCTATTATTGTTGATGCCTTGTTCGAGATGCATCGGAGCAGCGTGGACCGATCAGAGCTGCGGGAGTGTTTGGAGATCATACGACTCCTTGTGCTTTTTGATCGCTTTCGCAGTGCTTTGATTTCATGTGCTGATCGTTCTGCGAGATGCCGATGCATCTCGAACAAGTCTGGTGTGTTTGTGTTTGGCGCTGCCGGACTAGCGTTGCTGGGCAACATGATACGTATGCAGTGACGTAAGATATAGCTCTGTTGTGGCTCTCTGGCCGGTGGAAACGCAAACCGGTTCTTAGTCAGCTCGTCAGTCGAACCAACTCCGAACTGGCAATAGCTCTGGCTCTGAACCAGCACCCGGTTCTTGTTGGTGGAAAAGGGGTATTTGATGTCGCCGCTATGGCTGTCACGTGGTTCATGTAAGCCCCAATAGTTCCAAAACGTACGCTGGCTGTCATGTTCTTCTATGGGACAGACAGCAGCGATTGCATTATTGAACGGTAAATATAAAATAAAACACACACCCAAGTACTTTTTCAGCTGTTATTGCATTATTGCATTTTGTTAATGTCAGTTTTGCATTTGGAGATAAGTTTTAAGCTATATTTTTGGAGGGAAAAGCTTAGTGTTCATGTTCGCATGGGTAGTAGCACTGGCTTTAGCGGCTCTAACTTAACTTTTCCATATCATTCATCTGATGATGGACGTCTCATGATATTTATTTTAGCACAACTGGGCTGTATTAGGCTATTGATTCCCGTGATTTTGCTTATAAATTTAGATTCAGCCATTAGCCTACCTTTGTGATCACGCAAAGAGGTCTGCCGTGGCGGTCCGTTCAGAATTCGCTTAGAAGCTAGCTCACTTCTTCTGATGAAAGTGGCCACCCCCAGGACCACAACGTGAAACATGATCATGTTAAGACTAAGAATATTATTTTAAGATTAAGCCATACACATTATCAAAACTATAACAGATTAAAAACGAATTTAAGCATGGCTGATACAAATGAAGGTTTTCAAATAAAATATTTTTTATTAAACAATAACAGACAACAAAAATGTGTGCTTGTGTGTGTGAACAAGAAAAACAAAAACCAGGGGCAGGTGATCCATGAAACAGACAGGACTGGTGATGGCCATAACAATCCTAAAGGTCCAGCATTGTTCTCACAAGCCGCTTCACTCAAGACAATAATAACATAATGAAAAGTTAGTATATCCCAAAAAATTAAATTAAATAAAAGTTGCTATAAAGGTGGTAGCGATTCATTACCGAACTCTTAGCTGACGAAGTCGCGCTAGCTAACTAACGTTAGCTAGCAGGCAGTGCTTGAAAATTGGTTGAAACAACCAACATAAAATATAAATAATTACGCTGTGCATGTACAAATGAAGACCAGTATAAGCATCGCAAAGGGCCTCTGATACAATATAGACAGTTGACAATTCAAAAGAGGTCGACATTTCGGCAACTTAACTCTGGAACAACTCGACGCGCAGCAATGTAAGTGAATGGTGTCCAACGCCCAAATGACAGTGTTTGGAACTATTCCGATCTTCATATCCCGGAAGTAGGCGGTTAAAAGCGCCGCCATTATTTACAACGGAGGTCTATGGGAGTGTCGCAACTCTCTCTCTCTATGACTCTGCCTTAGCCAATCGTCAGCATTTATGCGCTTGTCTCGTGCTCTGTCCACTAACCAAGGAAGAACAGTAAGAAAAAGTATTTGCCTCTCGCTCAGAGATCTAGTTGGTCTAATGAAAAAAAAACAGCTTCATCAGTTGTTATAGTAACGCGCCGCATTTTTTGGCAGTAACGGTAACGGCGTTATTAAGATGAGAAGAGTAATCAATTAGATTACTCGTTACTGGAAAAAGTAATGCCGTTAGTAACGGCGTTATTTATAACGCCGTTATTCCCATCACTGGTTGTCAGGAGTGGTAGAAGCAGTTGTAGTAGTGTCAGAGTCAGAGAGTTAGATAACTATCATTGTCATTGTCGTTATTGTGTCATATATGTGTTAGGGCTGTATATTATTATTACATTATCAGGTTAGAATAGTTATAGTATATTGTTATTATTAATTAAAGTAGCTATATTATAGTCTTGTTGGATTGCTTTGGATTTTTGGATCTGGACTGGACTTCTTTTTTATTTGGATTGCCCTTTTGGATTTGTTTGCTTTTTGTGACCTCTTCCTTTTTCCTGGTAATGGAGCCAGCAAGAAAGAAGAAATCCTCCCCTGTCTGGGCTCAACAGAAGCATCAGTATAAAAATCGAGTGTCTGTAGTCCTCTCAGGGCTGCAATAAACACAGCTACTTATTTCCATTCGGAACGAATTAAATGATTGGCTGGGTGACTGTCACTCTCCCTCGCTACCATGGCTACCACCCCTGCTGCTACAGGAGCTCACCTCATCTCACCTCACCTCACCCCACCTCACCTCATCTCACCCCACCTCATCTCATCTCACCTCATCTCACCTCATCTCACCTCACCTCATCTCACCTCACCTCACCTCACCTCACCTCACCTCACCTCACCCCACCTCATCTCACCTCATCTCACCTCACCTCACCTCACCTCACCTCACCTCACCTCACCTCACCTCACCTCATCTCACCTCACCTCACCCCACCTCACCTCACCTCACCTCACCTCACCTCATCTCACCCCACCTCACCTCACCTCATCTCATCTCATCTCACCTCACCTCACCTCACCTCACCTCACCTCATCTCACATCACCTCACCTCACCTCATCTCACCCCCTCACCTCACCTCACCTCATCTCATCTCATCTCACCCCACCTCACCTCACCTCACCTCACCTCACCTCACCTCATCTCACATCACCTCACCTCATCTCACCCCCTAACCTCACCTCACCTCATCTCATCTCATCTCATCTCACCTCATCTCATCTCATCTCATCTCACCTCACCTCACCTCACCTCATCTCTCCTCATCTCACCTCATCTCATCTCACCTCACCTCACCTCACCGCACCTCACCGCACCTCACCTCATCTCTCCTCACCTCATCTCATCTCATCTCATCTCATCTCATCTCATCTCACCTCATCTCACCTCATCTCATCTCACCTCACCCCACCTCATCTCATCTCACTTCATCTCATCTCATCTCACCCCACCTCACCTCATCTCATCTCATCTCACATCACCTCACCTCACCTCACCTCATCTCACCTCATCTCATCTCATCTCATCTCACATCACCTCATCTCATCTCACCTCACCTCACCTCATCTCACCTCATCTCATCTCACCCCACCTCACCTCACCCCACCTCACCTCACCTCATCTCATCTCACCTCACCTCACCCCACCTCACCTCACATCACCTCATCTCATCTCACCTCACCTCACCTCACCTCACCTCACCTCACCTCACCTCACCTCACCTCACCTCACCTCATCTCATCTCATCTCACCCCACCTCACCTCACCTCACCTCACCTCACCTCACCTCACCTCACCTCACCTCACCTCACCTCACCTCACCTCATCTCATCTCATCCAGGGGCGGACTGGGACCAAAAAGTGGCCCTGGACTTTCTCCCACAGCAGCCCACCTCATCCCACATCATAATAACACATTGGCACATTAATGTGCAGAATAATTTTTAACACCACTTATAGCATAAAAATATAACACAATACAAAAATAAATGCTATTTAAACATGTATTTTAAGTAACAACATATATAAGGTCATATTTGTAAAACAAAACAAACAGAAGAACATTAAGACACACAACATTATTAATATAAAACTATCGAGACAGAATATCAGCTAGTCAGGGGGAGCTAGAGCCGTCAGAGCCTGCTGAACTGCTACTCTTCGCGCCAAATGCCTATAATATGTTAATTTGAAGCATTTCAGCATCTACCTCTAATGCTTTTTTTAACGCGTAACTTTTCAGCTCCACCTTTTCTTTTCTTCCCCTTTTCATCCATGGACAATTATAATAATTATATAAATTATTATAAAATAATTATCTGCTCAGAGAAATTCGATGTAACGGATCAATCTCTCTCTCATTTTAAGCCTGGAACACACCAAGCCGACGGTCGGTTGTTAGGTTCGGCCAAGGAGATGGAGTGTCAAAAAAATATATATATTTCACAGAAATGGGATGATTAAAGAAAATAAGCCAGCTGTTAGAAATTAAGAGTCCAACAAAAGTGCACTTCTCTCCGGTGTTTTATCCATTCTTTTGTCTAGCATATATAGGAAGAATATGAGGGAAGTCTTACAACTTCAACCAATAAGGCTATACATTATATCATGCGTATCATATACCATACGTTATACAACAAGTTAAACAACAAATCCATAAATGGGCAGTTTCCGGTTAGATCTCCACCTGTGCCTCTGCATCCAGAAAGCCCCTTCAATGTATAACATATGGCCCACATTAATGAATAACAGATGTGGCTAGTACATTCATACAGAACAAAGGAATCTCAGGTTACATGCTTACATGCTTTCAAACTTTATGCAGTGTTATGCTGAGACTTTAGGCTAGTAAAACTTCTAACACCGGCTTACTGACAAAACACAATAAACAACAAAATCAATCAACTTGCAGTTGTCAAAAGAGAGAATTACCACTTCCTTTAAGATAAATGTCCGCTAAAGTTGGTTATATTATCATTTTTTTCAGTCCTTTTGTTGTGTGTGGTATGTCTTTTAAGTCGTCTTTCCCTTTCCTTGAGGATAGCCTCTACACGTTTGTAAATTTCTTCTTCAAATTCATTATAAAATTGTTAAATGTTATTTTTCTAATACTACTAAATATAGTTTAATTTCTTATTTGTGCTTTATGTAAAAAAAAAAAAAAAGAATGTTAGTGAATTAGTTATTTTTATTCGGCATATCGGGGTCATGACGTCATTGCACTCCTCACTTGGGCGCGCGCGGCGCCTGTGTGTGCTTCTTCATACAGCAACGGGAATCGCCACATCAACATTCTATCCAAATATCATACTTCTTTTCAGGTAACTGAAACAAAATGCACATTACACACTTTGGGTATAAACACGGGTATACGTAATACTAATTGGCTGTATGTGTTGAAGGCAGTTCATTTTACTTTATAGTTTGTCATGAGTTCAGTGCGGCTGAGTAACGTTGTAGTGAGCATGGGTGCTCGCGGTTAGCGCGACAGACCGCTATATGTAATAGATGGTCAAAATAGCGATGCAATTCGAATCAATAAGAGTTGATGATATTGTTTCAGAGTTACGAATTATTTTCAACTTACACATTTGGTCATTTTACCCCCCTGATGTCTATTAACTGTGATAGGCACTGTGTTACATTTGGTTTAGTGAATTCTGTATGTGTCTTTAATGAATGAAATACATCCGACAGTGGACTGAGCATTATTCAACTGAATGTGTTTGGCGTATTGACTGCATTGTTACATCATCAATTTCATGTTACATCATCAATTTCATTTGGATTAAGGGTAGGCTACATATTAATGAAAATGTAATGTATTGTTTTATGTGTAGGCTACATTCTGGAAATCGTATTATTCTGTTCGTATAGAAAATGAGACTCGAGTGTCACTCTGCAAGTTGTAGTATAGCCTAAATGGTGCATATGTATTTTAGTTAACGGAACACATGAACTGTATAGAGATTGTTTGTTAAATAGGCTGTTGATTGTATATACCTATTGGTTATAAGACCTATAGGCAAACCAATCCAATCAAAAGGGGCTTTACATTTAAAGGCTCTCCTCCCACTTTCTTTGGATATATTTGGTACAGAAAAGAAAAGATGGTCAGTACTGGTACTTCTTTTCAGGAGTACTACACTATACCTATTTGTTAGATAAAATTGGATATCAGAATGAAGTCAATGATCAATGCAGAGCAGAGTAGAACACCAGATCTGGGGACCAAGAATGACACAAACACAGAAGTGCAGTTCACTCAAAGTCAGCTTTATTGTGCTCGTGCCATATTTGTATAGCAAGCCTAGGGTGTTGGCTGAAGCCAACATATAGAACAACAAGTCATCATAAAGAAAGGAGGCTGTCAGCAGAATCCAACTCAATTCATGATTATACCATATTCAACATTGCTCCTACTGGAAAGATCTGTTAATATGGCATTAATTGTTTTTGACATACAGAAATTATAAAGATTTAACTGTTTGTATTTGATTATTGGCAGTTAAAGGGTTAGGCCTAGTTCACCCAAAAAATTATTTTAACTCTTGCATGGAGATAGAGCAGTTATCGTTTTGTTTAATTACGGTTATACATTGTTATCTGTCTTTTCTGACATACTGTGGCATTTGTGTATCTTATTTCAATAAAGGTTAAAAGACAACTTCGAAAAAGTATATCACCTGACTATACAGTGCTTAAAAAATATACGTTTATGAATTATGCAGATGGTGAGCATTATCAGGATATAAATAACGACAAAACTTTGGTCTCTGGGACGTCAGAGATGAATTGTAACTTGAGCCACATTACATTAGCCGTTAGGGCTGGGTATCGATTCAAATGTTCTAATTCGGTTTCAACTATTTAGTTGATAGTTCACCCAAAAATAAAAATTCTGTTATTTATGAATGTATTCATCATATTACATTTTTCTGTTGAACACAAAAGTAGATATTTAGAAGAATATGGGTATCCAAACTGTTTTTGGTCTCCATTTACTTCCTTTTTTTCCCAATACAATGGAAGTCAATAGGGCCCATCAACTGTTTGGTTAACCGTATTCTTCAAAATATCTTCTTTTGTGTTCAGTAGAAGAAAGAAATTCATACATGATGAGTACATTCATAAATTATGACAGAATTTTTATTTTTGGGTGAGCTAACACTTTAACAGTAGGCTCAAAGTACAGTAACACTGTCTCATTGCTGTTATTTCTTTTGCAAGAAGAGCAGGTGGTCAACGTGCTCTGGCAGAAGGCAACTTCTTAGAGCTTTAATGATGTCTCTGGCTGTGGAGAAAATTCTTTCAGCTGGGACACTGGTCCCTAGAAAACAAAGGTAGCATTTTGCCTGGAGGGACAAAAGTGGGTACACTCCTTCATGCTTACACCACCACTCAAGTGGATCTTCTGAGAGAGGTATACTGCCCTACAAAGGCAAAACGCCGTAACATCATGTTTGGTCAAAAATGAGTTAGTGTCATTTTTGTGGTATTTGAGACCTCCTTTATCATGTGAATAAATATCGTGAGTCAATTTGATTGTTTTAACGAGAAAATAAAGGGCTATGACAACCGTAACTTCCAAAACCATACGAGAAACCACAGCAGAACGCCGTAACAGTTGTTACGGCTCTTTGCCTTTGTTCCAGCACGCTGAAGTTGAGTTAAGGTGTTCTGACTTTGTTTAGCCTGGCATCAAGAGAGATGTTACGGTGCCGCTGTGATGTTACTGTACTCTAGCTTTGTCATACTGTCAAAGTTTGCCGCTCTTTAATTGTCACCAAACCACGTAACATACACACAATACATCTTTGGCCAGACAAACTGCTCCAATTATGCAATCAGAAACAAAGCAAGGTGAACAAGCCATACTTAGATGGTATGCAAGCTAATAGGTTGTCATAAATGTTGTTATTTTCGTTCAGGGCAATGGTTCAGATCTGTCAATGTCAGTGACAGCCCGGAGCTAGCTAAATGTAATCTGTGTCACGTAAGTTAGCGCTAACGTTGACACTCACATCAGATGCCGAAAACCAATGATTAAATACACAGGCATCCTACCTTTCCATGCAATCCGATATAATCCATGGAAGATGCATAATCCATAATCCATAGCAATGCACGTCATCTGCTGTATCGGACCACAACAATCCATACGTGTTTGAGCCATATTTCCTTCTTGCAGGTGTTCATGTCAGATCTTACACAAATCCATATAGCACTAAGCTAGTTATCGCTAACGTCCGTAGGCTACAAAGTAGGCTAACCTAAATGGTAAAAGTAATTCCAAAGTTTTTTCGGTTGACTCTGTCTATATTATCTCAGAATTAAAAAGCAGTAATCCAAGTCGAGTTCGTTGACTGTGCATCTTGAGCAGTTTGGTGGCCCTTAACCCTTTAACTGTCACCGTCATTTTAATTCAACCTCTAATAAACGCATAAAAAGAGCGCATATGTGCGTTATAGCTGGCAGCCGCATCACAAATCGAGAATCCATAATATTTTTGTTTACATATTTTTTAAAAATCTGACTTTTTTTATTTTTTTAGATAATTTAATTGGTGTTATTTTTTGAACTCTTGGTATGAAAACAAACTGAGCTTTCTACCAATCTTTCATGATTTTTCATGTTTATTGCTATTTCAAAATAAAGTCCTAAAAACGCCTAATGAATATGAAATATTCTTGTTGCAGATTGATAAATTACTGCTCCTCTGTAATTTGTTTAAAAAACATTTCTATTCAATTATAATTAAATTATCTTTTTTTGTGGAAATATTTATTGCATGTATTCATACTGTACTGCAAAGTAACTTATCTGTTTACGTTTTACTTATCTGTTTATCTGTAACTGTCATACTGTTTAACTTTGTTAGTGCTGCTTGCCACCCTATCCTGATCATTATAGCACTAAATAGGAACAACCAAAGGTCTTCTATATAATTTAAAACACATACCATGATGACTAGATCTTGGTTAGGTGTTCTTATAATGGATGTAAGTATGGGGGACAGCAAGCAAATATTGATTATATGTCAGTTACTGCCTTTTGCCTTTGCACGACTCCTTATTTTTGGCATATTATACAAAGGCAGAGTACAGTAACAGCCAAACAAGGGTCAAAGGTCAAGTTTGAGCTCAAGATTTTTTGCATACAAACATTTCTTCATTATAGCAACTAGTTGTCAAATTTTGGGAGTCCTACCTATAATACTTTTGTCTGGACAAAACAGAAACTTTAAAGTCATTTTTCTCAGTTTCACACTCTAGCGAGTTAAGGTCTTTTGCCTTTGCAGGGCAGTATAGGTGTAAATTCTCTGTATTTGCCAACTTCTTCCCGTGCCCTTTCTGCAGCAATGGCACAGACTACAGTAGCCACTGGTGCATAGGCTGCCCCAAGCAAATCTAATAGCGCACAGGATTCTTTTGACCTCTTTGGTGGGGCTGGGGAGGGGTCACCTTCACCAAGGGATTTTTGCTCCTGTACAGGTGCACTGCCTCCATAACCACCACTATCAGATCCTTGCTGCTGATAGTTAGAAACAAGAAAAGTTTGTCAACACTTAAATTTTAAGTTTGCAACAGGGCAAGTTCAGTATGTCTTTCTTTGTAAACTTTGTTAGCGTTAGGTCTCCTGTGAAAGATTGTCACTATGCGCCTAATGCCGAGTTCACACTGAACGATTTTAGGCCCGATTTTCGACAAATGCCCAAAATCATAAGCAAATCGGTGGTCGTTTACGCGAGTGACAATCACGCAGTGTGAATTATCAAAGACGCGATCTGAGAATCGCAGACGAGTCGCCGACGCCCTTGACATATTTGGCATTCTAAATATCTGTACCTGTCGGCGATTCACAATCCTGCTGTGTGAATGTGTTTTGACTGAAAACGATGACCTACAGCCAATGAAAGAGCAAGAAACAGTTTAGGGAGGAGTTATAGAATATCTGTATTTTAATAGATATATTTACAATTATATCAAACAGAAACAAAGCACACACATTTTCTTGACCAGCAGCAACAGCAGCACATTACAAAATTATTTATTTACCCCCAGCTCACTTTGCAGAACATTCAATCCTTGCTCTCCCGAACCATTTCCTCCTGCATAAGCTGTTTTTCTTTTTCTCCTTTTCGCTGCAAATCAGCGCAAATACAATTTGGATCGCAAAGATCTCTCAGGCTGTCATTTTTAATAATTTCAGTCTCACCCATGCGTGATCTTGCGTTATTTTCTTATCAGTTCTCGCGTGTGTTTGGTTGAGAAATGTAGTTTGTGGACCAGACAGAAGTTGTCGCCGATTCTTTCTTTTGTAAAGTCATGCAGTGTGAAACCTCCTGTCACCGATCCATCATTCAGTGTGAACAGAATGTTACCCCAGATAGTCACGGAGTGTGAAAAGAACAGGGACCTGACTACTTTGGACCTCGGCATAACTCGGCCTAGCAACCGAGAGATGGCCAGAAGTTTCAGTGCAGCTTGCGATGCCAGATTTATTGTGTGAGCAAAGCAGCCAATATGGAGGAGCTCAATCCATCATCTCCGTGGCACTTATCATATTAGTAGCATTGTTGGTCACAATGATCGGGTCTTTCTTAGTATCTTCCAACGCATCTGAAAGCAATGCACATATATTTGCCCCTGTGTGACTAGCCTGCATAGCTCTGGACTGCAACACATTTGAAATGAGAACCCAGTTGTCTAAATAGTGGCAGGTAATTGTGACATAGGTGTCTTGATGTCTTGACGTCCAACCATCGCAAGGGAGGGCCACTCTGTCCGTTGACTGTAGGGACAGGGTAATGTTTCGCTTCACTTCATTGTACAGTCTTGGATTATCTCTTCGCTTATCCATTTGCGACTAGGAATAGATTAACTCCAGCACTTTCAACAAATCGATTCAGTGATCTTTTGGCTTGCGAATGCATTTGAAATCTTCGGTTGTGTGCTTGGCTGTGGGGGTGTTGGATCCTGCACATCGTACTGATGTCTCATCAAATGGTTCCGTAGATTTGTAGTATTATTACAGCATTTCACCTCAGCATTACAAATCATGCATATAGGTTTGTTCTTGTCCACACTATCGTCATTGTCGTCTTGCT
Source organism: Leuciscus leuciscus (assembly GCF_965113295.1). Classification (NCBI taxonomy): domain Eukaryota; kingdom Metazoa; phylum Chordata; class Actinopteri; order Cypriniformes; family Leuciscidae; genus Leuciscus; species Leuciscus leuciscus. The sequence goes on along the minus strand of NC_138739.1, from coordinate 21,706,811 downwards.
TGCTAAATCTAAAATGTTCCATACCTCTGATTTTTTTACATTGCACAATTCTGAATAGACCACATTTTATAAAGCGATTAATCGAAAAGTGTTTTTTTTTTATTTATTTTTTTACCCATACTGGGTAAGTGTACCTATTATAGTGTATACTATATATAGATATTGACAGTTTATAAGAAAAATGATTTGTTAAAGTGCAAGATTTATCTCTCATTTGAAAATGTATTAGTTGATGTACATTTTAGAATATAAAATTAATATAATTTAGGAATAAAGTCAGAAGTCTTGCATGCTTAATTGGTACTTTGGCACAATTTAAGCCACACGTGTTCCAAATAAGCCCACATCAGCATTGATTCACAACATATACAAATGTATTGATTTTAATGAAGTAAAACATCAATGTATTTATTCAGTGACAGGGAAGTATTAAACAAATATTTTTGCTAATGTTTGATTAGAGCCCTGGTTGGGATATGTAGGTGTTAGTGGCCGGTGGTCTGGAGCCTGGAGTTGTAGCTGGAGTCAAGCTGGAAGTTTGACTGGGTGTAGGGAGCCAAGCCGAGTTGGGGCTCCATACTCTTAGGGGGCTTAGTAGTGGGTCCCACCACATTGGGAGTCTGGAGCCCTAAGTTGGCTTGGCTCCTGATTTATGCCTGGTCAAAGTTTGACAGGAAGTGACCATATCTTGGGAAGAAAGTAGAGTTAGGGCTCAATACTCTCGGCATAGGCGGCCCACTGGGTGACCCCTCCATGCCAGGAGTCCGGAGCCCCAACTCTGCTTGGGTCCCGGGTTATGCCTGGTCAAAGCTGGACAGGAAGTGGCGGTAACTCGGAGCCGGACTGTCCCAGGGGCTCAGGACTATGGGGAATGTAGGGTCCCTCTGGGACCTCTCAATGCCTGGAATCTCAAGCCTTAACTCAGCTTGGCTCCCAATTATGCCCGGTTAAACATAAAGGACTTTAAAACAAAACAGGCTCTATCTCATTTGAATGAATGTGTGTAATTTTAGGCCTATCTACATATAGTTGTAAATTAAGGTAGTAAATAAGGTAAGGTTAAAATGTTAGTACGTACGGTAAAAGCATACAAAGAAATGTTATCATTAAACACTTTCAGAAAATGTATCAAAGTTTGCAATTAGAGGGATTCCTCTTTGAAATACATAAGGTGGGCTTAAATGATTTCCCCAGGAATGGTAAAAAAAAAAGACAATGTTAAAGTAATGGAAATGTATCTCTGTCCTCAGTCATTCTCCATTTAGCATTCAAACAGTGCGTCATGTTCGGTTATGACAGTAACACGAGGAAACGTACTCGGTTACTAACGTAACCTCGGTTCTCTCTAGAAGAGGGAACGAGTACTGCGTAAGTATCTTACGCTAGGGGAAAATCCCTTTTCCGCGAGATATTGAAGCCAAAAAATTATCCTTAATTTTGTATTATTGTAAAACGCGTTGCGGCAGCATACAGACATAGGCAAGACGGCTCGTGTGCCTATTGGCTGTTCTGCGGCAACTGCAGCAGCCTATCGAGCGAGGCCTAGCGTGACGTCAGACCCAATGAAGGTGCTTTGCGCCCACTGCGTCACGTCCCGCTGAAACGGAAAATGAAAAGTTGCGATTTTCTAAGCCTATATGGCTAGGAACTACTCTCATTCCGGCGTAATAATCAAGGAACTGTGCGGCCGTACCATGAGTGCAGCAGGCGTAATGATATGACGCAGCGCCTGAAATTAGGTCTAATAGGTTAGACAAACTTAGTCCCGGTCACGTTGGAAGTTACTGAGCTGGGGACTATTTTCAGGCGCTGCGTCATATCATTACGCCTGCTGGACTCATGGTACGGCAGCAAAGTTTCTTGATTATTACGCAGGAATGAGAGTATAGTTCCTAGCCATATCAGCCTAGAAAATCGCAACTTTACATTTTCCGTTGGTCTTAGTACACGGTTTAACTACAGAAGAGTCAAGTTTTAAATAGGAAAAATATTGAAACTCTTTGGTCATTTTGAAAGAAATGCTACTGGACTCATCAGAATCAATGATCTATGCTAAAAGTGGTACCGTCAGACCCGGAGTTCGGCTGAATGGATTCTAAAACGGTAAAACTCAACTGTTTAACTCTGGGGGAGTTGTAAAATGAGCATATTTCCGAAAAAAGTGGAGTATCCCTTTAAACCTGTCTCCCTCAACGAAATTTAAAGGAAGCATATGTCCCAAAATCATTTAGCTATAAGACAAGTTATTATCTCATATCACTCTTCAGCGCTTCCCTGCAGTCGTGATGCAGTGATGGACAGCTGTCTGTCCTCATTCGACTGCTGTTTGGATTTCATGTGATTTGTCATGGTGGTGATAATATGATAACTCAGATTCATTCATTCATTTGATCAAAAGTAATTCCATTTTGTAAGATCGTAAGATCATTTTCATCTGAGTAGCCTAATTTCAAACTTCGTGAGGCAGACGACGACATGATCAAATACAAACTTGTTAAACACGCTCCACAGCGCCACCCAGTGCATTTAATTATAACTGTGAGTTAGTGCTTGAGATTTATCATGGATTCACTGCATTTACGGCCAGCAAGCAACGTAGTGAAATTCGAATAGTATTTTATTTTTCGAATAATTACAGTTCGAATATTCGTGCACATCCCTAGTATTTACTAGTTGCCATATCAACATATAGAGAAAATATTGCGCCAAAATTCAGAAATCTTTGGAAGATATCACTGAACATTTAATTAACCATAGCAAGTAAATTTCTTACAATATGTACATTTTTCATCTCTATTTTTTTGTGTTTATTTAAAATTAGACAAATCTGAAATAATTTTAATCTTCAATATGTTATTTAACAGTTGATCTGATTCTTTAATGCTTCACTAACTAGCAGAACACACTAGCCAGGTTTCGATCCCAGTTGTGCAGGTGGGGCATGTTGTCACAATACGTTACAATGAGCCCCAATTAGAACTATTCTATTCTGTTCTATACATTTATAAATTCTAAACAGTAGAAACATTTACTGACACTGAGATTGAGTGTCAATGTTCTGAAATTATTCATTATTATTATGTTTTGAACTATGCTGTATAGCTGTGTTTTCTGGTGTGTTTGTTGTCAAACTCAAACATTTGGTTATTTTTAATTATTAAAAAATGACATTTATTTTATATGAAAAAGTTAATAATTGTATTTTATTGAGAAAATATTTTAGTTTGTCTTGTATATATTTTTTTTATTAGATCAGATAACATTTTAGGCTGTCATATGGTTACAATTTGCCCCTCACATTTTACAATGTACCCCACCTATGGGGCATGTTGTCACATTTCATTTCCATTCTTTCGGGGTATATCAAGAAAAAAGTATTAATTAAAAAAAAAACACATAATTGTACTGGACGTGGTAAATTAATGTGGGAAAAAATAGTCTAAACCCTCAGTAGATTTACACAAACAGAAAGTCAAAGAGTGTTTTGTTGTGCACCGCTCTCTCTCTTGCTGGATTTTATTTCTGTTTCTATTCTAAATCATGAGTCTTTCTCCCGGGTGTCTGTTAGATCACACTGAATTGCTCTTCACGCGCACAGTAACTGAATTTTAAAACTTAAAAGAAAAGGCTTAATAAACTGTTGCATAGATTTGATACACTAAGCATCAATATCTCTTCCCTTTGTTTTCTGAACTTTTCAATGCGAAAGTGCTGTGCGATGTGACTCAATGTTGCTTCGAGCGCATCATTCTGCACACGGGATGCGCTTTGCCGCTCTGTATTCGAGCCTTAATACTTTTGCGCAATGAAAATTAAGATTATTAATGGTCTTTCTTGCGCTGTCCTATCTATCTTTTTTCCCCACTATAACAAATTTTGCTGCTGAATTATCCACAAACCTCATTTACAATAGCTTTTTAATGAAACGAGAGAGTGCGTCCACGGTGATAGAAGAGATGTGCGCTGTGTTATAATGCGCTTCTAATAACAACGCCATATAATGTGTATACTTAAAAAAAAAGTGCTTAGAGCTGCTAATTATATTTGTTGTTTGTTGATTTCCAAATATAAAACTTGTTCATGTTTTCAGCGTGCATATCTGTTCTTTTTGAACATTTTCATCTCATTTTAACAAAACCGTGATAATATTGATAATCGTGATAATTTTGGTCACTATAATCATGATATGAAATTTTCATTACAAAAACGTTTACATCCCTAATGTGAATCAATCCAGTGTGTTTTCCAGCCTATGGCGTGAGACGCTGATAGTCTCCAGGATCACTGTGACCCTACAAGTGATTTGGAGATGGATGTCAGATTAAGAAAAAAGCTTAAATAGATAAAAGTTAAAAATAAAAGAATATTGGTAGAGGCATTTATTGGCCGATCTCTTACATAAATGCATCAAAATAATAATTTTATAGCAGTTATATTCTTTCTGATATTACATCATGGTTCACCTTTGTGTCTTTCCCTTTACATTTCTCTATTTTTGTGTTTTACTGAAAATTAACCTTTCCTTACTTTATTTTTAGACCTGATGGAAGACAATGAGGAGAGTGAAGAACTGAGTGAAGCGGAGGAGAAACATCATCATGTCAAAACTGGTGAAAAGTCTTTGAGTCACTCACAGACTGAAAGTAAATTGAAAAGAAGAGCCAAAAAATCTTTCACCTGCCCTCAGTGTGGAAAGAGTTACACATTAAAAGGAAGCCTTAGGGATCACATGAAAATCCACACTGGAGAGAATCTGCACACATGTGATCAGTGTGGGAAGAGTTTCACATTAAAAGGAAGCCTTAATAATCACATGAGAATCCACACTGGAGAGAAGCCGCACACATGTGATCAATGTGGGAAGAGTTTCACATTAAAAGGAAGGCTTAATGAACACATGAGAATCCACACTGGAGAGAGGCCACACACATGTGATCAATGTGGGATTAGTTTCAGAATAAAAGGAAGCCTTAATGAACACATGACAATCCACACTGGAGAGAGGCCTCACACATGTGATCAGTGTGGGATGAGTTTCAGAAAAGCATACACTTTAAAAAGACACATGCGTTGTCACTCCAGAGAAAGACTGTTTACCTGTGATCAATGCAGTAAAACATTTTTTAGGGGAGATGCGCTGAAGGACCACATGAAAGTTCACACACAGGAGAAGCCTTACACATGCTCTTTGTGTGGAAATAGTTTTAGTCAGATGAGTACTTTAAATTTACACCAGAAAAGACACAATGGTGTGAAGAATCACATGTGCTTTGATTGTGGGAAGACTTTTATTAGAGATGCTGAACTGAAGCTGCACCAAAGAACTCACACTGGAGAAAAACCTTACAAGTGTTCACACTGTGACAAGAGATTCACAACTTCACAATATCTGAAAATACATGAGAGGATCCACACCGGAGAGAAACCGTATCACTGCCCTCCGTGTGGGAAGAGTTTCACTTATTCATCTTCTCTACTCAATCATACAAAAAACAAATGTTTGAAATCATGAAATCATGTCTGAATTCATCACGATGGACGATGATATCGAGAGCCACCATCGTGATGCCACGCCCCCCACTCTGTCAGACCAGCCCAGTCTCACGGCAGTTTAATCTATTATTAATATATTGATTCGTGTACACCAGTGGTTGGGAACCTTTGGCTCGCGAGCCATACCTGGCTCTTTGGCAAAAATCATGTGGCTTGCAAGGTCTCTCACCCTTTACCAACAAACGCTAAAAAAATTAAGATACATCAACAGAGATCAGCTCTCTGTAGAAAAAGCAGCCAATTACAATTCCCTTGTTGTAGAACCTACTGAAGTTAATGAAAAGTTTATGATAATAATTATATTCAAGTTGTACCAGAAAAAGTGCGTGTTCAGTGCTGTTCGCGAGTGTCACGAGTCACCACAGCAATCAACTAACCGCTTACTTTTCTGTGTTAAGTTGTAACCTACAGCTCCTGCACTGGGATTCAAGCAGCGGCAGCTTGTTTAAGGTAATGGAGAAAATCATTTAGAACAGCAGCGAAAATGTAAACGTAGATTATATAAACTTCAATATATAATTTTATTGAAACGGGTGCTTTGCTGTGCAAAGAGACATTTCGAAACATTTCACCCGCTGGTAGCCTACTTTCACTTTTGCCGCAGAGACCCTTTATGTCCTATAAATGTGTCGTATTTTTGATAATCCGCACAGATTTCAGTTGACGATTCTGTTTAAAGTTATTAATAACAAAACATGAATGAAAGAGAAAGAAAAGAGCAGGATGTGCTTTATATTGAAAATAAATATTAAAAGCGCGATAAGTCGCGAAAGAGAACGGAATTACACTGACAGGATTTGTCTTCGGTTGCGCGCCTAAATGACCAAATAAACTGAAATATTTCGAAATGCCAAGTAGAGTATTCCCGTAAACACAGTAGATGTAAGTCTCTCTCTCTTTCTCTCTCTCTCCCTTTTCGTGATGGTCAGCACGTTTCAGTAGCATTAAGAGATATCACGATATCATCGTCAATCGCAATGTTTTACTGTAAACTTCGTCAACTGCCAATTTAGGGGACAAAGCCCAACCTTCCTTGCCAAACAATAAAACTGAGTAATCAAATCTATCTCTTCTATATAAATCTGCCCAAACCAGCCACAACAAGTGACAGGACAATAAAACAAGTTATTACAGTGAACAGAGTTCCTCTTCAAGACCGAGATCAACATGAGTTTCATCCAAATCAACAATATCTAAGAAGTTCTTGTATAAATGTTTACTTCATAATATAATACCAAATCATGTTTTATTATGATTTTTGTATTTTGTTCAATTTATATTTAAACATTTTATAATAGTGAACGGGAGTGGATTCTTATGCTCCATCGCCTTCCCTTTGCCTTCTTATTATATCCTTTTACTCCATGTTTAATCAGCATTTATTCATCAGTATTATCTTTTATGCAGTGATTCAATAGACTGCGATGTTTGTAGAATGTGCTTCGCCGAGCTGTAAAATTGTTACGTGAATTGCTTGTTAACTGCAGATTACTGGTTACTACAGTGCACATAAAACCACGGTGGCGAGCAGGACGAGGCCGAGGGCCGTGAGAGAGCGGCGCGAGGCCGGTGGCGGGATCACTGATGAGCGTCACCTGTGAGGCGCACCGGTCTCGTATCTCTCACGGAGGAGCGGAAGCTTAAAAGGAGGAGCGACAACAGTGAAGGATGAGAGAGGCCAGGCCTGGATTTTATTTGATGTTTTGTTTTTGTCTTTACTTTCGTTTTTGTATTTGTATATTTTTTTTTTATTAAAATCATTGATTGTTCGCCGGTTCCCGCCTCCTCCTTGCCATAACATCTAACCTTGTTACAATCACATTTAAGATTAGATTTGGATCTTCATTTAAGACAGCTTTATTGGGTATACATAGCACTGATACAAGTTACTAAAAATGTAATTGTAATTTAATTGTAGAAATTTGGAAGCCATAGAAAGAATACATTTATTACAAGCTTTATATTTTGTTTACTTTTGTTAATTTAAAAAGTGTTGTCATTATTAGGCATACACAGCAGTCATATATCATTAAAATTCAGGTCTAATTTATTTGTTGAAACCTGGAAACCACAGAGATCACACATCATTATTTTATAAATTTTGTTATTAAATACTATGTATATAATTAAATTATTAATTTTTATCAGCATAGTGCATGGCAGTCACAGTCATTCAAGTTTTATTATAATTGGTCAAACTTGAAACCCAACATCAATATTGTTTATTTTCTTTAGACAATACAATATCACTCAATATTACACAAAGCCGCCTATTAAATACTATTACACATTTTCTGGTGGTAATTCTGTGGAGTACTACCTGTTGTGATATTCTCTACTCTGCCTTCTCTTAAAAATAGCGTTTTATCAAGGTAAAATCAACATATAGTTCCCAACGAAAGTTTTGCCTCTCCTTCATTGATATCCATAAAAATAAAAAAAGAAGCTTTTTTTGGCTAAAGGTTGCTGGCTTGCCTTCCAAGGGCTCTGGTATGGCTGTGTTCTCGTTGCATTTACAATTTTGACCAGCAGGTGTCGCTAGTGTACAGAAGATTTATCCTCTGCTTTTCAGGGAAGGTGATTTATCCTCTGTGTAGTCAGAGAAGTTTCTTCCTCTGTTCAACCAGAGAAGATTAGCATCATGTGCTAATATATTGTTATCCTTTGTTTCTGGCAGGGAAGATTAGCGTAAAGTGCTTGTAATTTGTGTTGTCCTTTGCTCTGGCAAGGAAGGTTAACAATAGTTGATCTGTGTTAACAAGTGTACCCTCTTTTGATCAGATAAGTTTTAGTGTTTTTGATTGTGTGGTAAAAAAGAAACTCACAAAATGTTAAGAAAAAATGCTAGACTGATCCCCACAACAGAAAAATTTCCTTTGCTATCCTTTGTGGTCAGATAGCGAATTCAAATCACAGTTAGGAGTACAAATGAACCTAATAGTCACTGAGAAAGTTAGTCAAGAACTAACACAGAAATATGAGATTCATCCAGACAAGACTTGGTCGGTAGATGAGTGTAAAAAGGTACTAGGAGCAAGTATTCGCAAGAACAATGTGAAAGGCATTATCTGCTGCCACAGAGAATCTGGTTTAGCACTAGCTACACAACAGTCTCAGCATAACTCAGAGCTAGAGAAACAGAACAAAGAGCTGCATGCTAAAGTATCCTCTTTGACTAAGAAATTAAACCGCAACAAAGTTGCAGAAAAAAATGATGTGGAAGAAGTTAGTCAGACTGACAACACTTATCATGACTTTGAAACAGATGTAGCCATCCAATCAGTAACTGATGAGCCTGTAGATTCAGTAAAGGTATGTGGCGCTAGGAGAAGATCTCAGGGAATTGAGGGAACTGAAAGTGTTCCTCCCAACTCTTCTGTTGTCCAAATACAAACTGTTGCCAAAGCGCTAGGACCTAAAGATATAGAGAGACTATCCCAGAGTGTACCCTCAGCATGCACACATTTTTCTGAATTTAGAAGAGCATTGATCAGCAAAATGCGTCTCTATGACATGTCATTGGCAGAAGTCACACAACTGATGTCACAAATTCGAACTGAATCTGAATTCAACAGTTTTGAGTCTGCTGTTACTTCTGAACTACAACATGCCAGTAAAGGTGATTTGAGAGAGGAAGTTTTAAGAGTGTTAAAGAACATTGTTGGACCAAAAGTGGACTGGTCAAAGATCACGAGTTGTGTACAGACGAAGGATGCAACTGTTAGTGAGTACACTGAAAGATTTTGTCAGTCAGCTGCAGCATACAGTGGGATAGCTGACACTTCAGAGAAAGTGCTAAATGATAATGGTCCCCTTGTTCGCACATGGTTTGATGGTCTTTTGTCAGAACATAGAAAGGCATTGCCTTAGACTTCACATGGTCCACTAGAACCCTGCAAAACAACTTGGAGAGGTTAGCTACTTGGGAAAGAGACTCTGATGTCAAGGCAAGAGTAAAAATTGCAGCAGCATCCTTTAAGGTCAACACAGAGAATCAACAGAAACGCAATTATCCTAAGAGAGAGAGGGCAGTTGTTATTACTGTGGTAAGCATGGACATTGGAGAAAAGAGTGTAGGAAAAACAAAAAGAACTTAAGAGAAGTTAACAGTGTTACTCAGCTTCTACTCAGTCTGCTTGTTACTCTGAAGCAGCCCCTCCCCTCATCATTAAACTCATGGGCAGCTTGTTGAGGTGTTAACCATTTTGGCTGGGAGTGCTTAATTTCCCCTGTGACTTACTTTTTTTTTCTTTTTAATAGAACCAAAGGAAAGTGACTGTCTCAGCCTTCCTTTTGGGGACACTGTTAAGTACACTGACAGCCTTAAATGTTATGCTACAGCACAAGCCATTCACTTATCCATCCTCTATGGGTTAAGATGTCTGCTATGACTGATGCACAAAACATTCAGCCAGTAAAAAAAGAAAACCTGTAGTATATATATATTGTATTTATCTATCTATATATCTATATCTATATATGAATGAATATATATATATATATATATATATATATATATATATATATATATATATATATATATATATATATTGTCTAATTTATCATTGTAGCCTTATTTAGGTTGATTTTCTGTATACTGTGTATTTATTTTTGGACTAATAGTGGTTAATAAAGTCCAATAATGGTATGAGAGAGTGTCAGTGGTAACATCATTGTGTTCTTGTCGGTCAGTGTTAGAGGATCTGTGTAACAACTGAGGCTTAGCCTGACAGTTAGCCTGCCCTGGACCAGGCTTGTTTCCCAGCATAAGTTGCCAGGGTAACTGAGTTTGAACTATTTTAAAGGAGCTGTATGTAATAAATGTATTTCAATGAAACATAAAATGGCCCTGATATGACACTAGACATTAAGAAATCATGTTCATTTCAAATACTTACATCACTGACAACAGTAGTCCGGCCAGAATATTGCCATTTAAAAGTGAAGTTGCAGCCCTCAACTGATGTTGATGTTGTCATGTTGTGTTTTGGCCTGATGCTCCACCCTCCACCTATCTACCAATCACGAAGTCAGTAGTGTTTCAGCATCGGGGTTGCCAGCTCTGCTCTAGTTACCACAGCTACATGTCAGCCTACGTTCCTGCTGGATCCTGCATCCTATCTGGCAACCTCAAGTCAGGGGGGAGGGGATACACCGCTCTACAGTAATTTGAAAGTGATTGCAGTACCAGTTTTGGCCACAATCTTACATACGGCTCCTTTAAGTTTGCTTTATGAAACAGAATTCACCGACAATAAGTCTGACTAACCAAAATAAGCCTGGCTTGAATTCTAATCTTGCTTTATGGAACAACCCTCTGCACTAGAGTTTCAGCTGCTTTTGATTGATTTTAATAGTTGAGAACAGCTGCATTTAGCAGTAAATATGAAGTGAAGCTCTTGGGGTTTGAACATGGTCACTGGAGACAGAGCTGCTCTATTCTGACAGGACCAGAATCACTAAACCTGCCAATGGAAATGAGATTTTCACCTTAAACTCAGTTTCATTATTGGTTCAGCGCTCTGAACTGGAACAGTTTCACTTCTTCTTATGAGAAATTAGTTATCAGTTCATTATCAGCTTGAAATTAAGTAGCTACTTGAAAAACTGCTCAAAAATATCTTTGTTACAGTGTACGGTGGGGACATGTTTGGTTCACTTGTGTGACACCTAATTCGTTACTCAGTTACTAAAGTAGCTCAATATTAATAATTTTGACCAGGATTGTTAGGTTCGGCCAAGGAGATGGAGTGTAAAAAAATGGAATGATTCACAGAAACGGGATGATTAAAGAAAATAAGCCGGCTTACTGACAAAACACAATAAACAATAAAATCAATCAACATGCAGTTGTCAAAAGAGAGAATACCACTTCCTTTAAGATAAATGACCGCTAAAGTTGGTTATACTCTCAAGTTTTTCAGTCCTGTTGTTGTGTGTGGTAGGCTACCTATGTATTTTAAGTCTTCTTTCCCTTTCATTGAGGAAGTTTGTACAATTCTTCAAATTCATTATAAAATTGATAATGTTATTTTTCTAATACTGCTTAATATTGTTTAATTTATTATTTGTGCTTTATATGAAAAAAAGAGTGATTTTAATTTGGCATATCGGCGTAATGACGTCATTGCACGCCTTAGATAGGTGCGCGCCTGTGTGTGCTTCTTCATTCGTATAAGCAACGAGGGGCGAAATGTTTTATTTGTAGAAAATAAAATGCAAAAAGCAGTGAATGAGGTGGAAAATTGGGCGTATAGTTGGGGTTTTCAGTTTTCTGTGGCAAAAACACAAGTAATATGTTTTTCAAAAAAGAAAAATAATCCAAGCTTGAATGTCAAAATATATGGTCATCAGCTGGACCGAGATTTTCGGATATGTGGATGGACTCTAAATGAATTTTTTTTTTAAATACATATTCAGAAAATGATAGAAAAATGCAAAAAAGGAATAAATGTATTAAGGTGCTTGTCAGGAGCTGAGTGGGGGGCAAACCTTCAGTCATTAAAATGTATTTATTGTGCTGTGGTTAGGTCAAACATAGATTATGTTAGTATAGTGAACAAAACATTACTTAAAAAGATAGAGGTAATACAAAATCAAGCTTTGCGCATCTGCTGTGGTGCATTTAGATCTTCTCTGGTGGCTTCATTACAAGTTGAAATGGGAGAATTGCCTCTAGAACAGTGTAGGTTTCAGTTGCGATTAAGGTACTGGTCTGGTGTAAAGGGACATATGGAAAACCATCCAGTTAGAATACTTCTGAAAGATTGTTGGGAATATGAATACAAAGAAATAACAAGCTTTGGTTGGGTAGTAAGGAAGGAGGCTAACAGTTTGGAGTTGAAAGGCCATGAAATTGCTCCTTCTGTTGTTATTCCAGAAATTTCCCCTTGGTTATTCCCTATGCCGCTAATAGACTTACAAATTCATGAAAGAATAAAAAAAACGGAGATTAATATGCCAACTGAATTAGTAGTTCAACAATATATGCAAGAGTATTATTCTGTGTTACAGGTATTTACAGATGGGTCTAAGGAACCAGAGTCTGGAAGAACAGCAGCAGCAGTATATATTCCTACTTTTAAAATAAAAATTGCAAAAAGATTATCAGATCATGTGTCAGTGTTTACTACTGAATTATTATCATACTCGCTCTACAGTGGATCGAAGAAGTTCAACCAGAAAGAACTGTGATATGTAGTGACTCAATGGTTGCTCACACCAGTCTACTAAGTGGTAGGCCTACATCTGAAGCTAGACAAGACTTAGCATTTGAGGTTTTACAAAGTTTAGAGGTAAATTTCCTCTGGGTGCCTCCACATGTGGGTGTGGATGGAAATGAGGAAGTAGACTTGCTAGCTAAGAAAGCATTAAATCATCCACAAATAGAAATTAAGTTAGCTCAAAGCTGAATTCAAGAGAGTGATAGCGTTTGAAGTAAGTAAGAAATGGAAAAAGTTATGGAATAATGGGTCTAAAGGAAGACATCTTTTTCAGATTCAGGAGTATGTTGGAAATGAGAGAAAAAGACTTGGAAATGGGAAGAAAGATGACATTATTTCAAGACTAAGAATTGGACATACAGCATTAAACCATAGTCTTTATAAAATAGGTAAGCATGAATCGGGAAAGTGTGACAAATGTGGAGAATTCGTGTGAGAACAGTGATATTCTTTTTGAGTGTCCTGCGTATGAAAGGGAGAGATTTCAGTTAATACAAGAATTAGGATGGTTGGGGGTTGATAACATTTCTTTCAAGAGTTCATGAAATATTATTTAAATACCTGAAAAATACAGCAACAATACATAGGATCTAGGAAGGAATGTGTTTTTTCTCTCTCTCTCTCTTCCAAATCCCTATGCATACTCCACACTCCAGATCGGTAGGTGGCGGTAATGCACCTTTTTCGTTGGTTTGCCAAACCGCCATAAAACACCAGAAGAAGAAGAAGAAGAAGAAATACAGCAACGGGAAGCCGTCACATCAGCATTCTATCCAAACTATATCATAGGCTACTTCTTTTCAGGTAACTGAAACAAAATGCACATTGCACACTTTGAGTATGAACACTGGTATACGTAATACTAATGGGCTGTATGTGTTGAAGGCAGTTCTTTTCACTTTATTAATAGTTTGTCATGAGTTCAGTGCGGCTGAGTAACGTTACATAGTGAGCATGGGTCCTCGTGGTTAGGGGTCTTTGTAATAGATGGTCAAAATAGCGATGCAATTCGAATCAATAAGAGTTGATGTTGTTTCAGAGTTACGAATTATCTTCAACTTACATATTCGGTAATTTAACCCCCCTGTGATGTCTGTTAACTGTGACGCTATACAACATAGTCCAAAACAAATCAATAATTAGTAATTTCTAAAAATTGACTCTGTCTTTATTCACCTTTTTTCTCATGTTTTCTCAATAGAATGAATAAAAGTATAGAATATAATAGCATATTTCTAATAGGGGCACATTGTAACACAGTGTGACAACATGCCCCACCTGCACAACTGGGATTTAAACCCGGTGTTACGGATCAACTGGGGATCATGTTAACTGGGGGAATGCCAGGGGGGCAGGGTTTTATATATTATTTTGAAGTAGCCCCGGGTGCCGCCATTGGCTAGCGGACCCCCACCTGCTGTTAGCATCCCATTGACTCCCATTCATTTTGGCGTCACTTTGACAGTGAATAACTTTACAACTGAGGCGTTTAAAGACTCCATTTGTCCATTATTTATTGCTAAAGAAACACGAAAATGTATAAAAGGCTCCATTACCTTGTAGCTTACGTTATGGCCCTGTAGAAGCAATTTTTGTAAAAATAGGCTAACGATTGCGTCATAACCACCCGACTCTCTGTCGCACAGTAGAGAATTACCGTATGGACAGGAGGAGAAGCTCGCGCGCAATCGGGGGGACGTGGAGGCAAAGTGACAAAATAATTAATCAGAATACATAGCAAAAGTTTCTCCTGCTCCTAGCTCATGGACACCTCCTACTCACACTCTCCGTCTCTGCAAGTTTCGGAAGGGAATGATTCAGATTTCTTTGGCACAGCTACTAGAAGACAGACAGGTTGCTCACGTCACATCTACGTCGTCAAGCTCAGTTTGAGTCTGCGCAGTACGCTCGACCATCAGGAAGTAAGAGTTTCTAATTGACTTCACTTTATCTCCGTTGAATCCAATGGGGTCGCTGTGTCCATTTCTTTTACTGTCTATGGGGAACGCGCATGCACGCAGATAGTTTTACCTGGATTTCCAGCAGATGTTAGACGGCTACAGATTCGTCGCAGCCATTTTTCACGGATCCATGATTAAAAACGTATTTTTCACCAGTTGTATACACACTGGTATGCATAATAAAGCGATTTGTTTTTGAAGTGTATATTCCTGCGTATTTGACGCAATTTCAAAGAAGTTTAACATGCTTTAGTGTCAAGCTCAGAAACCACTCCTATGTTAACATGGGGCATTCGGTCTCATTGGATGAACAGGACTTGTCAGCGCACTTCAGAAGACGTGTAAGAATCTTCTTCTCAACTTTAGTGTATCATATTTTCTGTAGTGTGTTGTCATGAGTTCTAATCACAAATAACAACAGATGTAGATTAAATTAAAGTAGCTAGGCTACCTAAAAGAAACATAAATTGCAAAGTCATTTCATTTTTTTCAACAAGTTGCATTTATTGATCAGCATATAGCCTAATTTTATAATGGATCTATTATTTTTTATATAAACACTTATCAGCTTATTTTACTCTGCTGATTATATTAAGATCTCTTTTCTGTACAACCA
This sequence comes from Leuciscus leuciscus, assembly GCF_965113295.1. Taxonomy (NCBI): domain Eukaryota; kingdom Metazoa; phylum Chordata; class Actinopteri; order Cypriniformes; family Leuciscidae; genus Leuciscus; species Leuciscus leuciscus. Next base: position 21,691,458 of record NC_138739.1, on the reverse strand, counting down.
GCTCTGACACCTCTGTATCCTTTTCCCTGGACATAAAGCAGCTATGCTTATTGGGTCATGAAGTTAACTATCTCATGAACTTGTAACATTTTCAACAGATTTATAAAATAAAATAAAATAATTTTGACTCTTCTTCTTTCAGAACAATTCTATATAGCAAATATAGTAATATTAAATTGCACATTGTGTCGCTCCTGTAGCTCAAACAGTAGAACGTTGGCGCTTGCAACACCAAGGTCATGGGTTTGATTCCCATGGAAAGTAAGAACTAATAAGAATGTAAATGTGTACCTTGAAATGTGGTCAGAGTGTAGTGTGGTCAGATCTTCCACTGTTGGCAAATACAGCTGTCCTGCATGCATGCACATTTGCCTATTTTTTTTCTTCCTTTTTGTTATTGTTACTTTCATACCTGTTAGCTAATAAATATGTTTGTTGAACATTCCCCTGAGTAAATGCTGTGGGTAATTCATTGGAACCATAAGCTATGGCTTCTCAATTTCCAACACTCTTTAGGAACATTTATGGAGTGCACTGTATGCTTTATGCTTTAACTCATTCCTCAGTAACATTAAAATAAATACATTTTGGACATCCCTTTTACCACAGCAGTATTGCTGCTCAATTTAAATTAAGCCACAAATTGCCATCATAACAATAATCTGCAAATACACATACACTGCAAAGACACAATGTCAAAAGCATAATTTATTTAATCTACTTACAGTTGTCATCAGATATTCAATTTCATTGAAACGAATGTAACAAAATAATGTGAGCGTGGTCTGTGTGTCGTGAAATTAAAACACATAAAAACTTCCCTTAAATGCGTCTGAAACATTCAGCGGAGCAGCGACATTAGTGTCCTAATATGATACAAACATTTACCAATAACGTGGAAAGCTTTTAAATCTGCTCAGTGAAAGATTCGCTGTGACGAATCTGTCACCGTTCAACATCTGCTGGAAATCCAGGTAAAACTATCTGCGTGCACGCGCGCGTCCCCAGTTGATCCGTAACACCGGCTGTGTTCTGCTAGTTAGCGAAGCATTAAATAACTATCTCAACTGTTAAATAACATATTGGAGATTAAAATAATATCAGATTTGTCTAATTTTAAATACAAAAAAATAGAGATGAAAAATTAACTCCAGTAAGAAATTCAAGTAAGAATGTCTATGGATATCTTCCAATGTTAAAACAAGCACTCTTGATAATTTGTGAATGGATCACCTTGCAATTAAATTTTGATGTGGGATGTAGTTTTTTTTATTCTGTTTTAAAAACATTTTCTTAAAGGAGTCCTCATACGCATGTCAGTAATGTCACAAGTGTTAGTCTATGTGGTGATGCCGTTATGAATTTAAGCAAGGCAAATTAATTTAGTTCCTAATATTAATTTAATAACAATACTAGCTTTATAATAAAAATAATAATAATTTAATGGGAAAACGAGCCAATTATTGCATTGATATCGTCAAAGGCATCTGCCATCAGTGATATCTCTGACTATCGTCGATACACGATACTATCGTCTATCGGCACAACCCAATGATGAATGCATTCATAAATTATGACAGAATTTTTTTTGGGGGGGTGAACTAACTAGGGGTGGGAATCTCTAGGCACCTCACGATTCGATTCGATTACGATTCAGAGGGTAACGATTATCAATGTATCTTTTTTTGTGTGTGTGTGTGACTGTGACTACTTGATACTTTTAAAGCAAAGTATTTATGATGACACATAAAGAATTTACTTCCAATACTTCCTATATACATGTTATTAATAAAACAAATGGAAGTGATTTGGCAAGTCAACTGTAAGGTTACATTTGCCAGCATTTGTCCCAACATTGCAAAGAACCAACAGGAAAATAAATGTGTGCCTGTACTAGCAGCATATAGTAAATTAATACAAACTTCAGCTTATTCAGAATCTCTAGCATTTAATGATAGACTTCTAACCAACCTCCTCTTGTTATTTCCAATGAGCAATATAATCCTTCAGACAAAAAAAACATTTTGCTGTAGCAAAATCACAAACAGTTTTCGTTCAAAAATATAGAATTATGTACCAGCAGCTCTCATACAAACACAATGGTTGTGGACTTGCACATATTCGGAATAATTAGTAACATACACAAAGCCGCTCTTATACACAACTAAATAATAAAGAGTTATGACTTGAAATGTTTGCTGTATACCACAATCAAAAACAGCTTGTACAAAAAAAGTGAATGAACATCAGCAGAGAGCACAGTCAAAATGTAACTTTGTGACTGGCATTGCACTGATACATACTGTGACTGTGGAGGGCAGTATTACGTACGTATAACAGATCGGTTTACAGCATATTGATGTGAAAACTAAACAATACAGAAAGCAGCTCACATACAAAAAATACTAAATAGGTCACAATGAAATTGCCAATTTTCCATATGTTAGCTTTTAACGAAGAGGGTGCTCGGCCATCATGCGTCTCTGTTATGTGCACGCCACAGATTGTCCGAGCTGTTAGGGGTTAACAGTTTAGGACCCAAGGACCAGATGTTTGAAAGAAGACCCGGAGTCAGAATTATAAAAAATTGAAGAAAAGTTTTACTGAAGATAGTTTGCAGTTTCATCAGCAGAAGTCAGCTTACAGACTCTCACAGGAGTTTGTAGGCCGCCCTACAGTTACAAAGATCACAGCAGTTATACCATTTCCAAGGTCTAAGCTACGTTATTGCTTACAGTTTGAATGATTCTGATTGGCTAAGAAATAGATAAACATAGTAATTTTCCACACATATACAGATAGACTGAAGCATATCTCCATAGATTATGCAGCTGACACTCAGACCCTGAAGTCAGGCACGTCTTGACCTTCCAGGTCTCAGATTTGGGTTGCTGGGTGCCAGCATGTCTCAAACAACAACTCAGTCAATCTCCAACAATGCCAGCGGTTCCTTAATCTGTAAGCAAGAAGCTTAACTCTCTTAACTATATGCGTTCTTTCTCAAGGAGAGCTACATTTTAGTCTAAGTAAGGCTTTAACAAAGAAATGGCCCCTTAAATTATTGGTTTCATTCACCCCTATTTGTTTGAACACGTTGAAGACAAACACAAAACCAGTCCCTATTTAATTTCTGGAAGCCGGGATAAATAGGCAAGCACTGTTACTGCATTCAAATATAAACTACAGACATTAAAGAACACATGTAAAGAACATTTCAGTAATCACACTGGTAACTTCTATAACAAAGTAAAATCTCCAGAGAAGTCATTCAACTCATTTGATATTTAGAAGGAAAAATATTGATTAATACCTTGATTATAATCACTCATTACATATACATTGAAGCAGCAGTGGATTCCAATCCACCCCCTTCAGCGCACTGCACGTCCACTTTAGAGTTCCGCCTTTTCCGTTCCGTCAATATTACGTTATTAGAATTTATTTTAATTTTTTAGAAAATCGTCTTTTTGACATTTGTGAATCGATTCAGAATCGTACACATCTGCATTGCGATGCATCTAAGAATCGATTTTTTTCCCCCACCCCTTAACACTGGACTAACATGTAATTTTTTTGCAAGAAAAGGAGTTGGTCAACGTGCTTTGGCAGAAGGCAACCACGTCAATTTTAAGTTTGCGACAGGGCAAGTTAAGTATCATCTGTTTTTCTTTGTAAACTTTGTTAGCGTTAGTGCTCCTTTGAAAGAATGCCACTATGCGCTTTACTCTACCTAGCAACCAAGAGATGGCCAGAAGTTTCAGCGCAGTTTGCGATGCCAGATTTATTGTGTGAGCAAAGCAGCCAATATGGAGCAGCTCCATCCATCGTCTCCATGGCACGCATCATATTGGTAGCGTTGTTGGTCACAATGATCGGGTCTTTCTTTGTAAGCCCACACTCTTCCTTCCAACGCATCTGAAAGCAATGCACATATATTTGCCCCTGTGTGACTAGCCTGCATAGCTCTGGTCTGCAACACATTTGAAATGAGAACCGAGTCGTCTAAATAGTGGCAGGTAATTGTGACATAGACTTGATGTCTTGACGTCCAACCATCGCAAGTGAGGGCCACTCTGTCCGCTGACTGTAGGGACAGGATAATGTTTCGCTTCACTTCATTGTACAGTCTTGGGATTATCTCTTCGCTTATCCATTTGCGACTAGGAATAAAATAACAAGGCTCCAGCACATTCAACATATAACGAAATCCGAGGAATTTTGCTTGTGAATGCATTTGAAATCTTCGGGTGTGTGTGGGGGTGGGGGTGTTGGATCCTGCACATCTGGGTGAGGTCTCATGAAATGGTTCCGCAGATTTGTAGTATTATTACAGCATTTCACCTCAGCATTACAAATCACACATATAGGTTTGTTCTTGTCCACACTATCGTCATTGTCTTGCTTGCGAAATTTAAAATGCTTCCATACATCTGACTTTTTATGTGAAGGTGGCATTAAAGGGATAGTTCACTTTGAAATAAAAAGTGATTATCGTTGTTATCTCTTGAACACAGCCGCGTCCAAATGATCTGAGGGCGCGGGCGGGTATAGATATATCCACTAGATGTCGCTTTGGCTACGGTTTCGTTCCAATGAACTGCAGTAGCCAAGGCGACGTCTAGTGTATATATCTATACCCGCCCGCGCCCTCAGATCATTTGGACGCGGCTGTGTTCAAGAGATAACGATATAAATACTGTTAGTTTTCTCACACAAACCGCTCGTTTCGTGTCTTGGGCCATCAATGTGTACTTACGATGGGGAATTGTTTAATTTGGACGATGTGGAATTGTTTTAATTTGGACTCTGTGCTTGCTCTTTGAGGTGGTGACCATAGACCTGCATTATATGACTGACAGACAAGAACGGTTTGACCTAAAAATATCAAAATTGAAACTACTGCGGAAAAAAAGACACCTACATCTTGGATGCCCTTGAGGTAAGCTAAAACATACCAAAATTTTATTTCAAAGTGAACTATCCCTTTAATGTCGACAACGCACCTGAAACAGCGCACTTTTGCCTAGCCCTATTACCTGTACAGCATTCTAGAAAGCTCATTCAGAAAGTAAATTTGGAAACTTCACAAAATATGAAGTGCCAAACTGGGTAAGTGTACCTTTTAAGCCCACCAAAATCTAAGTCTAGGTTTTTTTCATAGATATTGACAAGATTTATCTCTCACTTGAAAATGTATTAATTAGTTGATGTAGCCTACATTTTAGATTATAAAGATTATGAAGATAATGAAGATAATTTAGGAATAAAGTCAGAAGTCTGGCATGGGCTTAATTGATACTTTGAATTGGTTCCAAATAAGCCCACATCAGCATTGATTCACAAAATATATTTTTTTTATTTTTATTTTATAGAAGTAAAACATCAATATATTTATTCAGTGACAGAAAAGTAAAAAAAAAAAATCCTTTTGCTAATATTTGATTAGAGCCCTGGGTGGGATGGTAGGTGTTAGTGGCCGGTGGTCTCTGGAGACTTAAGTCGGCTTGACTGGAGTTGTAGCTGGAGTCATGCTGGAAGTTTGACCAGGAGTATCTCTGGAGCCAAGCCGAGTTGGGCTCCGTACTCTGGGCTTAGGGGGGCCTCCTAGTAAGCCCCTGTTGAGGCAAAAACAAATAACTAACAAAACAGCATCAGGCATAAGAGACATCAAGATCAAATTGTCCTTAAAAGATATTTATTTCTTGCAAGAAATGTTCCCAGTCCATCCACAGACCAGCTGCAGGCGGAGTGAGACCCAGAGCAGAGGTTGGCCAGCATTTTTATAGTGTTATCTCTTTCAAAAGCTATCTCTTACAGCCCCCACTAAACAAAAGACACAGAGGAACCCCTGTGGCTCCCCTAACCCCCTAATCTTCTCACCTCTGGGACACACACCCACACCCTGCAGCTGTATCAACATCACAAAAGAAACTCAAAATACAGCCAAAGAACGCATGGCATTCGTTTGTTAAATCATTGAAAATAAAATACAAAGAAAAGATGAATTTTTTCCACAACACCCCCTACACCGGGAGTCTGGAGCCTTAAGACGGCCTGGCTCCCGAGTTATGCCTGGTCAAAGCTGGAAGTTTGACCGGGAGTATCTCGGGAGCTAAGCCGAGTTGGGACTCCAGACTCTGGGGTTTCGGGGGTTCTCCTAGTGGGGCCACCACACCGGGAGTCTGGAGCCTTAAGTTGGTTTGGCTCCCGAGTTATGCCTGGTCAAAGTTCCACAGGAAGTGACCATATCTCGGGAAGAAAGCCAGGTTAGGGCTCAATACTCCTGGCATAGGCAACCCACTGGGTGACCCCTCCATGGCTGAGTTATGCCTGGTCAAAGCTGGACAGGAAGTGGCGGTATCTCGGAGCCGGATGGTCCCAGGGGCTCAGGACTGAGGGGAATGTAGGGTCGCCTTACCTCGGCTTGGCTCCTGAATTATGCCCCTTTATACATAAGGGGCTTTAGGACAAAATGGACTCCATCTCATTTAAGGCGAGACACTAGGTGAATAGGGTAACATTTTTAACTAGCAGATATCACCATGAAACTTTCCCAGTTGATTACCTACATTAAGATGAGAAAAAAATGTATTACAAGTTTTCTGTAATTTAATGTTTAAATATGCAAATTAGGCAATATCTAATTAAATATGCGCTAATTTGTATATATTTAAAAAAACGAAATCTGAGTATTGGATAAAGCCACATTAAAAATATTTTTTCATTGTGTTCACATATTAGATGGGAAAAAAATTACAGAGGGATTTATGGATATTACTTTTGTTATCCTGTAAATCAGAATATACTGTCAATAGCCTTAAAAAAATGATTTTCGCCATGTTTTTTGGAATAAAATGTTATATAAATCAGGCTAGGAATAATATATTTACAAATCTCTTTGTAAATGTCTTCATAATATAACTAGGTACAATACTGGACAGTTTGGTGTATATAGGTGCTACTGAAGTGGAGATTTCGGACTTGGAGTATGAGAGAAAGGTCATTTTGAGAAAACGGGCTTTAAAGATTTATCATTAGCCAATGAGATTGCGCATTCTGCCCTTTTACTTTCGCGATTGGTTGCCGATAAAAAGGAAATTACCATATTTGGATCTGACAGCATTGTACAGTGAAGAGAGAGTTTTCCAGCGGTGCCTGTGATGACAGAGAGCAGACAGAGATCGCGGATCGGCGGGATGATTTACAACGACAACTTTTGTTGAATTTACGCGAAATCTACAGACGCAAACAGACAAAGTGTAGTAAAATAAAGACCTAAATGTGTATTTCTGACTTTTTTTCACCACAGTCTGAAAGAAGACAGGTTATTGAAGACAAATATCCAAAAATCAAAAAATTTACCAGTAAAAAAACAAACAATGTTTTTGCCTGCCGTGTCTCACCTTAAATGAATGTGTAATTTGTAGGCCTATCTACATATAGTTGTAAATTTAAGGTAGTAAGTAAGGTAAAATCACACAAAGAAATGTTATCATTAACCACTTTCAGAAAATGGATCAAAGTTTGCAATTAGAGGGATTCCTCATTGAAACACATAAGATGAGTGACAAATGTGATCAGACGTGAATTGTATCCCTTCCCAAAAAAAATAAAAAAAATAAAAATAAAAAAAACGCATAAGGTGGGCTTAAATGGTTCCACAGTGAGTAATGGTGAAAAAAGAAAATGTTAAAGTTAATGGAAATGTATCTCTGTCCTCAGTCATTCTCCATTCAGCATTCAAACAGTGCGTCCCGTTCGGTTACAACAGTAACACGAGGAAACTCACTCCGAGATCAATGTTACCATTCTTATATTTTATTTGTAGAAAAAGGACATAAAAGGGGAAGAGTGCGGGGCACAACCTAACGCGGGGCTAGTTGTAACACACTTGTTTAAATGCGTCCACACATGCCAGCATGATGAAACTTAGTGTATTTACCAAGCGGCAACATTCTAATCTGAAAAATGAAGCCTACCCGGAAGTGCGAAAAACTGCAATACATTGAAAATCCGCTAGAGGGAGGTCCCAAAAGGGAGCAAATGTCCATAGACCCCATGTTAAAATGTCCGTTTTCACAGCATAAATTCATGTTTTTACAGGTTGGTCCCATGGACTTTTATTGTATTTTTCGATAGGTTCCGAGTGCCTGACAACTGTGAGGGGGGTGAATTTTTTTCTAACTCGTTAGTTTAGATCGTATTTAGATATAAAATGTATGCCAAATAAGGGCGTGGTTAACTTTGATTGACAGCTGATAATGAGCATAGAAGATAGAAGAGATGTGCGCTGTGTTATAATGCGCTGCTAATGACAATGTCATATAATTTAATGTGTATATCATTTAATGTGTATACTTAAAAAAAGTGCATAGAGCTGCTAATTATATTTGTTGTTTGTTGATTTCCAAATATAAAACTTGTTGAAATGTTTTCAGTGTGCGTATCTGTTCTTTTAGAACATTTTCATCTCATTTTAACAAAACCGTGATAATATTGATAATCGTGATAATTTTGGTCACTTATTTGGTCATAATCGTGATATGAAATTTTCATTACAGAAACATTACATCCCTATAGTGTTAATCAATCCAGTGTGTTTTCCAGCCTATGACGTGAGACGCTGATAGTCTCCAGGATCACTGTGACCCTACAAGCGATTTGGAGATGGATGTCAGATTAAGAAAAAATCTTAAATAGACTATCTGAAAAAAATATAAAATATTGATTATGGAATTTATTGGCCGATCTCTAACATAAATGCATCAAAATAATAATTTTATAGCAGTTATATTCTTTCTGATGTTACATCATGTTTCACCTTTGTGTCTTTCCTTTTACATTTCTCTATTTTTTTGTTTTACTGAAAATGAACCTTTCCTTACTTTCATTTTAGACCTGATGGAAGACAATGAGGAGAGTGAAGAACTGAGTGAAGCGGAGGAGAAACATCATCATGTCAAAACTGGTGAAAAGTCTTTGAGTCGCTCACAGGCTGAAAGTAATTTATTGAAAAGAAGAGCCAAAAAATCTTTCACCTGCCCTCAGTGTGGAAAGAGTTACACATTAAAAGGAAGCCTTAGGGATCACATGAAAATCCACACTGGAGAGAATCTGCACACATGTGATCAGTGTGGGAAGAGTTTCACATTAAAAGGAAGCCTTAATAATCACATGAAAATCCACACTGGAGAGAAGCCACACACATGTGATCAGTGTGGGATTAGTTTCACATTAAAAGGAAGCCTTAATGAACACATGACAATCCACACTGGAGAGAGGCCTCACACATGTGATCAGTGTGGGATTAGTTTCAGAATGAAAGGATCACTTAAGGAACACATGACAATCCACACTGGAGAGAGGCCGCACACATGTGATCAGTGTGGGATGAGTTTCAGAAAAGCATACACTTTTAAAAGACACATGCGTTGTCACTCCAGAGAAAGACCGTTTAACTGTGATCAATGCAGTAAAACATTTTTTAGGTCAGATACGCTGAAGGACCACATGAAAGTTCACACACAGGAGAAGCCTTACACGTGCTCTTTGTGTGGATATAAATTTAGTCAGATGTGTTCTTTAAATTTACACAAGAAAAGACACAATGGTGTGAAGAATCACATGTGCTTTGATTGTGGGAAGACTTTTGTTAGAGATGCTGAACTGAAGCTGCACCAAATAACTCACACTGGAGAAAAACCTTACAAGTGTTCACACTGTGACAAGAGATTCAGAACTTCACAATATCTGAAAACACATGAGAAGATCCACACTGGAGAAACAACTTACAAGTGTTCACACTGTGACAAGAGATTCACAACTTCACAATATCTGAAAATACATGAGAGGATCCACACCGGAGAGAAACCGTATCACTGCCCTCCGTGTGGGAAGAGTTTCACTTATTCATCTTCTCTACTCAATCATACAAAAAACAAATGTTTGAAATCATGAAATCATGTCTGAATTCATCACGATGGACGATGATATCGAGAGCCACCATCGTGATGCCACGCCCCCCACTCTGTCAGACCAGCCCAGTCTCACGGCAGTTTAATCTATTATTTAATCTATTGATTCGTGTACACCAGTGGTTGGGAACCTTTGGCTCGCGAGCCATACCTGCCTCTTTGGCAAAAATCATGTGGCTCGCAAGGTCTCACCCTTTACCAACAAACGCTAAAAAAATTAAGATACATCAACAGAGATCGGCTCTCTGCAGAAAAAGCAGCCAATTACAATTCCCTTGTTGTAGAACCTACCGAAGTTAATGAAAAGTTTATGATAATGATTAAATTCAAGTTGTACCAGAAAAAGTGCGTGTTCAGTGCTGTTCACGAGTGTCACGAGTCACCACAGCAATCAACTAACCGCTTACTTTTCTGTGTTAAGTTGTAACCTACAGCTCCTGCACTGGGATTCAAGCAGCGGCAGCTTGTTTAAGGTAATGGAGAAAATCATTTAGAACAGAAGCGAAAATGTAAAAGTAGGTTATATAAACTTGAATATATCATTTTATTGAAACAGGTGCTTTGCTGTGCAAAGAGACATTTTGAAACATTTCAACCGCTGGCCGCTGGTAGCCTACTTTCACTTTTGCCACAGAGACCCTTTATGTCCTATAAATGTGTCGTATTTTTGATAATCCGCGCAGATTTCAGTTGACGATTCAGTTTAAAGTTATTAATAACAAAACATGAATGAAAGAGAACGAAAAGAGCAGGATGTGCTTTATACTGAAAAGAAATATTAAAAGCGCGATAAGTCGCGAAAGAGAACGGAATTACACTGACAGGATTTGTCTTCGGTTGCGCGCCTAAATGGCCAAATAAACCGAAATATTTCGAAATGCCAAGTACAGTATTCCCGTAAACACAGTAGATGTAAGTACTATGTGCATTCTCTCTCTCTCTCTCTCTCTCTCTCTCTCCCTTTTCGTGATGGTCAGCACGTTTCAGTAGCATTAAGAGATCTCACGATATCATCGTCCATCGCAATGTTTTACTGTAAACATCGTCAACTGCCAATTTAGGGGACATCCCCCAACCCTCTTTGCCAAACAATAAAACTAAGCAATCAATATCTCTTCTATATAAATCTGCCCAAACCAGCCACAACAGGACAATGAAACATTAACTGATATGCTCACACAAAAATCGCTGCAAAAGATGCTTTCCAACAGGTTTTATCGTAGTTTTTGTCCAACTCCATTGACTTGTATTGGATGTGCTGTGAGGTACGGTATTACTCCACCGCCGGAAACGGAAATGGGGTTGTTTGTATTCTTTCTGTAGTCTTATGCATAACTCAACGGAAGAATGTACGGGTGTGAGGCGTTTGGAAAAATAGGTCCACAGTTTTACAACGAATAGTAAAACACCTGTTGGAAAGCATCTTTTGCAGCGATTTTTGTGTGAGCATATCAGTGAACACCCCTGACCACTCGGTGAGTTTCACGTCTTTGTAAACAAAAGTTCAATGCGTTTTAGGAAGGATTGTTCCAGTGCACCTATGCAACCATTGTGGAGGTGGCGGGGTGCTACACAGAAACTGAAAATTCTCGGGCCAGCAGCATGTGTCCAAATTTCAATCTTAACCGTTCTATTTCATCAGAAACGAACATACCGAACTCGTCCTTTAAACTCTCCCCAAAAGTTCAAAGATTGAAGACGAAGTTGTATTAAATGCTATGGTAGGATAGAACTGTTTAAACATTCAGCTGTTGATGTTTTAATACATTAAAGTTGTCATGGTATTTTTTAAAGTTCACTATTTCAGAGTGCTGTTTTGAATGTTTAATGTATGCTTGATTTTTTAATTTTTTTTTAAATACATTTGTATGTTTAAAACGAGGGTTACAGTATAATTCTGAAGTTTTACTGAATGCACCTGTGTCAAGAGATGACTGTGAATGTCCATTTTTGTATGAAGAAAATTTTTTGATGACTGAAAAATAAATAAACTGTTTAATTGTATTTTAATTGTGTGATTTTTGAAAAATATAGAGAAAATGTTAATTTATTTATGTTCATGATTATTTATAAAAAAGAAATGAGCAATGTTTACATAATTTTAGGGAGTATTATAATTTCATAAAACTAAGTAAATGAAAACAAAAAACTTAAATAAAATCTACTTATTTACTTCATTAAATGGTAAGATTTACTTCATAATTTCATAAAAGCTTCCTAATTATAAATCAATAAATAAACTTTACTTAATTACTTTAAATAAATATAGCTTCTAAATGAAATGTACAGTGTGTGCAGAATTAGGCACGTTGATTTTCTGATAATATTTTATTCCCAGGCACATTTTGTCAATTACAAACCATTTTAATCTTAATAACTACTATTAATTTTGTATTTAATCATTTATAAGTGATATATAATTGTTCATAAAGGCTGGAAATGAAAAATGCCTTATATTCAGGTGTGCAGAATTATTAGGCACGTTTTCTTTTACAGATAAAATAAGCCAAAAAAGAGATTTAACAAAAACTGAAAAGTCAAAAATTATTAAATGCCCATGAGAAAGATACAATACTAATGTAATACTAGAGATTGCAGTTAAGGTATGAACATTGGACAGTGAAATGCTCATTGGGTCAGCAGGGTCAGACAAAAACAGGTGGAGAAGAAAAGACACGTTAACTGCAAAAGAATGAAGAATTAAGTGTGAAACCATCAGGAAGCCTTTAGTCTTCAGCACCACCATTTTCCAGAACTCCAACCTACCTGGAGTCTCCGGAAGAGCAAGGTGTCAGGGTCTCAGAGACTTAGGTTAGGTAAAGAATACTAAAAAATGACCCCCTCTTAATAAGAATCACAAGCTGAAGTGTAGTAAAATACATGAAGACTGTTTTTTATAGGCTTTATAGACAGACAGATTGAGAGTGACTCTTGAAGGACCAGCACCACATCCTCTTCTACCACTATTTGAAGAAATCATCTTCCAGAATACATTTTAATAAGTTTTGGGAATTTATTTTTAGTCCATCTCTGCAAAACGGACATCAGGGTAGGAGATGGACTAAAAATAAACTCCCAAAACTTATTTAAACGTATTCTAAAACGTATTAAAACTAATTTTGTAATCAAAGACTATATATATATATATATATATATATATATATCAAACCATCAAACATAGATTATGGTAGTGTAGTATACAGTTCTGCGACCAAAACATTTCTTAAAAAGATAGAGGTAATACAAAATCAAGCTTTGCACATCTGCTGTGGTGCATTTAGATCTTCTCCGGTGGCTTCATACAAGTTGAAATGGGAGAATTGCCTCTAGAACAGCGTAGGTTTCAGTTGTGATTAAGGTACTGGTCTGGTGTAAAGGGACATATGGAAAACCATCCAGTTAGAATACTTCTGAAAGATTGTTGGGAATATGAATACAAAGAAATAACAAGCTTTGGTTGGGTAGTAAGGAAGGAGGCTAACAGTTTGGAGTTGAAAGACCATGAAATTGCTCCTTCTGTTGTTATTCCAGAAATTTCCCCTTAGTTATTCCCTATGCCGCTAATAGACTTACAAATTCATGAAAGAATAAAAAAAAACGGAGATGAATATGCCAACTGAATTAGTAGTTCAACAATGCAAGAGTATTATTCTGTGTTACAGGTATTTACAGATGGGTCTAAGGAACCAGAGTCTGGAAGAACAGCAGCAGCAGTATATATTCCTACTTTTAAAATAAAAATTGCAAAAAGATTATCAGATCATGTGTCAGTTTTTACTACTGAATTATTATCATACTCGCTCTACAGTGGATCGAAGAAGTTCAACCAGAAAGAACTGTGATATGTAGTGACTCAATGGTTGCTCTCACCAGTCTACTAAGTGGTAGGCCTACATCTGAAGCTAGACAAGACTTAGCATTTGAGGATTTACAAAGTTTGTTTAGAATAAGACAGTTAAGGATAGAGGTAAATTTCCTCTGGGTGCCTCCACATGTGGGTGTGGATGGAAATGAGGAAGTAGACTTGCTAGCTAAGAAAGCATTAAATCATCCACAAATAGAAATTAAGTTAGCTCAAAGCTGAATTCAAGAGAGTGATAGCGTTTGAAGTAAGTTATGGAATAATGGGTCTAAAGGAACTTAAGGAAGACAACTTTTTCAGATTCAGGAGTATGTTGGAAATGAGAGAAAAAGACTTGGAAATAGAAAGAAAGATGACATTATTTCAAGACTAAGAATTGGACATACAGCATTAAACCATAGTCTTTATAAAATAGGTAAGCATGAATCGGGAAAGTGAGACAAATGTGGAGAATTCATGTGAGAACAGTGATGCATATTCTTTTTGAGTGTCCTGCGTATTTAAATACCTGAAAAACACAGCAACAATACATAGGATCTAGGAAGGAATGTGTTTCTCTCTCTCTCTCTCTCTCTCTCTCTCTCTCTCTCTCTCTCTCTCTCTCTCTCTCTCTCTCTCTCTCTCTCTCCCCCAAATTCCTATGCATACTCCACACTCCAGATCAGTAGGTGGCGGTAATGCACCTTTTTCGTTGGTTTGCCAAACCGCCATAAAACACCAGAAGAAGCAGAAGAAGAAATACAGCAACTGGAAGCCGTCACATCAACATTCTATCCAAACTATATCATACTTCTTTTCAGGTAACTGAAACAAAATGCACATTACAAACTTTGAGTATGAACACTGGTATACACGTAATACTAATGGGCTGTATGTGTTGAAGGCAGTTCTTTTAACGTTATTAATAGTTTGTCATGAGTTCAGTGCGGCTGAGTAACTTTAACGTTACATAGTTAGCATGGGTCCTCGCGGTTAACGGTATTTGTAATAGATGATGCAATTCGAATCAATAAGAGTTGATGTTGTTTCAGAGTTACGAATTATCTTCAACTTACAAATTCGGTAATTTAACCCCCTGTGATGTCTGTTAACTGTGACGTCCGTTTCACACTCCGTTTGCAGTGCGTATGCGGTGCGTATTTTTTTTCCCGCACCCATGTTAACAGGCTAGAGCTTTCACTGCACGCGGTTGCGGTCCGTCGATCCGTTCCAGGTGCGTGCGTATACAGCAGTGCAGCGATCGTTTCCACACGGAGTCTATTTCTGCTGTGCTGCAAGCGCTGAATTCAAGTGACAGCGCATGGTTCGTGGTCAAACTGAACACAGATTGAAATACAAATTTAGTAATTTCACCATAAATGCTTTTAATTAAATACAATGTAGTAATCTCACCATAAATTTATTTAATTAAATACTTTTTCCATCTTTTTAGGGGAGAGCGGGGCACAAAGTAACACTTTTTGACTTTCTCAGTTTGTGTATCTACTTATGGTTCAGAGTATTTATTTTTTCCCACATTCATTTCATACATGTCTAGAACTATTGGGTCTAGTGAAGACACCAAACCTCAATCCTTTTATCCAGTTTGTACAGTGTTACCATCTGTGATGTAAATGAAGTTACTGCTTTTGCACAGTTGTGGTCTTTTTAGTAATTAGGGGAGAGAGGGGCACAGCTTTACACTTTTTGCTTTTCTCTGTTTGTGTAATTCTACTTAGGGTTCAGAGTATTATTTATTTTTTTACCACATTAATTTCACACGTCTAGTACAATTATGTGGTTTTGTTTTATTTATACAGTATGTACTTCTTTCTTGATATACCCCGAAAGAATGGAAGTGAAATGTGACAACATGCCCCATAGGTGGGGCACATTGTAACATGACCATATGACAGCTTAAAAAAACAAAAACAAAAATATTTTCTAAATAAAATAAAATAATTAACATTTTCATATAAAATAATGGCTTTTTTAAAAATAATTAAATATAAACTCATTTTTGAGTTTTGACTACGAACACAAGAAAACATAGTTCAAAAGAAATAAATAATTAGTAATTTCTGAAAATTGACTGTCAGTCTTTATTCACCATGTTTTCTCAATAGAATGAATAAAAGTATAGAATATAATAGCATATTTGTAATAGGGGCTCATTGTAACGCAGTGTGACAACATACCCCACCTGCACAACTGGGATTTAAACCGGCTAGTGTCTTCTGCTGATTAGCGAAGCATTAAAGAACCATATCAACAATTAATTAACATATTGGAGATTCAAATAATATCAGATTTGTCTAATTTTAAATAAACACAAAAAATAAAGATGAAAAATGAACTTAAGAAATTTACTTTTGCTATGGTTTAATAAATGTCTATGGATATCTTCCAATTTTTTTTTTCATTTTGGTGCAATTGTTTCTCTATATAGTGTTGATATGGCAACTAGTAAATACACCAAGTTTAGTCATGCTATCATGTGTGGAAGAATTTAAAACAAGTGTGTTACAACGCGCTTACCCGCGTTACGTTGTGCCCCGCGCTCCCCTACAGCCGCGGATCAGTTGCGCACTGCAAACGCAGCATATGTGAAAGCACTATAGCGCGTGCTGCTCCTGCACCGCATACGCACTACACACGGAGTATGTGTGAAACGGGCGTTAGAATGATGCGTCTGTTAAAACAAGCACTCTTGACAATTTGTGAATGGATCAATGGATCACCTTGCAATTAAATTTTGATGTGGGATGTAGTTCTTTTTATTCTGTTTTAAAAACATTTTCTTAGAGGAGTCCTCATACGCATGTGTCAGTGATGTCGCAAGTGTTAGTCTATGTGGTTATGCCGTTATGAATTTAGGCAAGGCAAATTAATTAGTTCCTAATATTAATTTAATAAAATACTAGCTTTATATTAAAAATAATAATAATTTAATACATTAATGGGAAAACGAGCCAATTATCGCATTGATATCGTCAAAGGCATCTGCCATCAGTGATATCTCTGACTATCGTCGATACACAATACTATCGTCTATCGGCACAACCCAATGATGAATGCATTCATAAATTCTGACAGAATTTTTATTTTTGGTGAACTAACTAGGGGTGGCTGGTAATCTCTAGGCACCTCACAATAGGACTGTCGCGATAACCGCAATTTTGCAGTACTGACAAGCCAACCGCAGAGGAATGCAAGTAACCGCAGTAACCGTGATATTCGTGTGTTTTCTTTTTTCATAAAATAAATGTCTTTTCATTTTATAGTATATGTAAATAAATACATTTATTTGTTTTTCATCCATGTATTTTATAACAATAGAAAAAGCAGTGTTTAACATTTTACCTTTCATTCGATCCTAACAAATTTTTTTCTCACTATAACAATATCTGAATTATCCACAAACCACAAACACAATTTTAATGAAACGAGAGAGTGTGTCCGTGGTGATAGAAGAGATGTGCGCTGTGTTATAATGCGCTGCTAATGACAATGTCATATGTGTATACTTGTGTATACTTAAAAAAGTGCATAGAGCTGCTAATTATATTTGTTGTTTGTTGATTTCCAAATATAAAACTTGTTGAAATGTTTTCAGCGTGCGTATCTGTTCTTTTTGAACATTTTCACCTCATTTTAACAAAACCGTGATAATATTGATAATCGTGATACATTTGGTCACTATAATCGTGATATGAAATTTTCATTACAGAAACATTACATCCCTAGTGTGAATCAATCCAGTAGGGGTGTTGAAATTAATAGTTTCTACGATGCATCACGATGCAGACGAGGACGATTCGGTATCGGTTCAGTAATAAACCATAACTGATTATAATGTGCTGACGCTTTTCTGATGTCATTTGTTGCGGTAGCTAGGGCTGGGTATCGTTCAAAAAATTTCGATACCAATACCGATACCGATACCTTGATTTCGATACCGGTTCCTGAAAGATACTTTTTTCTATACCAATTTTATGAAATCCATTTTAACAATATTACATAACATATTACCTCAGAAAAACTTTGGTTTTATTTTTTCAGTTTGACTCATGCTCCTTACCAGTGCACAAAGGAACACATTTTTTTTATAAAGAGATCATGCTCACCAAAGCTGAATTTATTTGATCAAAATTACAGTAGAACTTGTAACATTGTGAAATAGTATTACAATTTAAAATCTTATTTGAATATATTTCAGAATGTAATTTATACCTGTGACGTCAAAGCTGAATTTTCAAAATCATTACTTCAGTGTCACATGATTCTTCAGAAATATGAAAACAGTTTGCTGCTTAATATTTTGGAAACTATGATACAGTTTTTTCATGATTCTTCGATGAATACAAATTTCAAAAGAACAGCATTTATTTGAAACAGAAATCTTTTGTAACATTACACATGTTTTAAGGTCATTTTTGATCACTTTAATGCATCCTTACTGAAAAAAAATTCTGACTAACCAACACATTTTTAAATGGCAGTGTACATTCAGTAGGTTATTGTTGCAATATAAACACTGTCAGAGTGATCAACAAGGTATCTCTTCATTTACCAGTCGAAGATGCAGCAACTTTCTGCTCTTATGTTTACTCCGTGCACTGTCAAGGTCTTCATCATATCTGTCGTGGTACCGGTCTTCGCAGCAATTATTTTACCGCAAATACTGCATCGCGCGCTGTTGACATCGAGCCTGGAGAAATGTAGCCACACTTTTGATCGACTTTTCCACATCTTTAGGGTATTGTGTGTGTGTGTGTGCTCGCGTCTCATATGAGTATGTGCGCGGAGAGTTTGTGTGTGTGTGCTCGCGTCTCATATGAGTATGTGCGCGAGTTTGTGTGTGTGTGTGCTCGCATCTCATATGAGTATGTGCGTGGACAGTTTGTGCGCGCACGCGTCTCATGAGTATGTGCGCGGAGAGTTCAGCGCATCTCGTGTGTGTAGAGTTTGCGTGTATGTGCGTGAGCGACTTTAGGTGTGTCGTTGTGCATTTCATATGTATTTGTTTGAGCACTGACGTTGACGAGTTAACCCCTTAGGTATCGAAATCTGGTACAGAAAAACAAGTCATTTTTATATACTCGATAGTATCGAGGCAATTCGGTCGGTACCTAAAAAGTATCGAACTCGGTACCCAGCCCTAGCGGTAGCATACAATGGCAGAGGGAGGTGAGACGCGAGTGCGAGAAAATAAAAAAATGCTCCAACTACTTTAAAAGCCTACATCTGGGCACATTTCGGCTTTTATGAACAACCTGGTTTAACCCTCCCTTGATTTAAGTATCCTCAACCGATGGTCAAATTACAATTATTCTGTGTTACGCGTGATTATAGGATCGTCACCTTCAACAGTGGACTCGGCGACTGTTGATGCGCGCATCTTTAATGGTAACAATACACTGATTAATGAGCGCTGCTTTTAAATGAACATTTCTTTAAAACAAAATTTATTTGACAGATTTTCCTTCTCTTAATGGCATAAACAAGCTTTACTCCCATGAAACTTAAACTGGAATGTTACTGTTTCTGTTACTGTTTCTGTCACTGCGACCTCCCGAACAGGCGAGCACATGCGCACACACATCACTTTTGAAGAAAAAATAAAAATTGAGGATGCAATGCATCGTGATGCATCGCGATATCTAATTGAACTGAATCGATGACATGATAATCGTAATCGAACCGAACCGTGAGACCAGTGTCGGTATATACCCCTACAATCCAGTGTGTTTTCCAGCCTATGGCGTGAGACCCTGATAGTCTCCAGGATCACTGTGACCCTACAAGTGATTTGGAGATGGATGTCAGATTAAGAAAAAAGATTAAATAGACTATCTGAAAAATATATATATATATTGATTATGGCATTTATTGGTCAATCTCTTACATAAATGCATCAAAATAATAATTTTATAGCGGTTATATTCTTTCTGATATTACATCATGTTTCACCTTTGTGTCTTTCCCTTTACATTTCTCTATTTTTTTGTTTTACTGAAAATGAACCTTTCCTTACTTTAATTTTAGACCTGATGGAAGACAATGAGGAGAGTGAAGAACTAAGTGAAGCGGAGGAGAAACATCATCATGTCAAAACTGGTGAAAAATCTTTGAGTCGCTCACAGGCTGAAAGTAAATTGAAAAGAAGAACCAAAACATCTTTCACCTGCCCTCAGTGTGGAAAGAGTTTCACACGAAAAAGAAACCTTAATGAACACATGAAAAGCCACACTGGAGAGAATCTGCACACATGTGATCAGTGTGGAAAGAGTTACATATTTAAAGGAAGCCTTAGGGATCACATGAAGATCCACACTGGAGAGAATCTGCACACATGTGATCAGTGTGGGAAGAGTTTCACATTAAAAGGAAGCCTTAATAATCACATGAGAATCCACACTGGAGAGAAGCCGCACAAATGTGATCAGTGTGGGATTAGTTTCACATTAAAAGGAAGCCTTAATGAACACATGACAATCCACACTGGAGAGAAGCCGCACACATGTGATCAGTGTGGGATTAGTTTCAGAATGAAAGGATCACTTAAGGAACACATGACAATCCACACTGGAGAGAGGCCGCACACATGTGATCAGTGTGGGAAGAGTTTCAGAAAAGCATGCAGTTTTAAAAGACACATGCGCTGTCACTCTGGAGAAAGACCGTTTACCTGTGATCAATGCAGTAAAACATTTTTTAGGGCAGATGCGCTGAAGGACCACATGAAAATTCACACACAGGAGAAGCCTTACACATGCTCGTTGTGTGGAAATAGTTTTAGTCAGATGGGTTCTTTAAATTTACACGAGAAAAGACACAATGGTGTGAAGAATCACATGTGCTTTGATTGTGGGAAGACTTTTACTACAGATGCTGAACTGAAGCTGCACCAAAGAACTCACACTGGAGAAAAACCTTACAAGTGTTCACACTGTGACAAGAGATTCACAACTTCACAATATCTGAAAATACACGAGAAGATCCACACTGGAGAAAAACCTTATAAGTGTTCACACTGTGACAAGAGTTTCATTGACTCAGGATCTCTGAAATCACACGAGAGGATTCACACCGGAGAGAAACCGTATCACTGCCCTCCGTGCGGGAAGAGTTTCAGACATTCATCTTCTCTACTCAATCATACAAAAAACAAATGTTTGAAATCATGAAATCATGTCTGAATTCATCTTCGGATCCATCACATTCAAATCCGACGCTGTGTCCTCACCAAACAATAAAACTAAGCAATCAAATCTATCTCTTCTATATAAATCTGCCCAAACCAGACACAACAAGTGACAGGACAATGAAACATTCAAAGTTATTACAGTGAACAGAGTTCCTCTTCAAGACCGAGATCAACATGAGTTTCTCCCAAATTAACAATATCTAAGAAGTTCTTGTATAAATGTTTACTTCACGATATAATACCAAATCATGCTTTATTATGATTTTTGTAGTTTGTTAAATTTATATTTAAACATTTTAGAATAATGAACGGGAGTGGATTCTTAAGCTCCATCGCCTTTCCTTTGCTTTCTTATTATATCCTTTTACTCCATGTTTAATCAGCATTTATTAATCAGTATTATCTTTTATGCAGTGATTCAGTAGACTGCAATGTTTGTAGAATGTGCTTCGCCGAGCTGTAAAATTGTTACGTGAATTGCTTGTTAACTGCAGATTATTGGTTACTACAGTGCGCATAAAACCACGGTGGCGAGCAGGACGAGGCCGAGGGCCGTGAGAGAGCGGCGCGAGGCCGGTGTCGGGATCACTGATGAGCGACACCTGTGAGGCGCACCGGTCTCGTATCTCTCACGGAGGAGCGGAAGCTTAAAAGGAGGAGCGACGACAGTGAAGGATGAGAGAGGCCAGGCCTGGATTTTATTTTATGTTTTGTTTTTGTCTTTACTTTCATTTTTGTATTTGTATATTTTTTATTAAAATTGTTGATTGTTCGCCGGTTCCCGCCTCCTTCTTGCCATAACATCTTCATTTAATACAGCTTTATTGGGTATACATATCACTGATACAAGCCACTAAAAATGTAATTGTAATTTAATTGTAGAAATCTGGAAGCCATAGAAAGAATACATTTATTACAAGCTTTATATTTCGTTTACCTTTCCAACCCCGTAAGACCTTCGTTCATCTTCGGAACACAAATTAAGATTTTTTTTATTAAATCTGAGAGCTGTCTCACTCCTCCATAGGCTTCTAAGACATTATAACTTGCTGGCCCAGAAAATGTATTAAAGACATCGTTAATATAGTCCAAGTGACGACAGTGGCTCAATCTTAAGTTTATAAAGCGACGAGAATACTTTTTGTGCGCAAAAAAACCAACAAAAATAACTACTTTATTACACTATACATTTCCTTCTCTCTGGGCCTCGAGTCTTTTCAGGTAGTATAACTGCACAGCGCTTCTGTGTTGTACGTCACACGCATCACACACATGACCAGCGTCGGCCAATAGTGAGCTTACGTGTGACCAGCGTGTGACGTACAACACAGAAGCGCTGCGCAGTTATACTACGTGAAAAGACTTGTCCCCTGACAAGATGGCCGCCGTCGAACCTGCGTCTGTTCCTGTTTCTGAGCTGGTGTCTGTTCCTGACCCTGTGTCTGTCCATGTTCCTAAGCCAGTGCCTGTTCCTGAGCAGGTGCCTGTTCCGTGGCCGCCCGAGGGGTCGTCTCCGCCGTGGCCGCCTGAGGGATCATCAACTCTCCGCTGGGGGGTTATTTCACAGTGTCTGGTTTGTGTTTCCCCAGGTGTCCACTAGAGGTCTCTCTTCCTTACTGTCACCATTCATTCTGGAACTGCATTTCCCCCGATCCTTTGTCTGTTCTCATCACTCATCATTGCACGCAGCTGTTTCCCATTACATTGTTTAGTTTCTGTGTATAAATACCCTGTCTGTTTCAGTCCATATCACGGAGTCGTTGTATATTGTCACCACACTTCTGAGGTCTGTTTCTAGTCTGTTCTTGTTTTGTTTCTTGTTCATTTGTGTTTGGATTGATTATATGGACTTTGACCCCTGCCTGGATGACTACGATTTTGGATTACGCTTTAATTAACCACTACTGCCATACTGGATCTACCTACTTTCCTGTGTGTCCCCGTGACAATTACAGTGAGCTGCATATTTATTATTAACATTAAATTGGCTGAATATGACAGGGTTTTCTTCCAAACTGTTTCCCTTACAGTATCTATGATTACAGTAAGGTTAGAAGTATTTTTATATTTGCATGCAGCATTGCTTCCATCTGAACAATATTTGGGTCTTGAGCTTCTAGTTGAGAAACACTGCTCTAGTAATTTTAGTAAAAAAAATTTTGCTTCTTAGGTCATAACACTTGATTATACTATGTCATCATCTTCCTTGCGTTTCTGTAAGAAAACACACAAGTAAAATCAGGAACAGTGTTGATGAAAAGATGCAAAACTGGAGAAAGAGGTTAATCTTTCAGATGTTTTATGGTGTGTACTTTACTCTACACCGTTTACCTATTTATTTATTATTCTCAGGTAAGGTAAAGAAAGTCTAATCTGACCTAAACCATAAGCATTCAAAAGGTACTTACAATTTGGTCAGAAGACTCCTCTGTGGCATGTTCTCGTTAAAAGTCTTCCAGCATCCAGGGCTGGACTGGGACAGAAAATCGGCCCTGGCATTTTGGCCCAGACTGGCCCACTACATATGATCATAAACGCCACCCATCTTTGCACGCCCTTGAATATGTTTTTGTTCAACTCCTATTCATTAAAACCACTAATGCCATGTAATGAGTGAGTATAAACGAGTGAGAGTTAACAGATGAAATAAGTACAAAATTGTAATTTATTAATACAATTGAACTATACTCCACAGTGATGCATCCAAAAAACAAGCTATAAGCTGCATTGGCATAGCAATACCAGTGTTTCTCTCAGGGTTTTTGGTAAAACTGTGGTGGGTGGATCTCAGTCCTTCTAGGGGGGTTTGGGGGCAGGCTCCCCCTAAGAAAATTTTGTGCATTTTAATGTTATATTCATAAATCTGGTGCAGTTTGAGGGTTCAAAATTAAAAGCTCCAACCCATATTCAGTGTGCAAATTAAACAAAGAAAAAATCTAACTTCTTTTAGTAACAGTGTCTGTCTATATTACACTACTACATAATAATAATTATTATATTAATCTCATGACAGTAGCCTAATAGTCAAGTCAAGTCAAGTTTATTTGTATAGCGCTTTTCACAATACAGATTGCATCAAAGCAGCTTCACAGTATTAAATTAAAATAATACAACAAAGTTTGTTTCAAGAGGAATTTATTGATTGATAAAATTAAATTAAATATCCCCAAAATATCCCCAACTGAGCAAGCCAAATATATTTTGACATGGATAATAGCCATATATTGTAAAACAAATGCACTGAAAAATAAAGAAAACTTTCATAATTAGTTTTGAACTAATTTCTAAACTTGAAAGAGATAAGCACATGATCTTTTATTTTGACGGAAACTGCATCAAGCTTTTATTTTGGCGGAAAACATGGATAAAAACGCGTCTCTTTAAACTTCTAGTAAATTTCTGTAATCGTCAACTATGCAGATGTGGAAATAAAGCGTAACTGGGTAATGGGTTCCTACACTCATAGCCAAAGTGTTTTGAACGTAGTTCTGCTTACCGCAGACTCTACCCTTTCTCATCTCTCTCCTGATCCTCCTCACTATCCTCCTCATCAGCAACGGGAGCTGATGAAGGTCCTGCTGCTGCAGAAAACATATATTTTGACACATTTTACAGCGTCTGCTTGAAGGGCCTGTATCTATTTTTCACGCTATTTCTCTGCACATTCCTTGCGTTTCTACTCCATGTCTCAGACTATTTTGACAGATACACACTGACATTGCACGCTCACTCAAAGCCCAAAGGGGGAGGTGTTTAAAGATGTTATTGGGCCAGCCCAGTGTCAATCAAGAAAACAACCAATGCTGATCTACGCGTTTCATGGGCCGGTCTGTCAGTGGAGAAAAAACTAACGCTTACTTTTTTTTGACCAATGCATTACACCGGCACTAACCCAGCGCCGTCAATTAAACAAAACAAAACGAATGGGCCGCCGATGTATGAGTTCTCTTACGAGAGGTTCTCTCGTATTACGTAAGTAGCTTACGCTGCGGGAAAAGTCATCTTTCTCGAGATATGAAGCCAAAAAAATATCCTTAATTTTTATAATCTTGTCAACGCAGTGCAGCAGCACGCAGACCTAGAGCAGGCTAACTAGCGTGCTCATTGGCTGCCCTGCCGCAACTGCAGCAGCCTACCAGTGAGCCTGGCGTGACGTCACGCCCAATGGGAGCGCTCAGCGCCCCCACGCGTCACGGCCCATAAGAGGGGCGTGTCTTAGCTTATAAAAGGAGGCTCGGAGGCTGCTTTCTCAGATTTTTGTCTCTTCAGCGAAGCTCTCCACATCGCTGAACTCTGAGGAAGCCGCCGTCGAATCTAGCGACCTGCAAGCCGAGGATTCGCCTGAGGAAGCCGGCCGTCTTCGCCGCCTTCAGCATCCATGCCTGTTTTCGCTATCCGGCGATTATATCCTTTCATTGCATACTGTAAAATGCCTTGCATTTCATGTAAAGCTCCGCTCAGCGACAGAGACCGCCACGTTATCTGCGCTCTCTGCCTGGGTCCGGACCACGCAGCCATCGCCCTCTCTTCGGGCGGCTGCGAACTGTGCGAAGAACTGCCGATGTCGACCCTGCGCCTTGTTCGACGCCCCCGCTGTCTCTCCGTCTGCCTCCACCGGGCCGCGTAAGAAGAAACGCCGCTCTCAGAGGCCACCGGAACCTGCAGCAGTAGCTGAGCGCTCGCCGGAGCCCCTCCCGCGAGCCTCGCTATCCCCTTCTCCTCCTCTCCTTCCCGACGCGCAGCGGCCGGCCTTTTCCCGCACTGCCGTCGCCTCAGAGGATGAAGCGGACCACGCTGCTATCGCAGACAGCTGCTCTATCCTTGCCTCGGACAGCGAGGAGTGGTCGGGTTCTCACCGCTCCTCATCCTCAACACAGGAGTCTAGCCGGTCCAGCTCCAGTGTCGACGCGGAACTCCTCCGCCTCCTCACCAAAGCGGTCGACCAATTGGGACTCGACTGGTCCCCACCGAAGGCGCCCGCGCCCAACAGGCTCGACGGGTGTTTTCTGCCTAGCCGCCGCCAAACGCCTGCCTCTAGGTCAGCACCCTTCCTGCCCGAGCTCCACGCTGAGCTCTCCAAGTCGTAGAACGCCCCGTTCTCCGCTAGACTCCGCTCTCCGGCCTCTTCGACTCTCTCCCAAGTGGACGGAGCCGCCGAGAAGGGATACACACAAATTCCCCCGGTTGAGGAAGCTGTGGCAACGCACCTTTGCCCGCCATCCGCCAGATGGCGCTCAAAGTCTGCCCTGCCGTCCAAGGCCTGCAGGACCACTTCAGCCCTCGTCGGCCGCGCCTTCGCTGCCGCCGGCCAGGCCGCTTCCGCCCTGCACTCCATGGCTGTGCTTCAGATCCTCCAGGCCGATCTCCTCCGCGAGCTGGACGAGAAAGGCCCGGATCCAGATGCATTGACGGAACTGCGCAGCGCAACGGACCTCTCGCTTCGCGCCACTAAGTCCGCTGCACAAGCCATCGGAAGATCTATGGCCTCGCTCACCGTCACCGAAAGGCACCTTTGGTTGACGCTGGCGGATATGAGCGAATCCGAGCACTCCGTTTTCCTCAACGCCCCGCTCTCTCCCTCCGGTCTTTTTGGCCCAGCGGTCAGCGGGATCGTGGAGCGTTTCTCGGAGGTACAGATGGCGTCGCAGGCTATGAATCTCTTCCTGCCCCGCCGCTTGAGCTCCTCTGCAGGCCGCTCTCAGCAGCCTCCTGCACGCAGCTCGTCACAGCGCTCTGCTCAGCCTCGGTCCTCGCAGCGACGACAGGGCGGCCGCCCTAGATCGCGCTCAGCCAGCCGCCACAGACCGCCTCCCCCCCGGGGACCCCGGCCCAAGATAGCGCTGAAACCTAAGCCCGCGAAGTCCTCCTAGCAGCCGCAAGGAGGAA
Organism: Leuciscus leuciscus; assembly: GCF_965113295.1. Lineage (NCBI taxonomy): Eukaryota > Metazoa > Chordata > Actinopteri > Cypriniformes > Leuciscidae > Leuciscus > Leuciscus leuciscus. The sequence continues at coordinate 21,664,547 of NC_138739.1, read as the reverse complement.
AAGATGGCTGAGTCCCGCCGCGGCCGGACCGCCATCAAAGCGCCCAGCTCTGTCAGTCCCCTTAGAAAAGGCTACTGCAGCAGCTTACATCGCAGCCAATGAGCCAGTAACACAACTCGCTCGCCTGCACACAAACGCCGTTTTCACGGCGACCCAGAGAAATCTCAGAAAGAGTATCGTTTCGGGTTTCCCGGCTCACGCCGAAGGTGTCATGAGTGTAGAATATGTGCCCACACCCCTGTGTTCACCACTACACACAAACACGATCTCCCCGGTAACGCTCACAGAGCGCACTCTCATAAAGCGGGCACGCGCCGCTCGAGTGCTAAGTGTAGAGAATGTGCCCACAATTCTGTGCCCACACCTACCCACTGCCCGCTCTGTCACACAGTTATCCCGGGACGCGGATCCTCTAAAGCTCCCAAACACTGGCCGTGTTGCGAATGTCAAGTCAAGTCAAGTTTATTTGTATAGCGCTTTTCACAATACAGATTGTATCAAAGCAGCTTCACAGTATTAAATTAAAATAATACAACAAAGTTTTTTTCAAGAGGAATTTATTGATTGATAAAATTAAATTAAATATCCCCAAAATATCCCCAACTGAGCAAGCCAAAGGCAACAGTGGCAAGGAACCGAAAAACTCCATCAAGTGACCTAATGGTGTCCTAAAACTCCATCAGGTGACCTAATGGAGAAAAAAAACCTTGGGAGAACCCAGGCTCTGTGTGTAAGCTCTGTGCCCGCTCACGAACGCGCGCGCTTACTAACAAACACATTTACCCCCATGCCGCTCTCGCGCCACGGGTTTCTAGCAACAAAATGTGCTCCGTCCACAGCGACCGAGCTGTTGCGTGCTGTATAGCCGGTCACCACTGTCTGCGAGCCCCCGTATTCGAGCACCGGCGGCGCGTGCGCCGCCCCATCTTCTCTGATACAGGTTCCCCATCCCGCGCAGTGCGGCGATCTGAACCCGGAGACCATTCGACCCCTAGCAATGCGTGCGAAAGCATGGCAGGCTATCCAGGGCGTGTCAGAATGGGTGCTGAGTACTATAATGCACGGCTATTCGCTTCAATTCGCTCGCAGTCCACCGCGCTTTTTAGCACGGACCGAGACGAGAGTGAACAAAGAAGTGGCGCATCTGCTTCAGGCAGAAATAGCAAAGCTGCTGCACAAGGGGGCTATAGAACAGGTGCATCCTTCTCTGAGCGAGTCGGGCTTTTACAGCCGTTATTTCCTCGTACCCAAGAAGGACGGAGCGCTAAGACCTATTTTAGATCTGAGACATTTGAACAAAGCTCTCATGAGACGGCCGTTCAAAATGATTACAACCAAGCAAATTCTCGCGCAAATTCGCCCGGGAGACTGGTTTATCTCTCTCGATCTGAAGGACGCATATTTTCAGATCCAGATAACACCCCGTCACAGGCCATTCTTGAGATTCGCTTTCGACGGTCGGGTTTATCAGTACACCGTCCTGCCGTTCGGTCTATCTTTGGCACCCCGTACATTTACGAAGTGCATGGACGCGGCTCTCTCTCCCCTGAGAAGACAGGGGATGCGGATACTGAACTATCTGGACGATTGGCTAATTCTGGCGCAGTCAGAGACAGAGCTTTTGTCTCACAGAACAGCGCTTCTCAGCCATCTGGAAAGCTTGGGTCTCTCAGTCAACTGGACCAAGAGCTCATTACTGCCCCGTCAGTCAATTTCCTTTCTCGGGATAGAACTGGACTCGGTGGCTATGACGGCCAGATTGTCAGAGCAGCGCGCGCGCCGCATTCAACATCTCGCCGCGTCTTTCCAGACGGGCAGTCAGGCTCCGCTGAGGACATTCCAGCGAATCCTGGGGCATATGGCTTCAGCTGCAGCGGTGCTCCAGCTGGGCTTACTGCGCATGCGCCCGCTCCAACGCTGGCTGAAAGCGCGAGTGCCTCACCGAGTCTGGACTGCCGGCAGCTTACGAGTCAGGGTGAATCAGGGCTGTGTTTCAGCCCTCCAGCCCTGGCTGGCGGCCGAATGGTATCGCACAGGAGTGACGATGGGTGCTGTCTCACACCGGAAAGTTGTCTCGACAGACGCGTCCAACCGAGGTTGGGGAGCGCTCTTCGAGGGCAGACCGGTCTTTGGCCATTGGTCAGACCAGGAGAGTCGCCTTCATATAAACTGTCTAGAGATGCTGGTGGTCGAGAACGCGCTCAAGCACTTCCTCCCATACCTACAGGGTCACCATGTACTAGTCCGTACGGACAACACGTCAGTGGTGGCCTATGTGAACCGTCAAGGCGGTGTCAGATCCAAAAGGCTCTGCACCCTGGCGGAACGCCTCCTTGTGTGGGCTCAGCACTCACTGCGCTCGCTGAGAGCCGCGCACGTGCCGGGTCGCCTGAACGAGGGTCCAGACAGACTGTCCAGGGACAACGTTCCCCTGGGGGAATGGTCTTTGCATCCCCAATCAGTCCAGTCACTGTGGCGCCGTTTCGGCAGAGCGAAAGTCGACCTCTTTGCGTCAATAGACAACGCGCACTGCCCAAGCTTCTTTTCAAAGAGCGAGGACGCGCTGGCCCAAGCCTGGCCCAGCGGCCCGCTATACGCTTTTCCCCCGGTCTCTCTGTTGCCACAAGTCATCAGGAGAATCAGGGAAGCGCGCCACACGGTGCTCCTCATAGCCCCGTATTGGGAGAATCAGACATGGTTCCTGGATTTAATACGGCTGGCAGACACAGCTCCCTGGCCGATACCGGTGAGAAGAGACCTTCTCTCTCAAGCCCGCGGCTCGATCTTGCATCCTCATCCAGAGCGTTGGTCTCTGCATGCATGGACTCTCAACGGATACCCGTTGACTTGCCAACAGGGGTTGTGAACACGATCACACAGTCTAGAGCTCCCTCTACGAGGCGGCTCTACGCGTCTAAATGGTCTGTGTTTAATAAATGGTGCACCGCCAAGCATGTGGGGTGTCGCGTGTGCTTTGTTTCCTCCAAGAGCTGCTGGATTTGGGCAGGTCCCCATCTACGCTCAAAGTATATGTTGCGGCCATCTCAGCTTTCGCCGACTCGGCGCTGGGCTGCGCATTAGGGAGAAACGAATACATCATCCACTTCCTGAGAGGAGCTAGGAGGATGAACCCCCGCGACCCCCTTCGGTTCCTATTTGGGATCTTTCCCTGGTCTTAGAGGCCATGAAAGCGCATCCCTTTGAACCCATGGAAACTGTGGATATGAAATACCTCACGCTCAAAACCGTTTTTCTGATAGCTTTGTCTTCAGTCAAACGTGTGGGTGACCTTCATGCGTTATCAGTTAACGCCTCATGCCTGGAGTTCGGACCTAATGACTCTAAAGTCATTCTCAGACCAAGGCATGGTTACGTCCCCAAAGTTTTGGACACACCCTTCAGAGCACAGGTCATTTCTCTCTCAGCTTTGCCGGCAACCGGCAGCGAGGTTGACTGTAACCTCCTTTGCCCTGTCAGAGCACTGAGATATTACATTACGCGCTCCGCCGCAGCCAGGCGCTCGGAGCAGCTTTTCGTTTCGTTTGGTGGGCGCACTAAGGGTCTCGCCGCCTCGAAACACAGTCTGTCCAGATGGATAGTGGACGCTATCGCAGCTGCTTATGCGTCTAAAGACCTGCAGTGCCCCCTGGGCATCAGAGCCCACTCTACCAGAGGCATGGCCTCGTCGTGGGCTTGGTCTAGTGGAATTTCCATTCATTACATTTGTATGGCGGCGGGCTGGGCCTCCCCCTCTACATTTGTTAGATTTTACAATCTGGAAGTTCCCGCCCTGCAGGCTAAACTTTTATCAGTCTAAATCTCGCGTAGGCCGGCCCACTTCTGTGCGCGGGCTACTGCTGTTGATTTAGCTCTCCTGGTTGAGCTGTACCATACAAGGGTTTGTCAGTCAGACCGGCCGCGCCGCTCTGTATGCCCTATTGTGTGCTTGTGTACTCGCGCTAGCCATCATATTGGCCGCCTGGCTCACACTATTTGTGTTCCCCGGACTTCCCTGGGACTCATTCAGTGGATGCTGGGCGCGCACGGCGTTGACAAGGGAGTTCCCGCAGCGTTAGCTACTTACGCAATACGAGAGAACCTCTCGTAAGAGAATGTATCGGTTACCTAACGTAACCTCTGTTCTCTCTAGAAGAGGGAACGAGTATTGCGTAACCTGCCGTGCTCGCGCCACGAGCTCTTTCGCTTCAAGCGACAAAAACCAGAGAAAGCAGCCTCCGAGCCTCCTTTTATAAGCTAAGACACGCCCCTCTTACAGGCCGTGACGCGTGGGGGCGCTGAGCGCTCCCATTGGGCGTGACGTCACGCCAGGCTCACTGGTAGGCTGCTGCAGTTGCGGCAGGGCAGCCAATGAGCACGCTAGTTAGCCTGCTCTAGGTCTGCGTGCTGCTGCACTGCGTTGACAAGATTATAAAAATTAAGGATAATTTTTTGGCTTCATATCTCGAGAAAGATGACTTTTCCCGCAGCGTAAGCTACTTACGCAATACTCGTTCCCTCTTCTAGAGAGAACAGAGGTTACGTTAGGTAACCGATACGTTTTATGGCCCAAAAAAAAAAACAAAAAAAAAAAGTATGAGATGTATCGGCCCAAAAAGCACGTCGGCCCACCGGGCATTTGCCCGGTATGCCAGATTACCAGTCCAGCCCTGCAAGCATCATAAATCTAAGTCTCAGTAGGCAAATTTTGTAATCAATTACATTTATTTTAATTGGTTACTTTTCTTTTTATAATAAATAAAAATATAAAGGCACTGGCATATCAGTATCCCCTGAGGCAATCAGTTCATCAGTCTTTTATACTCCTGTTGTTTACAACAGGCGTTAGGTTGGCACTCCTTCAAAGTTTCCCAGATCCTTCTCCAGGCAGGTGCAAGCGGTCCACCTCTTCATGTCCTTGAACTCCAGTAAACTCAACTAAGATGGCTGAGTTCATTTAAAGTTCTAGGAGTCCTCTAGCGCTCACACATAATCACACTTTTCTGCTCCTCTCAACAGGGGTTAGCACAGTCACATATACATACATAACCAATTACTGTACATCTATGCCAAAACAATATAAGCCATCTTTTACAAACAAAATAAATAACAACATTGAATGCAATGCATTATATCCAATACATTGGCTAAATATCTGTAATAAAAAGGCATCTACAATAAACAAGGAGGCAGGTAATTGCATTCTCTTGATATTATACAACACCCCCTTCATGCAATTATCCTGACTCTTTATCCTTCATTCTCATAATTGTAGCACAAACTTTGTTCACTTCATCAAACTTTACCAAAATAACATGGACATTTGTCCATCATTCTTAAATAGATTGGTTTGTTACAGTTCATGCAATATTTCACCCAGTGTTGTTTTCTGGTTCCCATAACAGAAATAATCAATTATATTTCTTTTGTAATTGTATTAAAATTATTTATTTATCAAGGGGCAAAACTTTGTGCTCTGTTTGTTTATCATGTATTAGGCCAATTTGGATCTCAAAAAGAATCCATTACTTCAAGCACCCGGTCTTCCCCTTAGAGCCGCGGCTCCTCCCCCGGCTCAGCATCAGACAAGGTATGCAGAAGCCCAGCTAGGGGATTAGCTTCCAAGTGAAGTACCTTGGAAACGTGCCGCTGACATCTCCTCGGATCTTTAGGGCACAAAGTTAGTATCTGGGGTATGATGGGTTTTCTTGCCCCAACTACAAGTTTAAACATCCCCCTAGGTTTGAACCAGTCTTGAAACTTCTTCAATGTTCAAACAGTGCACAAGGTTTCTTTTTTATTATTGCTTGTAAACGTCCAGTTCCAAACCTCTGGGTCAAATATTTTCAAGCAACTCATTTTCTCATTCAAATATCTTACACTAAATCCAGTAATCATTTTTAAGCATTAACAGATTCTCAGATATCATAATTGTATAATCAAATATAACAACCCCTTTTGTAGTAATTGTTGCATAAACATATCACATCCTACAATTATTTATATGGTAAATTATGGTTACATTTCATACATTTACTATAATCAGAACAATCCAGTAATTTAACCTTCGTATCCAGAGTAATCCTTCTAATGTTTCCCTTAATTTCTGAGAACACTATATATGTTCAAACATAAATTATATAAGTCAATAAATCAATTTGTTCCCATCGTAAAGTTTGTAAACAATCTCTCAAGTTAATAATGTCTATCTTTAAACCTTTTATATTTTAAATTAAATTTACGAGTTCATCTTTTAACATGCCCTATACGGTCACAAGAGTTTCTTCTTCAATTAGCATAGCATATATTTTAATTTCCTTAATATATTATATACATTCAAAGTCCACTGAAGCCAATGAATTCTTTAATTCATAAAGATTTAAGAATATTTCAAAAGCAAAAACAACAACATTATTTTCAATAATTTCTTACTATAAATTATCTTTACATCCCCATTATAAGGTTCACACTTTGTTACATCAGTATTTGGTGGCATCACACACATTTTAAATCTTCAAGAATTAACCCAATAATTAAATCGTCTTATCAGGAGTTCTCACCCTAAACGTCTCCTTAGTTAAATCTAAAAGGTATAATCTTTTCTAACCCCAGATTTGTTTGTTACTATAGTATAATACCTTTTTACATAATACAATTAAAATATTATTTATTCATTTACAATAATATATTTCGTTTTCTTAAATCAGCATGTATTTATCAGTCAGTAAAAACCATAAATACTTGGCATTATAGATGACATAAAATTATTAGATTTTATCATAAGTACATTCGTGTTTACAATATCAAACACCCACTTCATAATAGTCCTTTTAGTTCTACGGTTTTTATTTTATTTATTTTTTATAAATTCTTCAAATAATAAAGTAATAATATTTACCAGGATTTCCCAAAAGGTTTAACTGGCCCCAGCTAAGGTCTCAGTGCTGGTGGATGCAGAGCGGCCGTTTCTTGCTATTACAGTCTATCTTGTTTTACAGTCTATTTCCGCCCCCTTCTTTGGAAGGGTTCCAGATTCAGTCAAGGCCATTTGGTGCTCTTGCATGGATCATAATGAGAGCTTGTTTGTCCTCATCTGCTCTCTTGCTGTTCTCAAACACCTGTATGATAAGCCTGCATCCAGGAGTGGCAATCAGGTCAACATTACAATGTCTACTAGCACCTATTATTTATAATGAGCTAATTTTCAATTATTCATTTCTTTTTGTTTGTTATGGAAACATACTAAATTAACTGTAAGTTGTTTTCTCCACTCTTCTACAAGTTGATTGACCATCCTTGTCCAGTTTCTCTCCCAATTTTCTAGTCTTTCTAGTCTTCCTTCTGCATATTCGAATACTTTAAAATAACAGATACTGCAATATTTTCCATAATCCTAATCTATTTTATGTAACTCTCATTAAATATTATTGGCCTTACATGCTCCATATGCTATCATCATGTATTCGTGATTTAATATCACTCTTCGTTTCTAAAAAGAAATACTGTCTATTTTCATTTTTTATTTTATCATGATATTTAGGATGATGTTTAAAAATAACCCATGTTTCATATAATTTTTCATTTCTCACTCTTAGTACAAGTAGGAGGTATAGCCTCCTATCCATGTATTATTTTATCTTATATTACCATTATCTCTTGGTTATTTTTCCTTTCTAGCCAATGCTAGAATATTCTTCACATTATTTAATAGTTTTCAAAACATTAGTTTCATTATCACCAAATAAGTCTCCATAACTGTATTAAGACTTTTAGGATTTGCTTCTATGCCATTTTCTAAATTACATTCTTACACAATTCATATTTAATTTGTCCATGAATGTTCTTCTTAAACTTTGCTAAGACTGACTATACTGTTGCAGTGTTTACAGATGTCTTTTCATTTTCCCCAAATATTCCAGTTCTAACCAAATGTATACTTTTCTCTCTTATCGACAAAATCTTAATTTCCAATGTTCCTTTAGGGTAGATTCACCTTACAGTGAATAATCTTCGTTTACCTTCCTATTAAATATTTCTTTCAGGACATTCACTTTAAAACATCTTGTTCTTCCCGTTTGTAATACTAATAACATTGTTTTTTTTTTATTTTCTCAAATTTTCAACCCTAATTTACATCACCTATCTTCTAGTGCTTTATACGGTGGATTCATCAGGCAAGATTATGCAGATATGAGAATCCCCAGTAGTTCCATAGTGCACTATTCAAATGTTCTTCCTTTATGTACTATTAAATATATGTTTCCACTTTCTATCTTTTATACTTGTAGATTTTCCACATTAGCTTTATAGCACAACTTCCTGCTTTCTTTTGCTCCCAAAAAGCTTTAGTTCACTTAAATCGCTTGTACAGTTAGCCTATAGTAAAATCAACAAAATGCCAAATTGCTGCTACATTCATAATAATTTAAACAATCAATAATTATCATTTACCCACAGCAAATGATTTATATTAGCAGGATTTTTCTATATTTCAGCATTATTCTTCCCTCTTTTTGGACTATTTACTTTAATTGTTTTTGATAAGTAAATTCCAAAGTATCACTCTACCCACATCAAAAACTTTTAATATTTTACTGTTTTGTTAATCTTGTGCCAGCTCTTTCTCTTGGCACAGGCAATCGAGGTGCTTTGCTGGTGGTCTTGTTCAGTATTTCCTTGAAGACCAGCCTGTCCAACGCTATCTCACGACCAATTCGTACGAATTCGTACGAATGATAAAAAGTTGGCTAATTCGTACGACCTCACTCATACGAATTTGTACGATTTGTCTAAACCCACGTGATGGGTAGGTTTAGGGGCGGGGTCAGGGGTAGGTCATTCGTATGAATTCATACGAATTGGCCAATTCGTAAAATATGTACGATTTTGCAAAAATCAGAGTCTGAATTCGTACGAATAAGCCACTTCGTAGAATTTTTACGTTTTCCCGTGAGATCGGGCTGGCCTGTCGTGCTGTGTGAACCTCTGCTAGCAGGCTCTCCCCCTTCCAGAAGTTCACTGGCACACAGGATCAGCTCTGCCTTTCAATCATGTCATTTGGACTTTTTCCATTAACCATTCTCACTTTGGTTGGAATATTTTGCCTTCTTCAAAGCAAGATTTTAGGCTCTCTAGTTTTCTCCCAAGTCTCCTGGGACAAAACCAGCAGCCACTTGCTTTGTACGTCATTTGTATTTATGTCAATACATTATGACCATATTTACGACGCTAGAAATACCCAGCTGTTTCCAAGTCAGATTCCTTTGTTCGGTAATTTTGCCTTAAATGGTTAAATCACCAAAGGTTGTGGCAAATTCAAAGTTCTTTTTGGTTCAGGTCTCAAAGAAGTTTCTCAGAGTCGAGGTTCCAGGTCAGAAGAATTAACTTTATTGACAAGCAACAAAGTGAGAAGCCGGCTGGCCATCCAGACATCTGATCTTACAATGGTCTGCACTCTGGTCTTATACATTATTCTTATCTCTTGGTGTCCAGTTAGCGTTAGTGTAGTTATCTTTTTCTTTTGGCTCCACCTTGGCACTTCGCCACGATTAGAAACACCTGCATCGATGTTTAATTTCTATTGGTGGCCATATTTCACGCATGCGCTTTTTTGACAATGACTTTGCATATGGTTTTTGGGTACTTTTCCATCTCTAGTCTCATTCAACCTTTCACCCAGTTTTTCTGTCTTGTCCTCACACGACTCTTTCCCAGTTTTTATCCTCACATACACTTTTGACATGTTCTGTGTTTCCCATCATTTTGTCCCCTTTTGACTTGTTCTCTCTGCTTCCCATAATTTTAGGCCTCCCACATCTTAGGCCTAGTTCCTTTAATATTTATATCATGCATTTGGACTCATGTATGAGACAGATGAAATTCTCCAAAATTCCATGCCCCAAATTCTATGCCTATTGCCTACCATATATACCAGCAAATTACTTTGGTTAATGTCTTTCAAACATTCATCGTATTTAGTCCACTGCAACCCTGTTACATAAACAGTATGCATCCATGTGCTCGCCGATAGTCACTGTGTCATTCATTATTACTTTGAGGATAACTCATCCTACATTCCTGGCAGACAACACCACATTAGGTTCTTTCATTGTTTGTTGACAATCGTCTTTTTCAATTTATCATTAAATTAACCCCAGTCCTGATAATACCTCTCTAGTTATCTCTAACTTAAGACGCTTTTCTTTATCTTAATCATACTTTTATTGTTAAATTTCATTTGTCACCTTGTTTTTTATAGCAATGCTCAAATTCCTTTTAAATCAGAGGAAATGTTCTAATAACTCCAAGTTTCTTAGTCAACTATCCTCTCTTTTATTATTATTTTTACATCTGTAAATGGCTAATCTCCATGTAAGCTTATTCAGACATTTCTTAGTCACTTTGTATGCAGTACTTGTTGATTTTCAGTTTGTTAAATAGCTGTAAAATGAAAAATATTAATTTAATTTATCACATCTTGCCTGCAACTTTTATTAGTAGGCTATTAACAGCTGTTCTTGCATTTTGATCACTCTGCTGCATATCTTAATACTTTATATTAAAACCAATTTCAAGTAATCAATATTCAAACCTTGTCTTTGTTCTAAATATCCTAAAACTATGTGGTCAGTCTAAAGCAGTCACTATCTCTTCCACTGTAGTAATAATTATACATTTACTTTTGTTATGTACGTTATTATTTTATCATTATTATTATTTATTTTTCTAAATTCATTCCGACGATCCATCCACTTTCTCTCTCTATGTTTCTTCCGGCTTCTCCCGTTATAGGGGTCACCACAGTGGATCATCCACATATCTGTTTGGCATTGGGGTTAAAGTTAAAGTTAAATTCTCATTAAGGTGTTAAATTTGGTCCAATATCTGTTATATATTATACATTCTGTTTCCGTTTCTCTACTTTTCTTCAAGTCAAGCTAGCTTATCAGCTGTATTAATATCATATCTCTGTGTTTTCTTTAAAATTGTCTGGTTGGGCTAAAAGGTTCAGAAAAAGGTTTAGTCTATACAAGAGATTAAGTCCCCCCAACATTTTTTAAAGCTTTAGAGCTAAATCAGTTTGTTTACCTGGCAGTCTATTTTCCTGTTTTTCAAAACAGTTTAAATCAAACCCTGTTTCTCCATGTATTGCTGGGTTTGTCTGGTAAAACTCCTGTCGAGCGACCTTGAGATACTCCCGTGAGCTCTGCCTGCTAGGCTGTACCAGAAGAAAAATGACTCCCCCTCTCATGCTTATTTTTCTGACTTCAAACTGAAATCTTCAGTCTTCAGTGCACATAGTTTCACAAACAAGTGTACTTTTTTTAAGAAACCTCTTTCCTTTTTTATGACTTTTTATCTGGCTATTAATAGTTGTTACAACATAAGATATCAATCGTCCTTTTATTATAATGTTTTGCTTTTATTTTTATTTTTATTTTATTTTTCTTCCTCACTGCAGTGTTTCCACATTTGAGGCTCTCTACCTCGGAACTTGGAATATCTTTTGCACAGAACTGCTAAACTTTTTCTCAGAAGCAAGGTATGTTTTTATTTTTATTTTATTAATTGATATCATATTGTATCAATATCAATATTCAAATGTCCTAATGTTTTTGTCTCATTAGTCTAGTTATAATCGCACTACATACTTAGGGTAAAGTTACTGACAATACAACAGCAAGCAACACTTTAGTGACTTAAATCTCTTCTTAAAACATTTTATTTTAGGATTTACATGATTGTCCATTTTATTTGTTTATATTTGTATTTAAAATGTGTAGTTTTCCTTCTTGTGTTTGCCTGTAAAGCGCTTTGAGAAAGCAACTTTTAAAGGTGCTATATAAAATAAATGTATTATTAATACTTGGGTAAAGCTGGTTTTATATTCGCACATTCGGCACAAACTACAACACATTTATTTATTTTTTTCCCCTATAGAACTCGACGTCTTTCACATGGCTGCTTTAATTGCACTAACATTTCAGCTTATTCCTGTTTAGTTTAATCAGAAAATGTTTTCTATGTAATATGCTTCATTATTTGCTAGCAATAACATGTTTTAATGTAACCCATTAAGCTATGTATTTTATGCGTATAAACCACTTCATATTCCAAAATCTAAAACTCTTAAACTCAAACTTGTTAAACATTAATAATCTTTTATACTTATTAAATCCTCAAACTTGACTTCCTAGGCAATTTTAACACAACTTCTACAGCTTTTAAACAGTTTTATTTTATTGAGTCCTCAATCAAATTATTAAATTTAAATTTCACTGTCCAGGGTGTTTCCTTGGCTATCTTGAGCGGCTGGAATGATAGGCATTTCAAATCCTTAAAAACCTTACCATTAGTATAATAGTATAAAAAAAATAAAATAAAAATGTGTGTATATATATATATATATATACACACACACACACACACACACACACACACACACACACACAAATATATGTATAGACCTCTCTTATATAAACGTATTTATTAGATCAATTTTCCATCTGTTATTCTTAGTTTCTCAGATGTTAATAAAACATCTAGCAGTCTTTTTCCTCCAGTCCAAAACATTGTATCTTGTCACTAACTTAAACATTCCATTTAATAATTCTCTTTGAATTTATTATTTTTAACAGCTCTCCTAATCTAAGAAGTTTACAATATAAGTTTTTGTATACATTTCTGTATAAAAATCCATACTTCATGTATAGTTATAATTAACTTTTTTACTAATTATAGCTCATCCTTCTTGCTTATCTGTTCGTCCGACTGTTTATACTATATTTTATTTTATGTAATTTTTGAACTGTAATATTTATTCTTATTTATTTTGATTATTTTATTTTCTTCTATGCACTTTGAATTACCATTGTGTATGAAATGTGCTATATAAATAAACTTGCTTTGCCTTGCCTTATCTTGTTATTTTAATAAATGAATTAATTTCTTGCTGCTAGCCCTTAATTCCATATTTTTAAATAAAATATATTTTCTTATCTTAGAGTAGCAAAGTTTTCCTGTAGAAAACCCATTATAGTTCAGTCTCAGTCACATCTCCATTTTTTAACCTTTATCGGTGTACCAAGCCCTGTTCTAAGTTATTTAGCATCTTCTCTGAGTCATTATTTAAAATTTTGTTCAAGACTAAAGTAGCCAATAAAATATGAAATATTCTATTTATGTTTGTTTGTTTGTCCACTTATGTAATTTACATATTTATTTATTACTTCGTATTATTCATATTATTTAGTTATTACTATCTTTCATTTTTTGACCTAGGAATATCTCTCTCAGTAATCGGTCATTATATTTGTCTTTATATCTAAGACAGATACACGTTTGTCTTGTAGCGAAATCTCTGCTCACCTTTATGCATTTTCTAATGCTTTAACCTCCTGTCAGCATAGGCACTATATGGTTAAGTCATTTTTAACTCCTACCTGTTTACTTATGTTTGCAGTACGACTTGACATGATTTATAAGTCTAATATTCCTGCTTATAAACTATTCTTCATTGAATTTTGGGTTAAAAGTCAGACTAGCATAGTCAAAGTCCCAGTGTCTTTTTCCATCTCTTCTTCTGGACTCTGAAACTTCTCTTTACCAATATTAACGCTCTCTTGTCTTTTAAAGTTCTTACTGACTTCGTACGGTACCTAAGTCTCGCTTCAGAAACTAATTTTTGTTTTTAATGACACTAGTACTTGTTCAAAAATTTTAGCCACTTTTCTACTTAAAGGGTGTAATGGAATTTTTTGATTTTCATTGATTGCAGTATGAATCTCCTAATGCACCTTTTTCGTTGGTTTGCCAAACCGCCATAAAACACCAGAAGAAGAAGAAGAAGAAATACAGCAACTGGACGCCGTCACATCAGCATTCTATCCAAACTATATCATACTTCTTTTCAGGTAACTGAAACAAAATGCACATTACACACTTTGAGTATGAACACTGGTATACGTAATACTAATGGGCTGTATGTGTTGAAGGCAGTTCTTTTCACTTTATTAATAGTTTGTCATGAGTGCGGCTGAGTAACATTACAAGTTAGCATGGGTCCTCGTGGTTAGGGGTCTTTGTAGGCTAATAGATGGTCAAAATAGCGATGCAATTCGAATCAATAAGAGTTGTTTCAGAGTTACGAGTTATCTTCAACTTAAGCCGCGTTTCCACCGAAATTACCCGTAACAATTTGTCCCAGGAACCTTTTTTGCCCCAGACCGGTTGCTTTCTGCTTTTACACCGCGGTCTAAAGTACCGGGAAGGTAAACTACGCGCAACTGCTCCTCCCAGTCTGCGACGGACAGTATCAGTTTTGAGCGCCACATTTATAATAAGTATGGAGGAGATTCAAACTGCTGCAGTTATGTATTGGTTTACTAACGAGGTAATTAACAAAACAAAATAGACGAGCACTGATACTAAAGCGTGTTCAGAAAGCTCGTATGCGTATAAAATTAGACAACGTATGTTATCAGTTATTGTGAGATAGATGCCTGGGACGAACTTCACAAATACGCTTAAAAAAAGCCTGAACCCCGTCTATCAATCATAAATAGTGACAGTCTTGTAAATAGTTGTTTGTTACTAACCTCAAAGCGCTATTTCAATCCTGTTATAGTAAATTTGTAACATGGTTTGGAGTGCCTTGCAATAGATGACAATGTGTAAACATAATGACTTAATAATAAAAGCTGTGGCAGAAAAGAGACGAGCACTGATAAAGCGTTCAGTAAGCTCGTAATGCTAACGTTAGATATAAAATTTGTATGTTAGCAGTTTTGCGGACATTGACCGTGAGATGGCTGGGACGAACGCGCAGAAAGTTTCCTCTTCCACAAATACCCTTAATAAAGCCTGAAACTCGTCGCCAGTCCACCAGTTTTTTTATTAAATTCCAAATTTGCAGACAGACAACTCTTCCCAGCAAACATTTGGACGTTTAATGACCGTTGAAAAGACGTCCGTCCGAGACGTCCCGTCATGGTTGAAAAATAGTTCCAAAATGGAAGTTGAACCGACGTCATTTCTGGCCGTGAATTCCACGTCTTTTCTGGCCGTGAATTCCACGTCTCTTCTGCGCGTCCCTGGACGTCTAAATGCGTCGTCATATGTGTTTAAATGTGTTGCTGCATAATTTAAGTGTATATATAAGCCTGCATATAAAATAATCACACACCTATTGTGTAACATCGTGAAAGACAATCAAGTCTTGAGGTTTAGCCTACACATCTTGACAAAGGTTCTAAAAAGGTCCAAAATTGGTCCAGTCAGACCTGAACGTCAATAAAACGTTTTAATCACGTGTACATCAAAAACAATAACACATTTTTTGTGGACATAAGCAAAAAAGAAGCATGTTCTGATTAAGCACAACATTTTATTGATATTGAACAGCCAAAATTTCTCTTTATTTTTTTCAATGTTTAACATTTCGTGAGCTTAGAATTTTAAGGTTCTATCTCCACTTTTGGTTGAAATTGAGTTTTTGACAATCTGATCCATTAGGTGTTTATTAATGCCTGTGTGGTGTTATTTTTGTAAAAAAAAAAAAAAAATTGTTAGTAGTTATTAATAAAATAAAAGGTTCCATCTCACAAAACATAAACCGAGTTTAAAAACTTTGATGCTTTATAAACTACAATAAACGGAGATAGAACCTTATAATTCTAAGCTCTCGATTTGTTAACCAAACTAAAATACCAATTGCAAAATACTGAATTATTATATAAAGATAGTTCACCCAAAAATGAAAATTATGTAATTTACTCACCAAATTCCAAACCTGTATGAGTTTCTTTCTTCTGCTGAACACAAAAGAAGATATTTTGAAGAATGTTTGTAACCAAGCAAATAGAGCAT
Organism: Leuciscus leuciscus; assembly: GCF_965113295.1. NCBI lineage: Eukaryota > Metazoa > Chordata > Actinopteri > Cypriniformes > Leuciscidae > Leuciscus > Leuciscus leuciscus. Next base: position 21,648,683 of record NC_138739.1, on the reverse strand, counting down.
CCACTGACTACCATTATTGGAGAAAAAATGATTATTAATGGGAAGCGACATCTGCTTGGTTACAAACATTCTTCTAAACATCTTTGTGTTTAGCATAGAAAGGTATACAGGTTTGAAACATGAGGTTGAGTAAATGATGACAATTTTCATTTTTGGGTGAACTATCCCTTAAACACATTGTTTGGCTCATTTTTTGTATCCACCACCCCCAGCTCTTCCTGGAGTGTGTTTCAGGTGTTCTGCCATTGCTGCATCAATTTCAGTGTCTGTAGCATGTGGGCTCCACCTCTTCACAGCATCTAAGGGAAGAGAATATATTTCTTTTTAAAATAAATGAAAATTAAAAATTTGAGGTAAATGACATGCACTTATTTTCAAAATATTTGTATGGTCTTCAGCTAAATTCAAAACAGCATTTGTCCCCTGCCTCTTCAATACCACTGTGGTGCCCTTGAGAAAGACCCTTAACTAGGTGTGTAAAAGTGAGAAAGTGAATAGGACATTTCTGATAAAGACAGGTGGGCTGTGATGTCCCCTGAATAGACATGTTTAGCAATTCTAAAATTACAAAATTTTTAAAGCAGTTACTGAAAACATACATGTTCAAATCCAGCTAAACATTTCATTCTACTTCAGATAATTTACTTTCTGAAAGAAACTCTCAAAAGGCTACATTAATAATTTACAGTAATAACTTTGACTGTATCATTAAACATACTTTATACTATGGTATACCGTTGTATAAGTTCAAAGCAACTTTTAGCCTACTAGCTAATTTTAGCCAAACTCAGTTAGCCAATTTCAGTTGACAATGTGGGCATCATTTCTTTCGGTTCATTCATGTCAAACAAGTAAAACTCTAGCACGTGAATCTAATAATACAAAATGTACGTACCCAACAGTAGATTTTTAATAATATGGGCCTCAATTCCTCCTCTCTTCGTGGTTGTTCAAACTTCAGTGTTCCGGAGTGAGTCTATGGGGAAAACGCGTTAACATCTCGTGAGATAATCTAACCTATCGCGGGATTTGGTAATGTCGGGAGATCTTTTGTTACATCTTGGCAGCACAGTTTTGGCAATTACATCCAACTCAGACATAAATGGTGACCAGATATATTTCTGTTTTACATGCATACATTCCATAAAAAAAACAACAAAAAAAACACAACATTACCGAAAAGGTATGCTAAGGTTGAAATAATGACTAAAATGCAGAGGCTTTGCATTAACTTAACCACACTGGGAACTGTGTGATTATAATTTATTTAAACAAGATAAAGTAAATATATTTACTTTGTATACAATTCGTGTATTTCATAAAGATAATTCCTGGGGGGGGTTTTTCTGTCTTGCTTGACTAGATGTGTAAAGGACGTCAGTGGACGTGTATTCACAGCCTTGACGTGTAAAGGACGTCAGTGGACGTCTTCACAACCTCTTAAAAACTACTTGGGCAATTAAATGAATTTTTGCAGTATTAACCATGCAAGGATTAAGCACAGCTTTTGCATATTTCACAAGGATTCCATGATGGAGGGTCATGATGGACTATAAATGCACGTGTAAAAGACGTCGCCAGGTGACGTCCTCTCACCCGATACTATAGACGTGTAAAGGACGTCAGTGGACGTATTCACACAACTTATTAAAACTTTAATTTAATAAAAAATTTAATTAATTATTGCAGTATTAACCACACAAGGATTAAGCACAGCTTTATCACAATTGATTTCATAGAGGGTCATGATGGACTATAAATGCACGTGTAAAAGACGTCGCCATGGTGACGTCCTCTCTCACCCGAAACACAACATGGTATATATTGAACTACACGTAGCTAAAAGTCAAAATAACAATTATACATGCAACCTCAGATAACTGTAGACATGCACACATGTATCTGAATGCATTTTTAGGAAATGTTCTGTGTTACATATTTTTACCGATTTATGCCGTCATACCGCGACTATTTTTGGCCAGGGACACGACGTTGCCGTCGGACCAATGTTTGCTGGGTTACTGCATGAAGCCACGACACGAACCGCAATAGATTTTTTTAAAAGGGAGGTTAAAAATAAATAAAATGCTGCGTGGAGTCGCACAAGTCCAGTAGGGGTTCAGCGAAAAATCGGCAGCTGGCAGCAGGAAGTAGCTGCCACTGGCAGCTGACGTCAGCTGCCGCTAATAACCAGAAGTCGGAGGTGGATGCCGCTTTTAGCAAGGCAAATAAATTATTATATCAATGTATATATATCATTTTAGTACTTATTTAAATAAATTACTTAAATTTGTAATTATTTTGTAATTGGTTTAAAAAGGTTTATCAAATATAAATTAAGTAACGAAGATCATAGACAGTACAAAAAACAAACATTAAGCTACACTTGAAATTATGAATTTGTACGTGTATAAATATAATTTGTGTACATGTTTGTCAAATAATGAAATATATACATAAATGAATGCCTATATAATATTGTATATTTATTAAACGCACATAAACATTCATTAAACAAATAATGAAAGTCATGTCTAAAAGAAGAAAAAAAACATTTTCTCAATGACCTTTATTTAAAAATCATATTTTGCTATCATTTAAGTTCAGTTTTACATTTGTAGTATTTCAATACATTCTTGTCTTTGTTTTATAAAACAGCTGTAACTTTGAAAACAGGCTTGATATTTGTTGTTCTGAAATCAGAATGAACAATTCTGAACTAGATGTTAAAGTTCATAAAAAACTAAGTTGGCTTGAAAAAGAAAGTTTGAAAACGTTTTACAATGTTCTAGCATGGTTTAACATGATTTACAATGTTTCTAGTGTTAGGGGATAACAGCTTAAAGACCCAGGACCAGATATGATGAAAGAAGACCAGGAGTCGTGAGGTTCAATCAAATAAGTAAAAATTTACTGAAGAATAGTTTCATCGGTAGAGCCAGGCGTCAAAGTCTCACGGGGTCGCAAGCCAGAGACTCTACTGTACACAAAATCTCACACCAGTTATACCATTTCCAAGGGCATGATTGACATCAGTAAATACAGATTGGCTACTTCTCATTGGCAAAAGAACAAAGTTAAAACAATTCTACACTTATGGATAGATAGGAGGGTAAGTCGACATTGTCATCCGAGTCCAAGATGGTCCGGTGATGACCTCGGAGGTCGTAGAAAGGCGTCTTGGGGTCAGCTGCTGCATATCACAAGACCTGCACAGAGCATTCAACACACACACACAAAAACACAATGGAATCGCAGTTCCTCCAAAAGTAGTACAGATAATGTTCACTTTAAAGAAATACACATAAAAGTACAATTCTGTGAATCAGATCACATAGTGTTTAACCCCTGTAACCTTAAGATTAGTAAGAAAGACAGATGTTAGAAAAAGATAGATAAGTTAGAAAGAAAGAAAAGAAATAAAAGAAATACAGACAGACGTTAGAAAAAGAAAGAAAATAAAGAAAGACAGATGTTAGAAAAAGAAAGAAAGAAACTTTAGAGTAATGTTGCTGTCAGAGCATAAACAATATCTGCAATATGAATAAGTTACGACGATAAAAGTTCAAAGCAAAGGGAGACTTTTTTTTATTTATTTTTTACAGAAATCACTTTAAGGACTACAACAAACAACTGGTGGGGACTACACAAGCTTCCTCCTGGGCTAGTGACATCACTAACCTTAACACACACACACACCTGAAAAACAAAATTCATTGGGATCAGCCTGATGATAATTATTATGGATGTTGGGTTATCCGTAAAATAAATGTTATGGGGAAACATAACCACCGTAATAACTTACCATTAGCATGAATACACTGCAGTCCACAGATCCCAACTGAGCTGGAACATCCTGGGAAAAAAAAATCTAAATGGAAAAACTAACATTTTATTTATACACTAAAGATAGTAAAGAAATCAAAATTGTTGTAACATGAAATCAATACCTTATTTTTAACAAGCTTCCAAGATCCCGGATCCATCTTTATTGCAATTGAGCTTAAAAAGAAGGGGGAAAAAGTTAGTTATTTTATACACATGAGAGAAAGAGAGAGATGAACTCCGTGTTGAACCACTTAGCCATGTTGCAGCAGTAGACAGTAGCATACCTGAACTAGGGAGCAGGTGTAATTTATTTTTTAAATGCCACTGTCTATGCCTATCTAAAGCCAGAGAACAAAGCGTTGAACTGAACCACTGGACTAATATGTAAAACTTTGAAGCCCGGTTTCACAGATAGGGTTTAGATTATGCCAGGATTAGGCCTTAGTGCAATTAGGACTTTTATAAATATGCCTTAGAAAAAACATTACTGTTGTGAATCTTAAAAGAAACAATGGCACTGATATTTTAAGATACACAAGTGTAATTTGCTTTCAGTTAAACATGCATTTTAGTCTGGGACTAGTTTGAGCCTTGTCTGTGAAACTGGGGGTGAAAGTTATATGGAAAAAGTGAACAGTTCCAGTATATTTTGAATAGATATATATATAAAATAATTATATATATATATATATATATATATATATATATATATATATATATATTCTGGTCTCATCTGGTGATTGGGTCCCCATCCAAAACATGATAAAACTAAGAAAATAAACAGACACTGAAATGTCAAATTTTAGATACAATCTAGAATTTGAATAAAAAGATAAAAAACAGAATGCCTTTTGCCTGCTTTGATCAAGACAGGATATAATACATTTGAACATTATGTGAAAACATACCAGTGAGTTTGGTTGGTTTTGCAACTGGAAATCTGGGGTTTCCTTCCTGGCACATATGTTTGTCCATCCCCAGCAATCTGTGACAGGCTGTGGTGAACTTGGTGAAACTACAAAAAAACAGAAGTTTAGAATATGGTGAAGTAATGTTGATTAAAATGGTGTTTTGTATTACATAAGTTAGATCATTTGGGATATGTTTTGTTAGCGTTGCACGTGTATCATCAAGGCTGAGCTTGTCAATTCCAATAAATCAGCATGAGCTTTATTCTAATCAATAGATTAAGTTAACATGTTAACAAACGCTAATATTTAATGATAATGGTAACGTAAGTTAGTATTTGAAGTTAATGATAGCCCCTCACAAACCAGGAGCACACGGTGCACAAGCTGCGTTTCTACAAATGATTAAATTAACCAATTCAACTTAAGTAGTCACAGATACACTGTCTCTAACATAAAAGGTAAACTCCAACGTACAGAGCAACAATTATTTATAAATCTGATAATATACGAACTTACCGAGCCAAATACCGCCGCCATTACTGAAGATTCGCCGGCGCCACCATTGGCTGCTCTCGCTTGACTTCCAGGTAAATGTGATTGGTTGCTACTACGTTGGACGATACTGATTGGCTGCCACGAAATGGCAGGTCCCTCCTAATATGGCAGGGCTTCCGGCTGTCAACGGCAGCTACTTCCTGCTGCCAGTGGCAGCTACTTCCTGCTGCCAGCTGCCGATTTTTCGCTGAACCCCCTCTCCACAAGTCCCACCCCTGAAAGTTCCTGAACTTTGAAAAAGTACTACCTCATGAGCAGGGACTATCGGAGGGGGAAATATTTACCCGGAACTTCATTTAGACCCTGGTTCCTGCGGTGTAAACACATCGAGTACCAGCCCAAAGTTCCTAGTTCCTGGGGAAAGTTCCTGCGGTGGAAACGCGGCTTTACAAATTCGGTCATTTTACCCCCCTGTGATGTCTGTTAACTGTGACGCTATACAACATAGTTCAAAATAAATAAATAATTAGTAATTTCTGAAAATTCACTCTCAGTCTTTATTCACCTTTATTCACCTCATGTTTTCTCAATAGAATTAATAAAACTATAGAATATAATAGCATATTTCTAATAGGGGCTCATTGTAACGCAGTGTGACAACATGCCCCACCTGCACAGCTGGGATTTAAACCCGGCTAGTGTCTTCTGCTGGTTAGCGAAGCATTAAAGAACCATATCAACTGTTAAATAACATATTGGAGATTAAAATAATATCAAATTTGTCTAATTTTAAATAAACAAAAAAAAAAAAGAGATGAAAAATTAACTCAAGTAAGAAATTTACTTTTGCTATGGTTTAATAAATGTCTATGGATATCTTCCAATGTTAAAACAAGCACTCTTGATAATTTGTGAATGGATCGCCTTGCAATTAAATTTTGATGTGGAATGTAGTTTTTTTTTATTATTCTGTTTTAAAAACATTTTCTTAGAGGAGTCCTCATACGCGTGTGTCAGTGATTGTCGCAAGTGTTAGTCTATGTGGTGATGTCGTGATGAATTTAGGCAAGGCAAATTAATTTAGTTCCTAATATTAATTTAATAACAATACTAGCTTTATAATAAAAAATAATAATAATTTAATTCATTAATGGGAAAACGAGCCAATTATTGCATTGATATCGTCAAAGGCATCTGCCATCAGTGATATCTCTGACTATCGTCTATCAGCACAACCCAATGATGAATGCATTCATAAATGATGACAGAATTTTTATTTTTGGGTGAACTAACTAGGGGTGGGAATCTCTAGGCACCTCACGATTCGATTCGATTACGATTCAGAGGGTAATGATTATCAATGTATCTTTTTTTGTGTGTGTGACTACTTGGTACTTTTAAAGCAAAGTATTTATGATGACCCATAAAGAATTTACTTCCAATACTTCCTATATTCATTTTATTAATAAAACAAATGGAAGTGATTTGGCAAGTCAACTGTAAGGTTACATTTTCCAGCATATGCCCCAACATTGCAAAGAACCAACAGGAAAATAAATGTGTGCCTGTACTAGCAGCATACAGTAAATTAATACAAACTTCAGCATATTCAGAATCTCTAGCATTTAATAATAGACTTCTAACCAACATCCTCTTGTTATTTCCAATGAGCAATATAATTCTTCAGACAAAAAAACATTTTGCTGTAGCAAAATCACAAACAGTTTTCGTTCAAAAATATAGAATTATGTACCAGCAGCTCTCATACAAACACAATGGTTGTGGACTTGCACATATTCGGGAATAATTAGTAACATACACAAAGCCGCTCTTATACACAACTAAATAATAAAGAGTTATGACTTGAAATGTTTGCTGTATACCACAATCAAAAACTGCTTGTACAAAAAAAGTGAATGAACATCAGCAGAGAGCACAGTCAAAATGTAACTTTGTGACTGGCATTGCACTGATACATACTGTGACTGTGGAGGGCAGTATAACGTACGTATAACAGATCGGTTTACAGCATATTGATGTGAAAACTAAACAATACAGAAAGCAGCTCTCATACAAAAAATACTAAATAGGTCACAATGAAATTGCCAATTTTCCATATGTTAGCTTTTAACGAAGTGGGTGCTCGGCCATCATGCGTCTCTGTTATGTGCACACCACAGATTGTCCGAGCTGTTAGGGGTTAACAGTTTAGGACCCAAGGACCAGATGTTTGAAAGAAGACCCGGAGTCAGAATTATAAAAAATTGAAGAAAAGTTTTTACTGAAGATAGTTTGCAGTTTCATCAGCAGAAGTCAGCTTCAAGACTCACACAGGAGTTCGTAGGCCGCCCCGCTTACAGTTACAAAGATCACAGCAGTTATACCATTTCCAAGGTCTAAGCTACGTCATTGCTTACAGTTTGAATGATTCTGATTAGCTAAGAAATAGATAAACATAGTAATTTTTCACACATATACAGATAGACGGAAGCATATCTCCATAGATTATGCAGCTGACACTCGGACCCTGAAGTCAGGCACGTCGTGACCTTCCAGGTCGCAGATTTGGGTTGCTGGGTGCCAGCATGTCTCAAACAACAACTCAGTCAATCTCCAATAATGCCAGTGGTTCCTTAACCTGTAAGCAAGAAGACTAACACCGACACACAGCTTTTCCAAGGTTGGATTTGGCCAGGCTCTAACTATAAACAGGAGAGTATTCTCAAAACATCAAGATAATGCATTCTTTCTCAAGGAGAGCTACATTTTAGTCTAAGTAAGGCTTTAACAAAGAAATGGTCCCTTAAACTATAGACTTCAATGGCCCCTATGTGTTTTAACATGTTGAAGACCTTTCTCAAACACAAAACCAGTCCCTATTTAATTTCTGGAAGCCGGGATAAATAGACAAGCAATGTTACTGCATTCAAATATCAACTACAGACATTAAAGAAAACATGTAAAGAACATTTCAGTAATCACACTGGTAACTTCTATAACAAAGTAAAATCTCCAGAGAAGTAATTTAACTCATTTGATATTTAGAAGGAAAAATATTGATTAATACCTTGATTATAATCACTCATTACATATACATTGAAGCAGCAGTGGATTCCAATCCACACCCTTCAGCGCACTGCACGTCCACTTTAGAGTTCCGCCTTTTGCGTTCCGTCAATATTACGTTATTAGAATTAATTTTTTTTAGCGATTTAGAATCGTTTTTTGACATTTGTGAATTGATTCAGAATCGTACACATCCGCATTGCGATGCATCTAAGAATCGATTTTTTCCCCCCACCCCTTAACTAGTGGTCGACCGATATTGGTTTTTTGATGGCCGATGCCGATATCTTGGAGAGCAGGATGGCCGATATAAAGTCGATATTTTTATATATATTTATTTTAATCAATATTTAATACATTTTAAAAATCTTTAAAATAAACATGCTTTTGTACTTTAGATGGCAACTTCTTGAATCTGCAATCCTATTACAGTATTTTTCACAAAGTAATTGTTTAGAAATATATGACTATGTGAATAAAAGAAGGTAAACACTGTAACAGGGCACTCAGTAATCTGGTAATTTAGTGCTGGTAATCATATTTTTTCAAATAAAGACAAGGTAACGCTAATTTTACATACAGCACAGTAAAAACGATATGAATATGACACAGTTGGCAACTGGATATATCACAGATATGAATATGACACAGTTGGCAACTGGCTATATATCAGCATATTTTAAAATGAAGGATTTAAAGTTTTTCGATCGTGTCTCCTGTGAAGCTGATCTTCTGTTCGCATTCACTCACTTCGCACGGACCGACCGTCACTCGCAGACAGTAATGCACCCTTCACAAGATATCACAGCTGGATTCGATTAAATCTGCAAGGTTTGTGAAATGAAATGTTTATTAGATATTCAGAGATTTGTTTAAATGACGTAGATGCGCATTTGCTGAATGTTGACGGCAAATGAGAAAGTATTTTAGCCTGATTGTTTGCCTTTTCTGTTACAAATAATATAAAAGCAAAAGCTTTACTTTACTTACTTCGCATACCATTTACTTTCTTTGTTTACCAGTTCTGTCTAACAAAGTATTAGATATGACTGACAGAGATCGTAAATTAATGAAGACGGAGAATGTGAGTGAGCGCTGTGTGATCTCTGAGGAGCTGCCGTTCTCTTCTGGCGCTGGTGTTCTCAGCGCCGCCCGTCAAAATAAAAGTCCCGCTTCCAACACATCGGCCAATCAGAAAAACATATCGGCCGATGCCGATATTTCAAAAATGCCAAATATCGGCCGATATATCGGCCTTGGCGACATATCGGTCGACCACTACCCTTAACACTGGACTAACATTAGGCTCAAAGTACGGTATAACTGCCTTATTGGAAACTGTAATTTTTTTGCAAGAAAAGGAGTTGGTCAACGTGCTTTGGCAGAAGGCAACCACGTCAATTTTAAGTTTGCGACAGGGCAAGTTCAGTATCATCTGTTTTTCTTTGTAAACTTTGTTAGCGTTAGTGCTCCTTTGAAAGAATGCCACTATGCGCTTTACTCTACCTAGCAACTAAGAGATGGCCGGAAGTTTCAGCGCAGTTTGCGATGCCAGATTTATTGTGTGAGCAAAGCAGCCAATATGGAGCAGCTCCATCCATCGTCTCCATGGCACGCATCATATTGGTAGCGTTGTCGGTCACAATGATCGGGTCTTTCTTAGTAAGCCCACACTCTTCCTTCCAACGCATCTGTACATATATTTGCCCCTGTGTGACTAGCCTGCATAGCTCTGGTCTGCAACACATTTGATATGAGAACCCAGTCGTCTAAATAGTGGCAGGTAATTGTGACATAGGTGTCTTGATGTCTTGACGTCCAACCATCGCAAGTGAGGGCCACTCTGTCCGCTGACTGTAGGGACAGGATAATGTTTCGCTTCACTTCATTGTACAGTCTTGGATTATCTCTTCGCTTATCCGTTTGCGACTAGGAATAAAATAAGGCTCCAGCACATTCAACATATAACGAATTCCGGCATTTTCGACTACGCTGTATGGCCTTATATCTTAGCAAATCTTTTGTGCACGAGGTGAATTGTGAGGAATTTTGCTTGTGAATGCATTTGAAATCTTCGGATGTGTGTGGGTGTGGGGGTGTTGGATCCTGCACATCTGGGTGAGGTCTCATGAAATGGTTCCGCAGATTTGTAGTATTATTACAGCATTTCACCTCAGCATTACAAATCACACATATAGGTTTGTTCTTGTCCACACTAACGTCGTCGTCTTGCTTGCGAAATCTAAAATGCTTCCATACCTCTGACTTTTTAAGGTGGCATTAATGTCGACAACGCACCTGAAACAGCGCACTTTTGCCCAGCCCTATTACCTGTACAGCATTCTAGAAAGCTCATTCAGAAAGTAAATTTGCCAAACTGGGTAAGTGTACCTTTTAAGCCCACCAAAATCTAAGTCTAGGTTTTTTTCATAGATATTGACAAGATTTATCTCTCACTTGAAAATGTATTAATTAGTTGATGTTGCCTACATTTTAGATTATAAAATGAAGATAATTTAGGAATAAAGTCAGAAGTCTGGCATGGGCTTTATTGATACTTTGAATTGGTTCCAAATAAGCCCACATCAGCATTGATTCACAAAATATATATATTTTTTTTTATTTTAAAGAAGTAAAACATCAATATATTTATTCAGTGACAGGGAAGTATTAAAAATTTCCTTTTGCTAATGTTTGGTTAGAGCCCTGGGTGGGATGGTAGGTGTTAGTGGCCGGTGGTCTCTGAAGACTCAAGTCGGCTTGACTGGAGTTGTAGCTGGAGTCATGCTGGAAGTTTGACCGGGAGTATCTCGGGAGCCAAGCCGAGTTGGGACTCCGTACTCTGGGCTTAGGGGGGCCTCCTAGTAAGCCCCCCACACCGGGAGTCTGGAGCCTTAAGGCGGCCTGGCTCCCGAGTTATGCCTGGTCAAAGCTGGAAGTTTGACCAGGAGTATCTCGGGAGCCAAGCCGAGTTGGGACTCCAGACTCTGGTGTTTCGGGGGGTCTCCTAGTGGGGCCCCCACACTGGGAGTCTGGAGCCTTAAGTTGGTTTGGCTTCCGAGTTATGCCTGGTCAAAGTTCCACAGGAAGTGACCATATCTCGGGAAGAAAGCCGAGTTGGGGCTCAATACTCCTGGCATAGGCGGCCCACTGGGTGACCCCTCCATGGCTGAGTTATGCCTGGTCAAAGCTGGACAGGAAGTGGCGCTATCTCGGAGCCGGACGGTCCCAGGGGCTCAGGACTGAGGGGAATTTAGGGTCACCTTACCTTGGCTTGGCTCCTGAATTATGCCCCTTTATACATAAGGGGCTTTAGGACAAAATGGACTCCATCTCATTTGAATGAATGTGTGTAATTTGTAGGCCTATCTACATATAGTTTTAAATTTAAGGTAGTAGGTAAGGTAAAAGCACACAAAGAAATGTTATCATTTACCACTTTCAGAAAATGTATCAAAGTTTGCAATTAGAGGGATTCCTCATTGAAACACATAAGATGAGTGACAAATGTGATCAGACGTGAATTGTATCCCTTCCCAATAAAAAAAATAAAAAAGGAAACGCATAAGGTGGGCTTAAATGGTTCCACAGTGAGTAACAGTGAAAAAAGACAATGTTAATGGAAATGTATCTCTGTCCTCAGTCATTCTCCATTCAGCATTCAAATTTGGTTATGACAGTAACTCGAGGAAACTCACACCGAGATCAATGTTCCCTATATTATACTTTATTTGTAGAAAAAGGTCTGAGGTTTTACATAAAAGGGGAAGAGCGGGGCACAACCTAACGCAGGGCTAGTTGTAACACACTTGTTTTAAATATGTTCACACATGCCAGCGTGATGAAACTTGGTGTATTTACTAGTTGCCATATCAATATAGCTAAATATGGTATAGAATTGCTCTTCATGCGCACAGTAACTGAATTTTAAAACTTTTAAAAGAAAAGGCTTAATAAACTGTTACATAGATTTGATACACTAAGCATCAATATCTCTTCCCCTTGTTTTCTGAACTTTTCAATGCGAAAGTGCTGTGCGATGTGACTCAATGTTGCTTCGAGCGCATCATTCTGCACACGGGATGCGCTTTGCCGCTCTGTATTCGAGCCTTAATACTTTTGCGCAATGAAAATTAAGATTATTAATGGTCTTTCTTGCGCTGTCCTATCTATATTTTTTCCCACTAAAACAACATTTGCTGCTGAATTATCCACAAACCTCATTTATAATAGCATTTTAATGAAACGAGAGAGTGCGTCCGCGGTGATAGAAGAGATGTGCGCTGTGTTATAATGCGCTTCTAATAACAATGTCATATAATTGAATGTGTATACTTTAAAAAAAAGTGCATAGAGCTGCTAATTATATTTTTTGTTTGTTGATTTCCAAATATAAAACTTGTTGAAATGTTTTCAGTGTGCGTATCTGTTCTTTTTGAACATTTTCATCTCATTTAAACAAAACCGTGGTAATATTGATGATCTAGATAATTTTGGTCACTATAATCGTGATATGAAATTTTCATTACAGAAACATTTCATCCCTAGTGTGAATCAATCCAGTGTGTTTTTCCAGCCTAAGATGTGAGACGCTGATAGTCTCCAGGATCACTGTGACCCTACAAGCCATTTGGAGATGGATGTCAGATTAAGAAAAAAGCTTAAAAAGACTATCTGAAAAAAATTCAAAATATATTGATTATGGCATTTGTTGGCCAATCTCTTACATAAATGCATCAAAATAATAATTTTATAGCAGTTATAATTGTTTCTGATATTACATCACCTTTGTGTCTTTCCCTTTACATTTCTCTATTTTTTTGTTTTACTGAAAATTAACCTTTCCTTACTTTCATTTTAGACCTGATGGAAGACAATGAGGAGAGGGAAGAGCTGAGTGAAGTGGAGGAGAAACATCATCATGTCAAAACTGGTGAAAAGTCTTTGAGTCGCTCACAGACTGAAAGTAATTTATTGAAAAGAGCCAAAAAATCTTTCACCTGCCCTCAGTGTGGAAAGAGTTACACATTAAAAGGAAACCTTAATGAACACATGAAAATCCACACTGGAGAGAAGCCGTACACATGTGATCAGTGTGGAAAGAGTTACACATTAAAAGGAAGCCTTAGGGATCACATGAAAATCCACACTGGAGAGAATCTGCACACATGTGATCAGTGTGGGAAGAGTTTCACACATAAAGGAAGCCTTAGGGATCACATGAAAATCCACACTGGCGAGAAGACGCACAAATGTGATCAGTGTGGGAAGAGTTTCACATTAAAAGGAACCCTTAATGTACACATGAAAATCCACACTGGAGAGAAGCCACACACATGTGATCAGTGTGGGAAGAGTTTCACATTAAAAGGAACCCTTAATGTACACATGAAAATCCACACTGGAGAGAGGCCGCACACCTGTGATCAGTGTGGGATGAGTTTCAGAAAAGCATACACTTTTAAAAGACACATGCGTTGTCACTCTAGTGAAAGACTGTTTACCTGTGATCAATGCAGTAAAAAATTCTCTAGGGCAGATGTGCTGAAGGACCACATGAAAGTTCACACACAGGAGAAGCCTTACACATGCTCTTTGTGTGGATATAAATTTAGTCAGATGTGTTCTTTAAATTTACACGAGAAAAGACACAATGGTGTGAAGAATCACATGTGCTTTGATTGTGGGAAGACTTTTATTAGAGATGCTGAACTGAAGCTGCACCAAAGAACTCACACTGGAGAAAAACCTTACAAGTGTTCACACTGTGACAAGAGATTCACAACTTCACAATATCTGAAAATACACGAGAAGATCCACACTGGAGAAAAACCTTATAAGTGTTCACACTGTGACAAGAGTTTCATTGACTCAGGATCTCTGAAATCACACGAGAGGATTCACACCGGAGAGAAACTGTATCACTGCCCTCCGTGCGGGAAGAGTTTCAGACATTCATCTTCTCTACTCAATCATACAAAAAAATGTTTGAAATCATGTCTGAATTAATCTTCGGATCCATCACATTCAAAATGTGACACTGTGTCCTCACCAAACAATAAAACTAAGCAATCAAATCTATCTCTTCTATATAAATCTGCCCAAACCAGACACAAGTGACAGGACAATAAAACATTAAAAGTTATTACAGTGAACAGAGTTCATCTTCAAGACCGAGATCAACATGAGTTTCTCCCAAATCAACAATATCTAAGAAGTTCTTGTATAAATGTTTACTTCATGATATAATACCAAATCATGCTTTATTATGATTTTTATATTTTGTTCAATTTATATTTAAACATTTTATAATAGTGAACGGAGTGGATTCTTATGCTCCATCGCCTTCCCTTTGCCTTATTATATCCTTTTACTCCATGTTTAATCAGCATTTATTCATCAGCATTATCTTTTATGCAGTGATTCAATAGACAGCAATGTTTGTAGAATGTGCTTCGCCGAGCTGTAAAATTGTTACGCGAATAGCTTGTTAAAGGTGCATTGCGCAAGTCTCTGAGTTTTTGCAGAACTATGCCCCCTCTGGCGGCAAGCGAAACTGCAACCAGAGTGTCTTTTGTCACTAGACTAAAGTTTTCTTTTTTTTATCTTACGTGGAGTTTGCGTTGGTGTTTGAAATGAACTACAAGCCGGTCTCTTAGAATCCATCTTCTACGGAGAATGGCGGCGAATACACAAACCTACCATAGCCAGGTGAGCGTGAACGCGCATGACGTCACGCCCAGTCTCAAATTCCGACCCGAATCCCTCTTATTTATTTTACTGTACAGGATTATAGAGACAATCGCAGTGATCAGAGAAGGGCTCATTCAGCCCATCAGGCAATTGTTTAAGCATGTATGGGTTAGAAAACGGGTATTTTTAACATGGAAAGTTGCGCAATGCACCTTTAACTGTAGATTACTGGTTACTACAGTGCGTATAAAACCACGGTGGCGAGCAGGACGAGGCCGGTGGTGGGATCATTGATGAGCGACACCTGTGAGGCGCACCGGTCTCGTATCTCACGGAGGAGTGAAGACAGTGAAGGAGAGGCTAGGCCTGGATTTTATTTGATGTTTTGTTTTTGTCTTTACTTTCGTTTTTGTATTTGTTTATTTTTTATTAAAATCATTGATTGTTCGCCGGTTCCCGCCTCCTCCTTGCCATAACATCTAACCTTGTTACAACCACATTTAAGATTAGATTTGGATCTTCATTTAAGACAGCTTTATTGGGTATACATAGCACTGATACAAGTCACTAAAAACGTAATTGTAATTTAAGTGTAGAAATTTGGAAGCCATAGAAAGAATACATTTATTACAAGCTTTATATTTTGTTTAACTTCGTTCATTTAAAAAGTGTTGTCATTATTAGGCATACACAGCAGTCATATATCATTAAAATTCAGGTCTAATTTATTTGTTGAAACCTGGAAGCCACAGAGATCACACATCATTAATTTATACATTTTGTAATTAAAGACTATATGTATATAATTAAATCATTAATTTTCTCTTTATTCATTAAGTTGCATTATATCAGCATAGTGCATGGCAGTCACAGTCATTCAAGTTTTATTATAATTGGTCAAAGTTGAAAGCCAACATCAATATTGTTTATTTTCTTTAGACAGTATACAATATCACTCAATATTACACAACGCCGCCTATTAAATACTATTACACATTTGCTAGTGGTAATGCTGTTGAGTCGTACCTGTTTTATCAAGATAAAATCAGCATATAGTTCCCAACAAAAGTATTGCCTCTCCTTCATTGATATTCATTAAAAAAAAAACTTTTTTTTTTTGGCTAAAGGTTGCTGGCTTGCCTTCCAATGGCTCTGTTATGGCTGTGTTCTCGTTGCATTTACAATTTTGACCAGCAGGTGTCGCTAGTGTACAGTGTTTCGGGCTCTTTCAATCAACTTCTTTTCTACCATCACTATTATGCTGGGTGTTTTTATTGTTCTGAATGATGGATTGGTTTTGCTATGACATTTACTGGTGTGTAACTCATTTGTTCTGTGACTACAACAATGCATCTCTGTGAAATAGTGATTCTACTCTAAACTAGACCAAAAGAACACAATAGAAAAATATATGTAAATCATAATCCTGCGAGTTTCACAAATATTATTCTGTACAGTTCTACAGCATGAAAAGCAGGGAATGCCAAGAATATACTGTATCGCTGACACTTCAAGTGGGAGGAGCCTGTGCCTCAAGTTAGTGGGGGTAAATTTAGACGTGTGGTTGGGTATGGACCATTTATACAACCCGTTTGAACATGTGGTGCCAAATGAGGTCCAGCTCTACCTTTGTGGATGTAATAGGTGGAGGAAGTTTTGGGTAGGATTAGCATGTGGTTTGGACCATCACTCCACCTTTATTCCCATTTTACCAGTATATCCAGAGAGGGGGAGCTGGACTTTACACTCCACCCATGGCTACGTGCTGCAGTAATACCTGTATAATGAGGGTGGAAAACATTCCAGTGTTCCCGCCTTGGAGAAGAGCCAAACCTGTGGAAACATGTCCTATCACGCAGGAAAACTGCTTTAACTGCTCAAGTGATATTTAGATTAAAGCAAACTAGTTTTAATGTTAACTGGATGGAAGAACTCAATTCATTATTTTTTTTTTGTGTAATTTAGTGTTTGTTATGTTAAAAGCTATCAGGGACTAGATTGTTTTAGGTTTGAGAAAATAGTATAAGAAAAGTGATTTAATAATAAACGCTTCTTAAAGTGAAATGAAATTGTTTATTCTGTTGCATTCCATTCAGTACAACGTTCATGAAATAATGCTGAAATATGGGAAAATACACAAACGCTGACAGTTGTTTTTAAGACAGCTGAAGCACAAGCTCAAGAATCATTTCAGGTCTAGACAGGTTTTCACGCTTCATAGGCAGTTCTTGTAGGATTATGAAGCTGTTATTCAATCCACTTTTTTACAGGTCATAACTGACAATAACACAATAAGATGGCAGTGTGCAAATAAATAACAAAAAAAAAAAAAAAATTTCCATTCTGCTTCAGTAATTCTAAACTGTTTTAATTTCCAGGCCCAGATTTTACATTAGAAATTGTTAATAATACTAAAGTGAAATTAGTAATACTAGAAATACTTGTACTGGTTACGTTATAGTATTACAGTGAGCTTCATATTTATTATTAACATTAAATTTGCTGAATATGACAGGGTTTTCTTCCAAACTGTTTCCCTTACAGTATCTATGATTACAGTAAGGTTAGAAATATTTTTACACTTGCATGCAGCATTGCTTCCCTCTGAACAATATTTGGGTCATGAGCTTCTAGTTGAGAAACACTGCTCTAGTAATTTTAGTAAAAAAAGTAATTTTGCTCATTAGGTCATAATACTTGAGTACACTACTTCATCATCTTCTTTGCATTTCTGTAAGAAAACACAAAAGTAAAATCAGGAACAGTGTTGATGAACAGATGCAAAACTGGAAAAAGAGGTTAATCTTTCAGAGAATAACAAATTACAAGAAATCCATCAAAAACATTGGTCTATCATGATTAATAAAGTTGAAAGTAAGATGCTCTGCACCCAAACTGTAATTTTGCCTGAAATTTCTCTTTCAAGAACAGTGGCATCCGCTCTATAAACCCAAACAAGATGTTCATCCATTCCTGTAAATCTTCCTCAGTGCAACTTTTGATTACACTCTGTAAATCTACTTTAATGCATTCTTTTGTGTGACACAAATGCAGAAGTTCAGAACTTGACTGTTTTTGTGGCTCAGTGTGAATGAATAGTCGTTTTATACTGGAGAGGAAGTTCTGAAAGAGATATTGTGCCTAACAATTGTGTTTCCTATCAAATCAGAATCCAAATCCCTGAATGAGATGGTTCATCATCAAAACTGACAATGACAAAAGAAAAAATGGTAGCAGAACATCTTACAACTGAGATGTCTATGAAAACCAAGTTTTCATGCATCTAGTCAATCTAGAACATACATGACATGATCTGCACACAGAGATATGTGATCATGCAAGTATATGCACACTACGAACATTCAAAGAAACTCACAAATCACAAGATTTTAGATATGATACAGTAAAGCAGCAAAAGACAACAGCAATAAAGTCTTCCTCTGGATGTTCAATCAAAGGGCGTATAACAACATCATTAAAGATACGTATATGATATCAATATCAATTAAGCTTGATAATATTATATTTATGTTAGATAATAGTGATTAGAATAATTGTGTCCTTTCAGATCTTCACTAAACATCTATTTGCAAGTAAATATAAACAGCAAAGGAAACAAAAATTTGTCACCATTCTGTGTCTTTGTTTGGCAAGTGCGAACAGGTGTTTGATGGAACATCCCTTCATAGTAACTTACAGGGACATTTACAACAATGCAAAAACCTATTGACTAACTGCATGATTTTTCAAAACAGATTGTTTTCTTTCTTTTTTGGGCTGATTTGTTAAAGGATAATTCCAGTATTTAGCACTTTGAGTTTCTTTGCTGGTTTGTTTTGGATGAACTAGAGTGGTGGACACAGAAAGTTTGACGATAGGTCCTGTCTCGACTTTTTGACTCGTTTAGAATCGCCTTTGACCGCTTCAGAGTGGCTGGCTACGGGCATGCACAAACGTGTCCTTAAAACAACCCTTAACGTTCGTTTTCAAAACTGTGCAACTCACCAAGTGGTTAGTGGTGTTCGTTGATGTTCCAAAACAAGTAGCGTAGCGAAATATGGCTACATACTTTAGCATTTTGTAAAATCCCATTGATTTCTGTTGGAGGACTCATTGCTCGTTGATATTACTGCGCTTCAGACTCAAATATCGAGCGGAAGTTTATACGCGGTTGTGAGGTATCTGAAAAAAATTGTTCCACTATAGCAAATAACACGGATTGAAATCATACATTGCGCCGATATATTTGTTTTTAATCATCAACGAACATCACTAACCACTCGGTGAGTTGCACAGTTTTGAAAACGAACGTTAAGGGTTGTTTTATGTTTGTGCATGCCCGTAGCCAGCCACTCTGAAGCGGTCAAAGGCGATTCTAAACGAGTCAAAAAGTCGAGACAGGACCCATCGTCAAAATTTCTGTGTCCATAGTTCATCCACAACAAACCAGAAAAGAGTCTCAAAAGTGCTAAATACCGGATCCTTTAATCACAGGTAGAACAGGATCCTTTAATCACAGGTAGAACAGGTTTCTTAACTGTTCAACTGCCGTCTTTTCAGTATGTTGCTTTTGAACAATTTGTCATTCTAATCTATTTCTTTCCAGTCAGATTTGTGAAGATTTGCGGAACTGTAATACAATAGGTGTAACTGAAATAGCCAAACCCTTTTAAGCAGAAAGCGGTGTACTGATTCAGATGAAGTCTTTAAATGAATCACGAGCATTAAATCCAAAATCATCTATAATTCATCTTAACATAGAGCAGAATCTTTGCTTAGGCTATGATAAGAAAGCAAGCACAGACAGGCACTGAGATTTGATTTGTGAATGATCATGAATGATCCATCAATGCACTGGTGTGGAGCTTTACTGCAGGCAGCGAGACACAACGCACACAGCAACACTGTATCTTACCGTATTCTGTACATGACGTGCACAGAATGTTGTTGTAGCATAATGTATTTCTTCAGTTTCAACTGTTTTGATAATAATCACATTTTAACTATCAAAATTATTCATGAAACTGAAATGGTGATTCACAAAAGACTAATTTCAACTTCAGTAATACTTACCACTTGGTGTTGCTTGTTTACGGTTCTTGATGTACCAGAACACACAGAACCCTCCAGAAACTGCAATGGCCAGCAATAACGATAAAACTACCACTGGGATATATGAATGGTGACTCTGTTCTGTAATGAACAAACAGAAAACAGTATGTAGTTTACATTAGTCCTGCCAAACTGAGACACAAAACAGCAGATCAGGGAGATAATTTAATATATTACACAACTGGAGAAACTCTTAAAAATAGTTTAGCTTGACATGATGGTGACCAGTCTTTGTTCAGAGAGTTTTAACACCAGAGGCCAGTTGCATAAACCGTTAAGACTAGTTTTACAAGTAAGCCTGATTTAAGTCCGATCTGCGGGTGATCCACGCTCGCCAATCTTTATGTGTGAAATACTAAACGATGCATCAAAAACACTCGCTGGCCTTTGGTGTCAAGTGTCGCGACGAGCAACAGCCAATGATCAGCTTGTTATCACATTACACAAGCCTTTTGTATTTGTAACCATCGTTGCCAAACCACAATTTTCATTAACATGTTTTACTCACCTACAACTCTCTCTGTAGCACAGACAATCCCAGCTGCCCACGTGTGCTTATCCATCCTTTCACCCATATTATTTTTTTATTTTATTTTTTCGGGGTTCTACACAGATCATTGTGCAAACAACGTGCACCGGCAATTTTGTCCCACCATCGATTTTCAAATAGACAACTACTATTTTGCGTCATTTTCCATTCCACTTCTCGTGTGTGTTTTCGTGACAAAACGTGGTTTGGGGACCGGATAGAGTCGTTGGGTGACAGAGTTGTTGTCAGCTGGTGTAGTGTGTAACCCCCTGTTGCAGATCATTTACGTAGTGTCACGTAGTGTGAACACCACAACGACTTCCAGACTCCAGAGCAAGGCATGTTGTCTAAACAGCACAGCGATCTGCCAACGTTTAAAGTTGTGTAGTGTGAACTAGGCATTCTTCATTAAATTGTTTTCTTTAAGACTGTTCATAACTTTTTTAAGTATGTTAAAAACGTAGATTGGCCAAAATTGATGGCAGAAAGTAAGATTGTCTGCCCCTTGACTAACTCCAAGTGTGGGTCATCCAGACACTGTCTTAACATGATATGTTTATGCAACTGGCCCCAGGCGTTTTAAGTATAATGTAAAACCCAATAGGCAAACAAAAGGTACAGTTTAAAAAAAATACTTGAATATACTGAAATTGTGTTGAGGTTATAGCTCACAAAGATGAACCGACAAAATATTACAATCAATACAGGTCAGAAGAACATAATCTCAGCGTTGACGTACCTTCACATGTGTGACAGTGTTCACTGATATCCAGATGCATGGTCTGCTTGCTGATGGGATTGTTGATCACACAGCTGTAAGTGTTTTTATCCTGATATTCCACCTCCAGAGGTAGAGAGAGACTGATGCTGAGATCAGACACACTGATGCTGGACAATACACTGATTCCTTTGTACCAGGAGAGAGTCACATCACTCACATTCAACACTGAACACACCAGTGAACATCTGGACACTAATGATCTTGATGATGATGATGATGATGATGATGAACAGTTTGAAGAGTTACTGGCAATTACAAGAATGGGTAGAGGAGCTGGAAAACATGAAAATAACATGAAGTCAAGTCAAGTCACCTTCATTTATATTGCGCTTTTAACAATATAGATTGTTTCAAAGCAGCTTTACAGTGATAGGAAATTAAAGTAACAGAGATTGTTTTGGCTTTACAGCAGCTCTAGAATAAAGTTATTGTCCAGCTAAAGTTAGTTATGATTGATTCACTCTCATTGTAAAGATCATTAGTTATTAACTTAGGGCTGCTAACACAACACCGTTTTTCCCGAAAACAGAAAACGTTTAATGTGTTCTGGCTGTTCACTTCACGACAGCAGTGTTTGGTGGCTCGAGAACACACACTGTGAAATAGGTTCCAAGGTGCAAGTTTTGAAAGATTTTGAAAAACGTTATGAAGGCTTTATATCAGAATTATTATCAAAAATCAACAACAAAATAACATGATGCAGATGTTTTCTTGCAAGTCTAATCAAAAAGAAACCAAAAATGTGAATTAAAGGCTGAAAAAAGAGAAATGCCTGCATCTAAACTAAAATACCATTGATCATTTGAACAATTATCGTGCATATCATATCTTATTCATTATTTAAACAATTTGCAAGTAATTTTGGCTGCAATTTTGGGCATTTGAATTATCATTTATCATATCAGAAATGATAGCATTTGTGATATGATTCATACCGTTTACTCACCATAGACAGTAACATTGAATCTCTTGAATGAAGTTCTTCTGCTTGTGATGATCTGTAGTTTATAAAGTCCAGAGTGTTCAGATCTGATGTTTCTGATGGTCAGAGATCCAGTTTGATTGTCCATCTGGAGTTTGTCTCTGAATATTCCATCATTACTGACAGATACAAAGTTTATCTGGTCCCTTTTAAAGATTTCAGCTATTCGAGTGTCTTGAGGTCCAAACATCCACAGTATCTGATCATCTCTCTGTACTTGAACATCAGTGTTTAGAAAGACAGAATCTCCCTCAGTCACTGACACTGACTTCACTTCATCTGAATCACCAAACACACCTGAAACTGATTCAAACAAATGAATGTTCTTTATCATAACAAACAAACAAATAAATAAAGTAGGAAGGCATGTATTATGTTTTATTAAATGAAGTTGAAAAGTTAAATTTGGTGTTTCTACCTGAAACCAAAAAAAAAAAAAGAAAAAAAAAAAAGTTGAATAACAACCCATTTAGAAAGTAGAAATGTATTTATGCGGATTTATAGATTTGTTGTTGGGCTGTTCCAGTCGTGACCGCGCTTTGCATGAGATTAAATCCGACTTACCATTTGTGATCAAAATGTATAGACAGATGAAATCAGTGTTTAAAATCATATTCCTCAAAACATGTCCAAACGATTTCTGATAAACAAAGTCCTCATAGCGCCGTTGAAACAGTTTTTTTAAGCAAAGCACTGTTCAAAACTTCGTGTTTCTCTGAATGTGTCTGTCTGCTGCTCGTGCTCACAGAGGAAGACGAGATGACGTATCATTGCCTGCAGCTGTAGGCTACAGCGCTTATAGAGATTCTGAATTATTTGATCTTAATTTAAAACTATTTAATTTCACCATAAAATTACATGTGTTGAAAAAGCATCTTTGATTATTAAACAATACGGTATATCTAAAATCTAAGAATCTAAAAATCTAGTCAAATGAACAGTTAAATGTTTTTATTTTTATTTTATTTTTTTTATGCAAAAAAAATAGCGTTAAAAAACGTATATTTCAGGCTGGAACGGCTAATGTACGGTCCTAAGCGACTGTTTCTATGGCAACAGAGCTTCTAACGGCAGCAAATTGGCGATTGGCTCTTTTAGAAAGCGGGACTTATTCCGCGATATTTCGCGGTGCACTTATCTAAAGTTTTTGAGTATGCACTTGTTTATTTAAAGTCCCCCTATAGTCAATTTTATCTCTTAAAACTCATCTTTGATAACCAAAATTACATATTTAAAAAATGTTCATGTGACGAGAATATTTTTTTCATGCCTTAAATAGCTTGAATTACTCTACACCCTAGCTTGTTTTAGTAAATGAGGATTCATTAATATACAAATGAGTCCCTGCCTCCACAGTTCAGATTACCTGATCCACTGGGTCAACTAATCTCTACACAATGGAGAGTGGAAATATTGATTTAATTCATATAGCCTAGCCTATAGGCCTATGCTTGAACCAGAAACTGATTCAGAATAAGAAGAGGAAGAGCATTATGAAATTTCACATGGGTTGTCTTAAAGCAGATTAAAACAGCATAAACATATAAACAACATCAAAAAAGTCCCCAAAAAAAAAAAAATTGTAAAAAAAAAAAAAAAAAAGATGTAATCAATATTGACACCTCTATTCATTATTCACACCTCTAGAGATTTTTTGACACATTGGGTTCTGGTAGCCCACTATTTCCTGTTGAGCAATGTACAAACACAAAGTGTTATCTGTATTCATCAGAATTAACAGTGGTGTGTGATTAATGCTGAATATCATTACAATAAATGGTTTCCGGCCTGCCCAAATTTCCATGCAAACATGGATATCATCATAATGTACAGTTATGATATAAAAAAGGAAACAGAAGGTCAAAATAAGAGGAAAGTGTATTATTCTGACCCAGGATATCTGTGTACTCACACTGCCACCTGATGTTTTGGAGATCTAGGCTGAGCATGTAATGAATCTTTAACATCATTCATAGCCTATATTTTGCATGAAGCAAGAGGACATTGATACAATTGACCTGAAAATCTTAAATTATGCAGAAAAAGAGAGAGAGGTTCAAAACTTAAAAATAAATAATTACATATAGTAACGTTTTCAACTCAAACTTATTTGTAGGTCATGAGCTTGAGAACAGAAGTGGCCAAATGCCCAAATGCAGAAACACCAACCACATACATCCCATTATAGACAAGCTTTCATTTAACTGGTGTACATTTACCAAAAACAAAACAAAACCACATGGGTTCAGTGCATGCGAAGACCCCTGTCCTATATAAACCAGACCACAGAAGATCTCGCTCTGACTCTGACACTGAGTGTGTCACAGTGCATGAAGAGCCTCATGTCGATTCCACTCAGAGTTAAAATAGACCATCTGAGGCCTTGAGCGAGTCACTGCAACTGCAGATTATCCTTATATCTCACTGAAAGCGCATGTTTCTCCAGTTGTAAGAACAATGAACTTTAAATGCGTATCGTGGGAATAATTAGAAAAGGTGGCGAGGCAAATCAATTATTTCGGGAACATTCAAATTTCATTCAGCCCTTGAGAAATCTTCTGTTAAAAAACTGTCTTTTACTATCAGCAATTTGATTACAAAATGATCTCGAGTGAATCAAGCTCAAGGACAGTTACTGCATTTCAGCAGCAAAATTACTGTGTTTTTAGTCATAACATTACTTCAAAGTCCTCCTGTCTTAAACTAGTTTTCAGATTAAAAAGTTGTGGGAATAATATTCAAAACATGGATTAAAATCGTTTACTGGATGGCCTGGAGTAAATATGCATGACTATTTACTGTAAATTAAACTCCAAACTGTTAAGTCAGCTTCCGATAATAGCAGGTTACCATGTGGGCTTGTGCATCAACTATGTCAGGTTTTTTTTTTTTTTTTTTTTTTTTGTCTTTTCCATTGACACATGGTTATTTGAACTCTCTATGTCTTTTTTTTTTCTTTTTTTTTTTTACACTGCCTTTGTACACCACAACTTTCAAAACGACATATTAACCATTTTATCATGATGAAAAAGCAGTTCTCTTTTTTCTCTCTCTGTCTTTCCCGTAATGCATTAGCTTGATAGCAGCTCTTATTTCACTCAGATGATTCTCTAATGCTCTTCACAGATGATCACAGGGCTTCATTACTTCCTGCTGACTGGACTTCTCGTCTCTGAACATGATATGAAGTTCCCCGTTTTTGATTTGAGTTCTCTAAAATCCTAAGTTCGCTAAAATCTTTTCATGACTGTGACAGTTTGAATAAAAACCACAGCGTACTCTTCAGGAGTTGTTAAATCAAAGAAATGGCTTCATTTGTTAAAATGAATGAGAAAGCATGTTTAGGCCTATATCAAATTCTAGTTAGTCAAACAAACAGAAAAACTCTGCAACTTCAGCTCTGAGAAATTCATGTACTCCCTCCCTCTATTTCAGTTTCTACATCTCTCCATCTCTCACTCACAAACCACATCCTGACCACACTGTCAAGAGAAACAGAATCAGCACGTGACTATAAAAATGATATATAATTCAAATGAAAACCCACAGTTTAAATGTTACATACAATATTTGAATGTAATTAAAAAATATATATATATTTTATGCAATATTTTGTCATATTTACCTAACCCATACTTTAACTCAGACATATAAATAGACAAGTAAGACATGTTGGATTAACATACTTTGTTGATCCTGGAATAACATTCCTATCCAAAAATAAGTCCTAAATCATAAAACATAAGACTAAACTTGTCATAAACTGCATGTAAACTTGTCCCTCAAATCTGATAGATTGATTGATTGATTGATTGATTGATTGATCCAGCAACATGCTATACTTGGTGAAATGACGTTCACTGAATTGGCACACACCCAAAAGAAGACAAACAAAAGACATTATGAGCAGTCACAGGTGAAGCAAATATTGTTTATCATCTCCTAACAAGGCTACATATTAAGATCTGGGTAGATTAGATAGTAAGCAAACAATCAGAACTTGTAATCAACCTTTTGGATGCAAGAGAAAATGGCATGAAATAAAGATCTGAGCAACTGTGATCAATCCTCTGATCATCTGTGGGATGTCCTGGACCAGCAAGTTTGATCCACGGTGGCTCCACCCCACAACAGGACTTTGAGGATCTGCTGTTAACGTCATGGTGCCAGAAACCACAGGACACCTTCAGGGCTCTTGTAGAGTCCATGCCTCGGCGGGTCGGCGCTGTTCTGGCAGCACGTGGAGGAATAACAGCATATTAGGTGGGCGTATGTTTTGGCTCATCTGTGTATATATCAAGTCAAGTCACCTTTATTTATATAGTGCTTTTTACAATAAAGATTGTTTCAAAGCAGCTTTACAGTGATAACAGGAAAATAATGCAACAAAGTTTGTTTCTATAGGAAAATAGCGTCATAGTTCAGCTTAAGTAAGTTCAGTGATGGTTCATTTTTGTTGTAAAAAGTTATTAATTTTGTTCATTTATATTTATAGCCACTCTTGAGAAAACGGTGATGTCATCGTCCAGCTCAGTTCAGTTCTCATATACAATGGTGTCAATAATATTGTTGAATATTTAATGTCCCCAACTAAGCGAGCCAACAGCCAAAGGCGACAGTGGCAAGGAACCAAAACTCCATCATGTGACAGAATGGAGAAAAAAATCCTTGTGAGAAACCATATCCGGCCAACGAACAAACAACCAACAATGTATGATTATGAATGAGGCAGCATTACAGCTCAGAAGTCAGATTGGATCAGAACATTCAGAATATTTATATATCAGCCTTCTTCCTATACCCATGATGCTTTATGCAAATTATGGGTGTAACTTCCGTTAAACTGTAAACTGCAATCATGAAAGATTTGCTATTTTTTCATATTGTTACAGTTACGCCATAGGCTTGTTAGCAAAAAGGTGGATAGAAATTCAGTTTGGTGAGAAGTTAATCCAGTCTCATTTATCTGCTTCCTATCCTCCCACAAGGGCGAGGCCTGTGTATTATTTCTGTCAAATGAATATTTTATGAGAGATTAAATAACATCATCTCATTGTGCCTGCATTGAATCACCCTTGTCGTGTTTCTTCCCACAGGACAAACCATCAGGTCGGAAAAGTGATATGTGCACACCTGGGCCCGTATTCATAAAGATTCTAAGAATCCTCTAAGAAAACTCTTAATTTAGCTTAAAAACTTTTACGTAGGAGTCTTAGCTTAAAAGCGATTCGGGACCGATCTGAGAGCAACTCTGAGTAAGGAAAAGACAAAAACTTTCATCTTAGTGAGGAGGCGGGGTTGACCCCGTTGCTATGTATGACACAATCTTTTGAAGACTGTGATTGGTTGGTTGTCCAAGAAGAAAAAAAAAAAGTGATTTTAAGCCTTCACTTTGAAATTACATGCGTATTTTTTTCCTATTTGACCGTTCTCACACACACATTATACATTATATATATTTTTATTTACCATGCAGTTAATTTCCTATAAGGTATTTGATTGGAAAGAGGGAACAATTTTTATCATTCTAAGCCAATTACACTGATTGCTGGCATGTCTATTTAAGTGGTGGTTTTAATGTTGGTTTGAATGTTGGTTTTAATGTATCAAACATGGAATTTTCCCAGTTGCCAAATATCGTAATGTAGTGATTACTTTCATTTCTGGCGCTATGGCATTTCTGTGCTGTGTCGGAGATGTTAGCGTGTCTCTAATAAGATCAGTCACAAACATGATCCCTGCACGATCTAATCTATAGCGTCTTATTAACTCACTGTTATTCATTGTCTGCAACACATTTCTTCTCCCTCTTCGTCTTTCTGCCATTTTCTCCTCTGCTAAAGAAACTCTTAAGCCTCTTAAAAGTCCTCGTCCGTGCTCCTAACAATTTTGACCTTAAGACCTCTTTTAAGGGTTAAGATGCTTTCAGAATTACTTTTTTCTTTACTAGGATTTTTTGTTTAATTTTAAGAGTAAACGCCCACATTTCTAAGAATTTTCTTAGAATTTTGTCACTAGGAGCTACTCTTTGCATTAAGATTCTTTATGAATACGGGCCCTGGAGTTTATATACTAGCTGGAATCCATCCACACACACATCAAACATCACCATCTGCTCATGATGATATATAATCAACAGAACGAGAATGAAGAGGGGGAGGGGGGGCTTTATTTCCAAAACATCGCACTAACTGAATCTATGATAAAGAACAAAGTCCAAAGGTATAGCAGCTGCCATGCAACTCAATGGAGCTTTTGATTGGAGGTTTTAGATTGGGGGGAAAAACAGGTGTGAATGCTGGGAAGCACCTAACTCTATTCGGCATTATTTAATTAAACTCTAAACCTCTACAGGTGCAAAATGATCACATCCAATACTCAGGTCATCTTACAATGATTATTGTTCATCTTGATGATCTTCTCTATTGATAGTTCACAGCTGTCACTGTTCTGTCCACACTCAGTAAGGATATCTATAAAGAAACATTCACCATTACAAACAGATAACCTTCTGTGCTGAAGAAAGTAGGCCTTCAGACCTTCATCTATTCATGAATGTGAAGTATTTAAAGTAAAATTAGTGTTTGCTGACCTGTGGCAGATCTCTTATCTGAAGACAGTAGATGATCTGTGTGTATTCTGACATGCTCTGCTGTTCTGTGATTGTCAGGTCTGCAAACACAAACACATGAACGGAAATTACCGTTGAGTAATAAAAACACCATCATCTCCGTGTCGCTTTTACAACATTTCAGATCCCTCAGTTCTCATCATCTCCAAAAAGCCAAGCATTGATCCTGGGTTTATTACGAGCTCTGTCAGCTTCTCTATTTGCCAACAGACTCTCATGTTCGTGTTCGTTTAAAACGGGTGATTCCCCAGAGGTTTGGGATTTAGCGGCTCAATGTCAACCTTTCTCGCTCATTGTGACAACTAACCTCTTCCACTCCCACACCATACACACGTCAAAGTATCCCGAGAAACTTTTCTCGATTCACAGATTTGATGAGACGAGTGACGTATGTATGCAGTTTCCTGTGAAAACCATCCTGACAGGTCTATAATATAAACACTTAATAACCTACCAGAGTAATACAAAACACATTAAGAAAAAAAAGAAAAGTTAAATAGTGCAGCTTTAACATCAGTATGTTCTGTGGTTTCCTGCCATCTAGTGGAACATGACGACATGACAATAGACATGTTATTTATTTAAACACTTTTAAATAATATATAAACAAAACATGTATAAATATGATATTAATATAATGCCATATGGCGAACTTTGTCAGTTGTTGGTAATACTTGCCTTTTTGTTGCGCTCGACTGAATTTCCTGGAGCAACATATGAGTATAACAGCAGACGTGAACACCAACAGACACACACTGATTATTATCGGAATAAAATATGAACGATGATGGCTCTGTTCTGTAATGAATAGAGAGAAAAACGTTCAGTCTTTCCGTTATGAATTCAGACACAAAAAGTCTATAAATAGAAAATATCAGTCCAACAAACAGAACAGAAATGCCATCGCTGACGTACCTGCACATGTGTGACAGAGTTCACTGATGTCCAGATGTTTGGTCTGGTTTGTGATGGGATTGTTGATCACACAGCTGTAAGTGTTGTTATCCTGATATTCCACCTCCAGAGGTAGAGAGAGACTGATGCTGAGATCAGACACACTGATGCTGGACAATACACTGATTCCTCTGTACCAGGAGAGAGTCACATCACTCACATTCAACACTGAACACACCAGTGAACATCTGGACACTGACGATCCAGATGATGATGATGATGATGAACAGTTTGAAGAGTAACTGGAAATGACAAGAATGGGTAGAGGAGCTGGAAAACATGAAAGAACATGAAGTCAAGTCACCTTCATTTATACAGTGCTTTTAACAATATTGTTTCAAAGCAGCTTTACAGTGATAACAGAAAATTTAAGTAACAGAGATTGTTTGACTTTACAGCAGCTCTAGAATACATTTACATTTAGTCATTTAGCAGACGCCCTTATCCAAAGCGACTTACAAATTAGGACTAAGTTCAGCGAGTCATCATAAAGAGGCAAAAGCAACAACAACGCAGGAAGTGCTCAAAATACGAAGTTCAGGTATTATTCAGAGTAGCATAAGCCTGATAAGTGATGTTTCAAAGGGAAAGGATTTTTTTTCTTTTTTTTTTTTTTCTTTTTTTTTCTATAAGGTTAAGTGCTCACGGAAGAGATTGGTTTTCAGCTGTTTTTTGAATGTTGTCAGGGATTCTGCATTCCGGATGAGGGTGGGGAGAGCGTTCCACCAGCATGGAACTGTAAATGAGAATGTTCTGGAAAGTGATTTTGTGGCTTTCTGTGATGGAACCACGAGACGTCGCTCGTTGACCGATCGTAGGTGTCTGGTAGGGATGTAGACTCGTAGGAGTGAGTGAAAGTAGGAGGGAGCTGAGCCTGTGATAGTTCTGTAAGCAAGCGTCAGTGCCTTGAACTTGATGCGAGCAGCTAGAGGTAGCGAATAAAGTTATTGTCCAGCTAAAGTTAGTTTTGATTGATTCACTTCCATTGTAAAGATAGTTATTAACTTAGGGCTGCTAACACAACACCGTTTTTCCCGAAAACTTTGAATGTGTTCTGGCTGTTCACTTCACGACAGCAGTGTTTGGTGGCTCGAGAACACAAACTGTGAAATAGGTTCCAAGGTAAAAGTTTTGAATTTTTTTGAAAAACGTTATGAAGGCTTTATATCAGTATTATTATCAAAAATCAATAAAAAAAATAACATGATGCAGATGTTTTCTTGCAAGGCTAATCAAAAGAAACCAAAAATGTGAACCAAAGGCTGCAATTTTGGGCATTTGAATGATCATTTATCATATCAGAAAATATAGCATTTGTGATATAATTCATACCGTTTACTCACCATAGACAGTAACATTGAATCTCTTGAATGAAGTTCCTCTGCTTGTGATGATCTGTAGTTTATAAAGTCCAGAGTGTTCAGATCTGATGTTACTGATGGTCAGAGATCCAGTTTGATTGTCCATCTGGAGTTTGTCTCTGAATCTTCCATCATTACTGACAGATACAAAGTTTATCTGGTCCCTTTTAAAGATTTCAGCTATTCGAGAGTTTTGAGGTCCAAACGTCCACAGTATATGATCATCTCTCTGTACTTGAACATCAGTGTTTAGAGTGACAGAATCTCCCTCAGTCACTGACACTGACTTCACTTCATCAGTTTCACCAAACACACCTGAAACAGGAAAAAGTATCTAAAGAGTGCAGTTTGAATTAAAATAGTTTAACTCAAATTAAACAAATCAAACACATAATTGAATATAGTTGAACTCAATTAATACATGAAATTAAATGAAATTCACTTACAATTTGTGACACACTGCACACACAGACAGAAGACGGCAGCGTTTGACATCATATTCAAAATGTCTCTGAAAGCAACACACTCCTCATAGTGCTGTGCTGTGATGAACAACAGAAATTCAGGAAATATCCAACTACACACTCCACTTTCTAAAACTCTCAAAGGAAATTGTAAAATCCTTCTAAATCCTGAACAAAGCAGAACACACTGAACAACTGCAAACGTCTAATAAGACACACGGTTTGTGGAGTAAAAGGTTAAACTGACCTAAAAAACAGACCAAAGGTTTTACCGCAGCTGTGAGCGTCAGAGCATGAAACCTGAAGTGAAAAAAAACAGACAAGACAACAGATACTTTTCTGATTTTAGAAGTTTAGTTTAAAATAATAAATAATATAATGTGTATTTTAATACAGAAGCGATCTCAAGGATCTTCAGTGTGTTTCTGCTTTTCTTGCATAAAAAAAAAAAAAAAACCTTCCCGTGAAATCAACAGATCTTTAACCCACTGTAGAGTTAACATAGAAGCAACAGGATCACACAACCGAAAATAATGTCTGATGCTGGGATTCATAAAAACAATTAAATACAATTACCTTGAATAGTCTTACATGCACTATATGAAGGACACTGTGTTACCCATCTCATCTCATCTCATCTCATCTCATCTCATCTCATCTCACCTCATCTCATCTCATCTCATCTCATCTCACCTCACCTCACCTCACCTCACCTCACCTCACCTCACCTCACCTCACCTCACCTCATCTCATCTCATCTCATCTCACCTCACCTCACCTCACCTCACCTCACCTCACCTCACCTCACCTCACCTCATCTCATCTCATCTCATCTCATCTCACCTCACCTCACCTCACCTCATCTCATCTCATCTCATCTCATCTCATCTCACCTCACCTCACCTCACCTCACCTCACCTCACCTCACCTCACCTCACCTCACCTCATCTCATCTCATCTCATCTCATCTCATCTCATCTCATCTCATCTCACCCCACCTCACATCACATCACATCACCTCATCTCACCCCACCTCATCTCACCTCACCTCACCTCACCTCACCTCACCTCATCTCATCTCATCTCACCTCACCTCACCTCACCTCACCTCACCTCACCTCACCTCACCTCACCTCACCTCACCTCACCTCACCTCACCTCATCTCATCTCACCTCACCTCACCTCACCTCACCTCACATCACCTCACCTCACCTCACCTCACCTCACCTCACCTCACCTCATCTCACCTCACTCACCTCACCTCACCTCACCTCATCTCATCTCATCTCATCTCATCTCATCTCATCTTATCTCATCTCATCTCATCTCATCTCACCTCACCTCACCTCACCTCATCTCATCTCATCTCATCTCATCTCAGTGTGTCCAACTTCATACTTATAAGTTTAGTGGAGACAAACACAATCAGTGCAGAGTGAAAGTTTAGAAATGTTTATTTCACAGCAAATATGCAAAACACAGCATAATGATTACAACACTGTTATAAAGTACAGTACTGTACACTGAAAACTTTTGTAAAAAACAAACAAAAAAACACTTTAGCATGACATTACATCAGCCCAATATTTAACATCACTTAATGGCATGGAAGCATTCAGTAAAGAATGTCTCTTTGCAAAATCTTCTTCCTGGTGATTACATTACAACGTTTAATGTGTAAATAACCACACAGTGTGTGTCATATACACTGACATGACAGTAATAAAGATATTCTCAGATTACCATTATAAGATATTTTCTTGTCATTAATGGAGAAATAAGCTTTTGCTCTCAGGTTGTGCAGTTACAGTAATGTACAGTACCAGCAGAGACTAACTTGACCTTGATCCATGATAACCAGCCAAATCCAGTGTGTGATATTCTTGTAAGTCTCACTCACAGTCAGCAGAGGGAGCTATTGGCTAATACACATATTCAACAGGCTACTAAATGCATGTTACTCTCCTTACACATACTTTCTAAACGAAATCTTGATGGTTGCATCTACTTTTCTGAGTTTACTTATTTCTCTTTATCCGTTTTTGTCCTGACTCTTGGAATAGGACAGTATTCTGACCTTTGAATAGTCAGATGAGTCAGAAGACGAACACAAATTCTTCACAGTGATCAGGATGGCAGCATTATATCCGCTTTGAGGCGAGTGGAATCAACGGACAAGTTGGACAATGATATTTGTGGATAAAGGAATAACAGTTTTATTAAATTATTAATTGGTGAAGCAAATACAAAAAGCATATGGGTAAGTGAAGTACAAGAGTAATGTCATTCTAAGTTTAGCATCCACACGTGTTTTCTACGTCACAACAAGCGTTATAGGATTACTGCAAGATAACAAACAAGTTAAATAGTTGTTTGTTTGTTTTTTCGCCCTGTTTCAGTCATCTAGAAATACTTTTACACCTCCACAAAACAAGAAAATAATTAAATCAAGGGTGATGCATAAACATCTGATATGAAGCTGACACTAGCTGAAACATCAATAGGCAATCAAACATCATAATAATTATAATGGAAATACAAAATTATAAACACACTGAATTATATAAAAAGAGGGTATTTAATGCATAACAAAATACCTGTTTTGTATTTTTTATAATCTCTTTTAATTTAGTCAAATGTAAAAAATCTTTAAATCATATTTTAATCAACATAAACAGTAACATTAAATCTCTTGTATGAAGTTCCTTTGCTTCTGATGATCTGTAGTTTATAAAGTCCAGTGTGTTCAGATCTGATGTTTCTGATGGCCAGAGATCCAGTTTGTCTCTCCATGTTCATGTCTGTTTTTGAATTTCACATTACTGTTATGAATATTAATGATCTGAGAGATGATCAGTGACTGGTGTCAGATCTGAAGACGGTAGATGATCTCTGTGTATTCTGACATGCTTTCCTGATCTACAAACACAAACACATGGAGATTTTCAGTGTTTTTAACATTAATATATGATATTCCATCAGATGACATTTCACACTGATATATTTTATATTCTATAATAAGCATAATTTTCACTTTAGAACTATTACAAATGTTCAACATTCAATTTAGGCTCTTAGTTGTAAAACTAATTTGCATAAAAAGAGCGTTTTTTTAGTCTTGTAAGTTAGTAATATAGTAATACTTGCCCTGTGGTTTTTCTCGGTTGCATTTCTTGCAGCAACAGTAAAACACACACACAGAAATGAACAGCAGAAGCAGCGGCAGCATCAGTGCACAAACTACTGTTGTAATGGGTATAAACTGAGCTGGAGTCTGTGTCGTTTCTGTAATAAAGAAAGAGAAAATGGTCAATCCTTTCAGTTGGACTTTGTATAGGCACAGTATGAACTGCACATTTATAAATAAAATATGTTGAAAATGTTGCTGCTGCCGTACCTACACATGTGTGACAGAGTCGACTGATATCCAGATGTGTGGTCTGGTGTGTGATGGGATTGTAGATCACACAGCTGTAAGTGTTGTTATCCTGATATTCCACCTCCAGAGGTAGAGAGAGACTGATGCTGAGATCAGACACACTGATGCTGGACAATAAACTGATTCCTTTGTACCAGGAGAGAGTCACATGACTCATATTCAACACTGAACACACCAGTGAACATCTGGGGCCTCATTTATAAACGTTGTGTACGCACAAAATAAGGCGTACGCCGCTCTCTATGCAATAATTGGTATTTATAAAAAGCAAACTTGATGGGAAAATGTGCGGTCCTTCACGCAAACTCTGACCCAGGCGTACGCACAAAAACGGGTGAAATGAGAAATGGCGACACCGTCGGCAGATGGAAGAAACACGTGAAAGTGTGTGAAACTGTAGACCATTGTGTAAAAGAAATGGCAATACTGCCTCTCATAAATAACATGAAGACTTCACAAAGCAAGTCTTACAATTAACAGCCTACACGAACACCCGTTTGATCGATCTGCAGTGTAAAGCAAACAAAATCAAACGAAGATTACAACAGAAATGCAAATGAACACATACAGTGGGTACGGAAAGTATTCAGACCCCCTTAAATTTTTCACTCTTTGTTATATTGCAGCCATTTGCTAAAATCATTTAAGTTCATTTTTTTCCCTCATTATTGTACACACAGCACCCCATATTGACAGAAAAACACAGATTTTTTGACATTTTTGCACATTTATTAAAAAAGAAAAACTGAAATATCACATGGTCCTAAGTATTCAGACCCTTTGCTGTGACACTCATATATTTAACTCAGGTGCTGTCCATTTCTTCTGATCATCCTTGAGATGGTTCTACACCTTCATTTGAGTCCATCTGTGTTTGATTATACTGATTGGACTTGATTAGGAAAGCCACACACCTGTCTATATAAGACCTTACAGCTCACAGTGCATGTCAGAGCAAATGAGAATCATAGATAGATAGATAGATTTCTTTATTGTCATTGTACAAACATACAATGACATTTTTATACTTTCCAACGTACACAGTAAAGAGTAGTTAAATTCATATTGCAAATTGCCCATTATTAAATAAAGTGCTTAGTGTTATTTCACGTAATTGTCTAACATGTCAAAAATGTCTTGTGCTAATAATTTGAGGATGTAGTTTCAGTTCATGGATCATTATCCTGATGGCATTGGGATAAAAACTGTTCATGAGTCTGGTTGTGCGTGTTTTGATCGATCTAAAGCGTTTTCCAGATGGCAACAGTTCAAAAAGCTGATGGGCTGGGTGATTCGGGTCCGTCACAATGTTATGTGTTTTCTGCAGGCAGCGGGAGTTAAAAATGTCATCCAGAGCAGGTAGCTGTTGGTTTGTGATGTTCTGTGCGGTTTTTATAACTCTCTGCAAGGCCTTTTTATCACCAGCCGAGCTGCCTCCATACCACACCAGCATATTATATGTGAGGACACTTTCAATAGAACAGCGGTAGAATGACACCAGGAGCCGCCCTGACAGGTTTATTTTCCTAAGCATTCTGAGAAAATACATCCGCTGTTGCGCCTTCTTGACTGATGCTGTGATGTTTGTTGTCCATGAAAGGTCCTCAGAAATGTGTGTGCCCAGAAATTTAAAGCTTGATACTCTCTCCACTATCTCCCCGTTGATATGCAGTGGTGTGTGAACAATCAGTTTCTTCCTGAAATCAATAATGAGTTCTTTCGTTTTCTTGATGTTTAGGGTAAGATTATTCTCTGTGCACCACGTCGTCATCCTCTGTACCTCCTCTCTGTAGGCATACTCATCTCCTCTGGTGATCAGCCCCAGCATAGTCGTGTCATCCGCAAATTTAATTATGATGTTGTTGTCATTAGATGGTACGCAATCATGAGTATACATGGAGTAAAGAAAAGGACTTAGCACACAGCCTTGTGGGGCTCCCGTGCTGTTTAGCGTAGTTGTGGAATGATGTGAGCCCATCCTCACTGACTGTGGCCTCTTTGTTAGGAAGTCTTTAATCCACAGGCAGATGTTATGCTGTATGCCTAGGTCAGACATCTTGTAAAACAGTCTGTTTGGTAAGATGGTATTAAAAGCAGAACTGTAGTCAATGAACAGAAGCCGTGCATACGTCCCTTGATGTTCCAGGTGGCGCAGTACAGTGTGGAGTGCAGTGTTGATGGCATCATCTGTCGACCTGTTGGCCCTATATGCGTACTGGTGGGGGTCCATGGTGGGTAGCAGAGCAGACTTGATATGATATAAAACCAGCCTCTCCATGCATTTCATAATTATAGATGTTAGTGCAATAGGCCTATAGTCATTGAGGGATGTTATAGCTGCCTGCTTTGGCACCGGCACTATTGTAGACGTCTTCAGGCAGGTTGGAACAGTGCACTGCAACAGAGACAAGTTGAAGATGTTTGTGAGTACCTCACCCAACTCATGAGGTCAAAGGAACTGCCTGAAGAGCTCAGAGACAGAATTGTGGCAAGGCACAGATCTGCAAAGTACAGATCTGCACTTAAGGTTCCTAAGAGCACAGTGGCCTCCATAATCCTTAAATGGAAGACGTTTGGGACGACCAGAACCCTTCCTAGAGCTGGCCGTCCGGCCAAACTGAGCTATCGGGGGAGAAGAGCTTTGGAGAGAGAGGTAAAGACGAACCCAAAGATCACTGTGGTTGAGCTCCAGAGATGCAGTCGGGAGATGTGAGAAAGTTGTAGTAAGTCAACCATCACTGCAGCCATCCACCAGTCGGGGCTTTATGGCAGAGTGGCCCGACAGAAGCCTCTCCTCAGTGCAAGACACATGAAAGCACACCTGAAGGACTCCAAGATGGTGATAAATAAGATTCTCTGGACTGATGAGACCAAGATAGAACTTTTTGGCCTTAATTCTAAGCGGTATGTATGGAGAAAACCAGGCACTGCTCATCACCTGTCCAATACAGTCTCAACAGTGAAGCATGGTGGTGGCAGCATCATGCTGTGGGGGTGTTTTTCAGCTGCAGGGACAGGACGACTGGTTGCAATCGAGGGAAAGATGAATGTGGCCAAGTACAGGGATATCCTGGATGAAAACCTTCTCCAGAGTGCTCTGGACCTCAGACTGGGCCGAAGGTTCACCTTCCAACAAGACAATGACCCTAAGCACACAGCTAAAATAACGAAGGAGTGGCTTCACAACAACTCCGTGACTGTTCTTGAATGGCCCAGCCAGAGCCCTGACTTAAACCCAATTGAGCATCTCTGGAGAGACCTGAAAATGGCTGTCCACCAACGTTTACCATCCAACCTGACAGAACTGGAGAGGATCTGCAAGGAGGAATGGCAGAGGATACCCAAATCCAGGTGTGAAAAACTTGTTGCATCTTTCCCAAAAAGACTCATGGTTGTATTAGATCAAAAGGGTGCTTCTACTAAATACTGAGCAAAGGGTCTGAATACTTAGGACCATGTGATATTTCAGTTTTTCTTTTTTAATAAATGTGCAAAAACGTCAACAATTCTGTGTTTTTCTGTCAATATGGGGTGCTGTGTGTACAATAATGAGGGGGGAAAAAATGAACTTAAATGATTTTAGCAAATGGCTGCAATATAACAAAGAGTGAAAAATGTAAGGGGGTCTGAATAATTTCCGTATGTGCAAAAAGAAAAGTGAAATATGTTCTGCAATAATATTGGCATTTTATGCAATTCATCCTCATAACACATCTGTAGCTTGTCAGATGCAATCAAATGGATGGTAATAAAATGCCATGATGCCATCACAATGCGTAATGACGCACAATGTCTGATCTTGCGCTCTTAGAAGATGTGGCAAATGGAAGGATTCGGAGTGAACGCATCTTCAGACAGCAAGAAGACTTGCTGGCAAACGAGGACGAGTGGCTTTTTTGCATCGACTTTGATGTCCGACCATTTCTTTTTTATTTCGGCCACGGTCCGAGGTTGTGAGGCTGCAGCATTAACGGCGTCTGCAACCTTTTGCCACTCAAGTGCCTTTTTGGCATTAGTAATGCCCACACTGTGCCCTCCAAACAACATTTTACTCCTCTTTCCACCTCGCCAACGATAATTTCTACTTCACATTGAGTGAAGTTACGTTTCTTGGTTTTCCTCTCTGTGTTTGCCATGATTTCGCAATCGATGAATATTAACTAGTGGGCGTTTCACGGACTATTTATGGGCAACTATGCGCGTGACATGAAGCCGCAAAAGCTGCGCTACATTTAGAATTGATTGTGATTTATTAAGGGAAAACTGCGTAGGATGTGCGTGCTCACGGTTTTATAAATCCGAATATTTCTGTGTGTACGCACATCTTATGTTTCATTCGTACGCCACTTCTGACGCAAATCCTACGCAAAGTTTTATAAATGAGGCCCCTGGACTCTGATGATCTTGATGATGATGATGATGATGATGATGAACAGTTTGTAGAGTTACTGGAAATGATAGGAATGGGTAGAGGAGCTGGAAAACACGAAAGAACATGAAGTCAAGTCAAGTCACCTTCATTCATATAGTGCTTTTAACAATATAGATTGTTTCAAAGCAGCTTTACAGTGATAACAGAACATTAAAGTAACAGAGGATGTTTGGCTTTACAGCAGCTTTAGAATAAAGTTATTGTCCAGCTAAAGTAAGTTTGGATTGATTTACTTCCATTGTAAAGATCATTAGTTATTAACTTAGGGCCACTAACACAACACTGTGTTTCCCTAAAACAGAAAACGTTTAATGTGTTCTGGCCATTCACTTCACGACAGCAGTGTTTGGTGGCTCGAGAACACAAACTGTGAAATAGGTTCCAAGGTGCAAGTTTTGATTTTTTTTGAAAAACGTTATGAAGGCTTTATATCAGAATTATCAAAAAAATAACATGACACAGATGTTTTCTTGCAAGGCTAATCAAAAAGAAACCAAAAATGTAAATTAAAGGCTGAAAAAAGAGAGAAATGCCTGCATCTAAACTAAAATATATGGTAATATATATATATACTAAAATACAGGGTAATCTTATTAATTATTTCAACAATTGTTAGGTAATTTTTGCTGCAATTTTGGGCATTTGAATGATCATTTATCATATCAGAAAATATAGCATTGGTGATATGATTCATACCGTTTACTCACCATAGACAGTAACACTAAATCTCTTCAGTGTTTTTCTACTGCTGATGACGGTCAGTTCATAAAGTCCAGAGTGTTCAGATCTGATGTTTCTGATGGTCAGAGATCCAGTTTGATCGCATTTATAGATTTGTTGTTGGGCTGTTCCAGTCGAGACTGCGCTTTGCATGAGATTAAATCCAACTTACCATTTGTGATCAGAATGCATAGACAGATGAAATCAGTGTTTAAAATCATATTCCTCAAAAGATGTCCGGGCGATTTCTGATTAATAAAGTCCTCATAGCCCTGTTAAAAACGTTTTTTAAGCAAAGGTACAAAACTTTGTGTTTCTCTGAATGTGTCTGTCTGCTGCTCGTGCTCACAGAGGAAGACGAGATGACGTATGACTCACAGCGCTAGAGATTGTGAATTATTTGTTGTTATTTTAGAACTATTTCATTTCACCATAAAATTACATGTGTTGAAAAAGCATCTTTGATTATCAAACAATACGGTATATCTAAAATCAAAGAATCTAAAAATCTAGTCAAATGAACAGTTACAATAAATGTGTTTTTGTTACAAAAAAAAACATTTTTTGAATGCAAAAAAATAGCGTTAAAAAGCGTATATTTCAGCCTGGACCAGCTAATGTGCGGTCCGAAGCGACTGTTTCTATGGCAACGGAGCTCCTAACTGCAGCAAATTGGCGATTGGCTTTTTTATTTAGAAAGCGAGACTTATTCCGCAATATTTCGCGTTGCACTTTCTCGAGTAGGCCTACAACGTATTGGTAGGCTATATCTAAAGTTTTTGAGTATGCACTTGTTTATTTAAAGTCCGCCTATAGTCAATTTTATCTCTTAAAACTCATCTTTGATAATCAAATTTACATATTTAAAAACATAAAATAATAATAATATTGATAAAAAAAAAAAAAAGTAATCAATATCGATAGGGGTGGTGGCGCAATGGATAAGACACATGCCTTTGGCGTGAGAGACCCGGGTTCGAATCCACTGTGAGACACCAATGTGTCCCTGAGCAAGACACTTAACCCCTAGTTGCTCCAGAGGCGTGCGACCTCTGACATATATAGCAATTGTAAGTCGCTTTGTATAAAAGCGTCAGCTAAATGAATAAATGTAAATGTAAATGTAAATATTGACACCTCTATTCACTATTCACACCTCTAGAGATTTCTTGACACATTGGGTTCTGGTAGCCCACTATTTCCTTTTGAGCAATGTACAAACACAGTGTTATTGTGTTAATCAGAATTAACAGTGGTGTGTGATTAAGGCTGAATATCATTAAAATAAATGGTTTCCGGCCTGCCCATATTTCCATGCAAACATGAATATCATCATAATGTACAGTTATGATATAAAAAGGAAACATAGAAGGTCAAAATAAGAGGAAAGTGTGCTATTCTGACCCAGGATATCTGTACTCATATTACTGATGTTTTGGAGATCTAGGCTGAGCATGTAATGAATCTTTAACATCATTCATATATTTTGCATGAAGCAAGAGGACATTGATACAACTGACCTGAAAATCTTAAATTATGCAGAAAAAGAGGTTCAAAAATGTAAAATAAATAATTACATATACTATTGTTTTCTACTCAAACTAGTGTGGCCAACTGCCCAAATGCAGAAGCACCAACCATGCACATCCTATAATAGACAATCTTTCAATTAACTGGTGTGCATTTACCAAAAACAGAACAAAACCACATGGGTTCAGTGCATGCATAGACCCCTGTCCTAAATAAACCAGACCACAGAAGATCTCGCTCTGACACTGAGTGTGTCACAGTGCATGAAGAACTTCATGTCGATTCCACTCAGAGTTAAAATAGACCATCTGAGGCCTTGAGCGAGTCACTGCAACTGCAGACTATCCTTATATCTCACTGAAAGCACATGTTTCTCCAGTTGTAAGAGCAATGAACTTTAAATGCGTATCGTGGGAATGATTAGAAAAGGTGGCGAGGCAAATCAATCCTTTCGGGAACATTCAAATTTCATTCAGCCCTTGAGAAATCTTCAGTTAAAAAACTGTTTTTTAGTATCAGCAATTTTATTACAAAATGAAACATCTCGAGTGAATCAAGCTCAAGGACAGTTACTGCATTTCAGCAGCAAAATTACTGTGTTTTTAGTCATACCATTACTTCAAAGTCCTCCTGTCATAGACCTCCATGTTCAGATTAAAACGTTGTGGGAATAATGTATTCAAAACATGGATTAAAATCGTTAACTGGCTGGCCTGCACTGTAAAAAATTTGCTGTAGTTATGCAGCTGCTTGCCAGTAACTTACTGTAGATTTAAATTTATGTTATTTACTGGCAACAGTTTGTTCAAAGTTAAATGAACATTAAACATTAACAAGTCTTTGTCTTTACAGAATAAAATAATAAAATAACAATCTAATGCAAAGCATTCTGGGAACCAGAAATCTTCATCAACCTTTTTCTGTTTTTTTCCTTCAGGTTTTGGTTCCCAGAATGCTTTGCATGAGGCTGTTATTTTAGTTTTATTATGTAAAGATAAAGACTTGTTAATGTTTAATGTTCATTTAATTTTGAACAAATTGTTGCCAGTAAATAACATCAATTTAAATCTACAGTAAGTTACTGGCAAGTAGCTGCCAGTAATACTGTAATTTCTACAGTTTTTTCTAACAGTGTGGAGTAAATATTCATGACTATTTACTGTAAATTAAACTCCAAACTGTTAAGTCAGCTTCCGAAAATAGCAGGTTACCATGTGTGTGTGTGTGTGTGTGTGTGTGTGTGTGTGTGTGTGTGTGTGTGTTTACTGCCTTTGCACACCACAAATTTCAAAACAACATATTAACCATTTTATCATGATGAAATAGCAGTTATCTTTTTTCTCTCTGTGTCTTTCCCGTAATGCATTAGCTTGATAGCAGCTCTTATTTCACTCAGATGATTCTCTAATGCTCTTCACAGACGATCACAGGGCTTCATTACTTCCTGCTGACTGGACTTCTCGTCTCTGAACATGATATGAAGTTCCCCCTTTTCGATTTGAGTTCTCTAAAATCCTAAGTTCGCTAAAATCTTTTCATGACTGACAGTTTGAATAAAAACCACGGCGTACTCTTCAGGAGTTGTTAAATCAGAGAAATGGCTTCATTTGTTAAAATGAATGAGAAAGCATGTTTAGGCCTATATCAAATTCTAGTTTGTCAAACAAACAGAAAAACTCTGCAACTTCAGCTCTGAGAAATTCATGTACTCCCTCCCTCTATTTCAGTTTCTACATCTCTCCATCTCTCACTCACAAACCACATCCTGACCACACTGTCAAGAGAAAATCAGCACGTGAATATAAAAAATGATATATCATTCAAATGAAAACCCACATTTTATATATTACATACAATATTTTATGCAATTTTTTGTCATATTTACCTAACCCATACTTTAACTCAGACATTTAAGTAGAGCAGTAAGACATGTTGGATGAACATACTTTGTTGATCCTGGAATAACATTCCTGTCCAAAAATAAGTCCTAACCCTATCCCAATATCTTACCCTATACCCCAATAACTTATCCCTAAAATCATAAAACTCAGATGAACACTGATGTAGAAGCAGCGAACCCTGATTGTAAGCCTAAAATTGTCATAAACTGCATGCAAACTTGTCCCTCAAATCTGATTGATTGATTGATTGATTGGAATGTTGATCCAGCAACATGCTATACTTGGTGAAATCACGTTCACTGAATTGGCACAC
Source organism: Leuciscus leuciscus (assembly GCF_965113295.1). Taxonomy (NCBI): domain Eukaryota; kingdom Metazoa; phylum Chordata; class Actinopteri; order Cypriniformes; family Leuciscidae; genus Leuciscus; species Leuciscus leuciscus. Next base: position 21,604,540 of record NC_138739.1, on the reverse strand, counting down.
ACCCAAAAGAAGACAAACAAAAGACATTATGAGTAGTCATGGGTGAAGCAAATATTGTTTATCATCTCCTAACAAGGCCACAGATAGTAGACTTAGACTTAGAGCAAACAATCAGATCTCTTAATCAATGTTTTGGATGCAGGAGAAAATAACAGAAATAAAGATCTGAGCAACTTTGACTATTCCTCTGATCATCTGTGGGATGTCCTGGACCAGTAAGTTTGATCCACGGTGGCTCCACCACGCAACCTACAGGACTTTGAGGATCTGCTGTTAACGTCATGGTGCCAGAAACCACAGGACACCTTCAGTGCTCTTGTAGAGTCCGCGGGTCGGCACTGTTCTGGCAGCACGTGGAGGAATAACAGCATACTAGGCTGGTGGTCATAATGTTTTGGCTCATCTGTGTATATATCAAGTCAAGTCACCTTTATTTATATAGTGCTTTTTACAATACAGATTGTTTCAAAGCAGCTTTACAGTGATAACAGGAAAATAATGCAACCAAGTTTGTTTCTATGAAAAAAGCGTCATAGTTCAGCTTAAGTAAGTTCAGTGATGGCTCATTTTTGTTGTAAAAAAGTTATTAATTTAGTTCATTTATATTTATAGCCGCTCTTGAGAAAACTGTGATGTCATCGTCCAGCTCGTTCAGTTCTCATAGAATGGCAATAATATTGTTGAATATTAAATATCCCCAACTAAGCTTGCCAAAACCCAAAGGCGACAGTGGCAAGGAACCAAAACTCCATCATGTGACAGAATAAAAAAATAAATAAAAAAAACGTGGGAGAAACCATTCGCAGAGCCAGTTCTCCTCTGGCCAATGAACAATGGATGAATATGATTGTATGAATGTATGAATCAGGCAGCATTACAGGTCAGAAGTCAGACTGGATCAGAACATACAGAATATTTATCCAATATTAGCCTTCTTCCTACACCCCATGATGCTTTATGCAAATTATGGGTGTAACTTCCATTAAACTGTAAATAATTAGTGAAAGATTCAATCTTTTTTCATATTGTTACAGTTATGCCGTAGGTGCGTTAGGAAAAAAAGACAGGTGGATATCGTTTCAGGTCCTCCATAGGTGCATGTTTTAAAGAAATTAAGTTTAGTGAGCAGTGACAAGTCCAGACTCATTTATCTCCTTCCTATCCTCCCACGAGGCTTGTGTATTATTTCTGTCAAATTAATATTCTATGAGAGATTAAATAACATCATCTCATTGTGCCTGCATTGAATCACCCTTGTTGTGTTTCTTCCTCCAGGACTAACCCTCACGTCAGAAAAGTGATATGTGCACACCTGGGGCCTCATGTACAAAGACTTGCGTTGAATTCATACTAAAACATTGCGTACGGACAAAGCTGTAAATGTGCGTACGCACAAAAAAACCCAGATGTATGAATCTCTGCGTACGAAGGATCCCACGCATATTCTCTTTGTACATCCCAGTTAACGTAAAATTGAGCGCACATGCACGAGCACAACGCCCCACCCAGTCTCCTCCCTTAATTTAATTAATTTAAATATGGTAATGAGTCCACTTTGGCAAAAGAAAGCAGTAAGAAAATGGCGGCAAGAAACGAAACTTTACAGAGAGTGAATTGGAGGTGCTACTATCGGAGGTAGAAACAAAAAAAAACAAAAAAAAAGTGGAAATTTGTCCTCCGGAATTAATAACAAAAGGAAAAAATATGAGTGGGAGAGTTTGGCTGATGCTGAAAGTCGCACTGTAGAGTAGACTGAGTACAGTTGAGACACTTTTTGCGTTTTGATTTTTTCACACAAAAATAGACACTGAAAAGAAGTGAATTTCCACATGACATGCCACATGACATTTCATTACCTTGTAGACTAAGATATTATCAATCAATAATACCCACAAGTAGTTTATATTTTCCACAATTAGCTCATAAAAATAAGGTGCTTTTTGTCTCAACTTTGTCTCAACTGTACCCATATCATGTGGTACAGTTGAGACAGTGCATGGTACAGTTGAGACACCCCATTTTTAATGATGTAAAGGTAACTAACCATTCATTGTAAATAAATAAAAAAATAAAGACAAATAAAGAAAATAACAATTGGGCAACATTTTTGTTTATTCATCCATTTATATTCATTCATTTTATTTAAATTAGCACTGGTTAAAATGTATAAAGCAGGAACAAGATTATGTAACAATACACAGTTTAAATATCACAAATATCAAATTTTATTTTCATTTGCATCCTATGCTGGCTAATTACGGCGTTTAAACTGTTATCATAACACTGAACAACTAAACAATGTGTTTCCTAATAGAACTCTATCGGGGGTACAGTAGATATGTGTCTCAACTGTCCCCCGCTGGCCACCTCGCACATTTCTCTAGATTTTGCAATTACCTTGCATGACACAATACCATGAAATACAGAATAACGTTTGTGGAGATACCAGTTACGTTTAACAGTCACATAAGGATAATAAGCTATTCATTGTGGAGAGTGCATGGTGAAGTGAACGTCATAAAAAAAAATCTTTCCCCGATATCTTCGGATCGGAGATGCGTCCGTTGTTCAAATTTCCCACGATCAAAGAGGACACTAATACGCACGTGCACAGTAAAAATCACAACTTGTGCTTGCTGCGAACGCAAGTTAAGGTGTCTCAACTGTACACATGTCTCAACTGTACACAGTCTACCCTAAATGACCTTAAAAAGAAATGGTCTGATATAAAGGTGGACATTACACCAAAGCTGCCATTGCCATAGACTAAGGGTTGTATCAATTTGCATATGCTTTTATATGTTCTTACTTAATTGCAAAATTGATAGAATATTCCCATAAGGCTCGACAATATATGTCAATTATTTTATAAATTGCAAATTAATAGTAATGCTTCCCACAGGTGGTGGTGCGATAGACTTGTAGAACAATTCGTTGTGTAATGTTTGTAACTTCACTTCATTGCCTGTAAGAGTCGCCAACGGACAAAAACAATGAGAAATGTACGTACGCCAGACATTAAATTGGCGTGGAGGAACGCACATTCTCGCGTTAATTTCACTGTTAGTACATACGACCGTGAGCGTGAAAGCTGGCGTACGCAACGTTTTTGTGCGTACGCAAGATTGATACATGAGGCCCCTGGAGTTTATATACTAGCTGGAATCCATCCACACACACATCAAACATCACCATCTGCTCATGATGATATATAATCAGCAGAACGAGAATGAGAGGAGGGGGAGGGCTTTATTTCCAAAACATCGCACTAACTGAATCTACAATAAGGAACAAAGTCCAAAGGGCAGAGCAGCTGCCAAGCAACTCAATGGAGCTTTTGATTGGAGGTTTTAGCTTCCATGATGATATATAATCAGCAGAACGAGAATGAGAGGAGGGGGAGGGCTTTATTTCCAAAACATCGCACTAACTGAATCTACAATAAGGAACAAAGTCCAAAGGGCAGAGCAGCTGCCAAGCAACTCAATGGAGCTTTTGATTGGAGGTTTTAGCTTCCCCCCCCCCCCCCAAAAAAAAACCCCGTGAGACTAGTGGAAAGCACCTAACTCTATTTGCCATTATTTCACTCAACTCTAAACCTCTTCAGGTGAAAAATGATCACATCCAATACTCAGGTCATCTTACAATGATTATTGTTCGTTTTGATGTCCTTCTATCCTCCTGTTCTCCTGAGATGTTCAGTTCATCATAAATTGAGTTTCACTGATGTCTATTGATAGTTCACAGATGTCACTGTTCTGTCTACACTCAGTAAGGATATCTATAAGGAAGAAACATTCACCGTCACAAACAGATAACCTTCTGTGCTGAAGAAAGTAGGCCTTCAAACCTTGTTAACCCAGAGTAACCCAGCGAGTTTACTCTGGCGTCGAGTAATGATGTTCATTAAATATGCCCTTGTATCCGAGCTGCACCAATCACATCGGGTTATCTGATATAGGCGGGCCAGAGGCGAGATGACGATAGCGCTGTGACGTCGAAGTCATTAGTAAAAATTGCAAGATGGCTATGGACACCAGTTGTTTAAAACGGCTTTGGACGCTTCAATTAGCGAGTTAGACTTGGCTTTTTATCTAAAGGAAGACGGCGCTCGAAACGTTCCTTTGCAAGAAGGGCGTTTTTGCTGTTTTGCCGACCGGATATGGCAAGAGTCTAATCTACCAGTTAGCTCCACTGGTAGCTAAGCTAAGGATACGTCACCCCGTGTATTGTTGTGATTGGTCGTAGTGTTATCCAATTGCGTGCAGTACATTTTTTCAAATGCATGCTTGGTGCCGCCCCTCGAGTTTGGCTATTTTCATTACTCAATGCCAGACCCTTAATTTTTCAGATTTCGGTCTGGATATCCAGGCTAACATATAGTGCAGCTTTAACATCGGTATGTTCTGTGGTTTCCTGCCAACTAGTGGAACATGACAATAGACAATAGAGTTCACATGACAGTGATGAATGTGCAGATATTGAGAACTTGTAATAAAGTTTTCTGTTTTCCCACCAAAAATACAAGAATGTCCATTTATATAAACAAACCATTTTAAGAATTCAATTAAATGTTTTATATGATTTAATGTTATTTGTGTAATCATTTTAATATATAAACAAAACATATATTAATATGATATTAATATAATGCCATATGGTGAACTTTGTCAGTTGTTGGTAATACTTGCCTTTTTGTTGCGCTCGACTGAATTTCCTGGAGCAACATATGAGTAACAGCAGACGTGAACACCAACAGACACATTATCGTAATAAAATATGAACGATGGCTCTGTTCTGTAATGATCATAGAGAGAAAAACTTTCAGTCTTTCCGTTATGAACTGTTGTTTTACAAATTTATTAAATGTTTAATTTAGGTTTCCAATACAATAGTATATAAACTGAGAAAGTTTAGTAGACTGAATTTAGCATTTGAGGCATAGATGATGATATTCAAAGAAGATTAAGTCAAGCAATCCAGGTGTCTGACATTAACCTTTTGTCTTTATGCACCTCCTGAACCCATTGTCCCAAGTTAAGCTATGATAATGTGAAGGTATGGGTGATACTGATTGGATTAGCATCTCATGTGAATGACACTGTTATGCTGATGAGATCAGGACATCTCTGTAAACGAGCTGACTCATAGGCTACTTCATTTACATGCTTTGTTCAACCTCAATGTAAATCCCTCCCCCTAAATGTATATAAATTGCAAGGCAACGTTCCTTAGTCAGACTTGAGTTGGATGACTACAGCAACGCACAGCGAAGTCCTCAATACAGAATAACTTCTGCTTGAAAGATATCCCAACGTCTCCTGGTCTCTGCTTTAACGAAGGAAAAGTTTCCAACAGAATTCAGACAAAAAAAGGCTATAAGTAAAAAAATATCAGTCCTACAAACAGATCAGTAATATGACCGCTGACATACCTTCACATTTTTATGACGATTATTGATAATGCAAAAGGGAATGGGAAAAAAATTTGGCAAAGCATTAACAAATTAATTGGTAAAGAGAATAAACAAGATAAATTAACTGAACTTAAAATCAATAATGTACTAGTGAAAGATCCACTCAATCTTGCATCTGAGTTAAACTCGTTTTTTAAAAACTCTGTCCAAGAAATATCGCAATTATTTATCCCATCTGAAATTGTCCATTCAGCTGTTAACTATATACAGCCTATATTTGTGATAAAATAAATTACGGAACCAGATGTGGCTACCATTATTGATGAATTAAATAACTCCAAGGCCAAAGATGAATTTGGATTGGATACAAATTTCATTAAGTTACATAAAGAGTTTTTAATATGCCCTATTACACATATGATTAATCAATCAATTAAACAGTCTATTGTTCCACCAGAATGGAAGATGGCCAAAATTACACCAATCTTTAAATCAGGGAGTAGATTAGATATTAATAATTATAGACCAATCAGTATTTTGCCTGTTATATCAAAAATTATTGAAAAATGGATAGCAAAACAATTAATAAAGCATTTAAATATATGTGGCTCTCCTCTGCATCCTATGCAATTTGGCTTCCGTGCTCATCATTCAACCGAAACAGCTGTGAATGTCTTTATGGAAAAGGTTAAACTTTCGTTAGACACACATCCAGTTGTTGGTGCTGTTTTCCTAGATTTGAAAAGGGCATTTGATACCGTCAATCACCAAATACTCTTGTCTAGATTGACAAAATTAAATTTTTCCAAACAGGCCATCAGCTGGATGGACTCATACTTAACAAATAGAATGCATTGTGTCTTGGTTGATAATATTAAATCTTCTTATCTTGAATGTCCAGTAGGAGTCCCTCAAGGCTCCGTACTTGCACCGATTTTATTTTCCTTATACATAAATTATTTGCCTACAGTATGCCAAAACACAAATATCTTGATGTATGCAGATGATGCAGTAATTTTCACACATGAAAAAACTGTTAAAGACGTATCTCAATTGCTTACATCTGAACTGAATCGGGTACAGGAGTGGCTTACAAACTCATGTCTACTATTGAATCCTAAAAAAAACTGTCTGTATCATGTTCTCTAAACGGCAGATTGAATTGACACGTTCAAATGTATTTTTAAAACAAGAAGAACTACAGATTGTAAATGAATTAAAATACCTTGGCGTTGTACTAGATCCCACACTGTCTTTTAAAAATCATATCAAAAGTCTTTCAAAAACTGTGAAATTCAATCTTGCCAATTTTAGATATATCAGACCGTCACTCTCATGTAAAGCAGCCAGAATTTTTCTACATTCTATGATTTTCTCTCATATTGAATATTGCTTTACAAACTGGTCACTCACAAATGCTACAACGCTCAAACCAATGGTGTCACTTTTTAAACGAGCTTTAAAAATATTTGATAAAAAAACGCTTTCATATCATTATTGTCTAATATTACAGAAATATAATCTACTGAGTTTTGAAAATTTCTTAAAGTTTAAATATTCTTGTGCGATATATAAGGTCATACATGGACTTGCCCCACCCCCACTAAGTGAATATATTAAATTGAAAACAATGGGAGAAGGGAGAACTGTAACCAGGGCTTCCACCAGAGGTGACTGTATGGTGCCCTACAGACGTACAACATCTGGACAACATGTTTTGTCAATTAAGGGGTCAGAGATATGGAATACGTTACCGGTTGCTGTTAGAGAATGTTCAACATATCCTAGGTTTAAGAATCAACTTAAACAATGGTTCAAAACACATCAAGTTTGTGCTCACTAACTGTATTTATTGTAATGTGGTCACTTGGGTATTTTTTTGTGGTACTGTTTAAGTATATGTATGTATATCAAACTAAACCCAGCACTTATTGTATTTATTAGAATTTTATCATAAATTACTTAAAGCGTATAGAATAGCACTTTACTGGTTATATAAATATGTATGTGTATCTTGTATCTTGTATTTTGTATTAGATGCCCTGTCTGAAAACTGTGGTATCTCGTATAATATGTTTGTTGAATTTTATGGCGTCTTGTAATTATGTTGTACTATATTTAGTGTCTAGTCTTGTTATTTGATACTGTGATGACCTGACGGGGGACTACAGATGTAAAGTAGCCCTATGGGCTAACTCTGGCATATTTACTCTGCTGAAAAGCTAAGATGTTCATTAATATGCATTGTCCCTCTTAAATAAACAAATAAATAAATAAATAAATAAATAAACATGTGTGACAGAGTCGACTGATGTCCAGATGTGTGGTCTGGTTGCTGATGGGATTGTAGATCACACAGCTGTAAGTGTTGTTATCCTGATATTCCACCTCCAGAGGTAGAGAGAGACTGATGCTGAGATCAGACACACTGATGCTGGACAATACACTGATTCCTTTGTACCAGGAGAGAGTCACATCACTCACATTCAACACTGAACACACCAGCGAACATCTGGACACTGATGATCTTCCTGATGGTCAGTGTTGTGCCTGAACGTGTTACACCCCTGAAAAAGGGGAGAAATAATCACAAGAGTGATATGGGTGTTTCCTCACTGAAAACTTTAGTGTTATGGGTGTTTCCTCACTGAAAACTTTAGTGTTATCTTTGCAACAATAATACATTTTACAAATCAACAGATCTACAGCAAATAGTAGTTTTGTAGGGTATATGGCTTATTCAAGTCACAACAGCATACTCTATAATTCACTGGAACATATACTCATTTTGTCAATATAACTTTGGCTGTCAATCAAGCACAAAGTAGCTTTAGCTCAATAAACAGTAACTACATTTACCAAACATATCAATAAAGTGCTTGAAAGACATTATACAAATAACACAGCAAAATGGATTATTAACTGCGTATCTGTTCATTCACAATTGACATAAAATGGCGGCTGCTCTCGTTATGAAGCTATTTTTCTCTGTAACCGAGCGGGGGCTCCGCTCACACACGCACATTTTAAACTCTGCAAACTTAACTCTCACTTACTCAAAATGTTACTAAAACACACCTTCAACACTCTTGACATGTGAACTCATTATTACATTTACTCAACTCAGTTTTATATCTACAACGTACCTGAAAAAGGGGAGAAATAATCACAAGAGTGATATGGGTGTTTCCTCACTGAAAACTTTAGTGTTATGAGGAAAAGACCGCGATTTCCCCGGAGAAAAGGATTGGAAGACAAAAGCAATCAATCACGGGCGCATAGATTAAGATCAATTTGGCGATCACAGATTAACACTTTTTACCCGTAAATTAGACACTACAAAATGAAGTAATCAATATAACGTTTACATATTCCTCTTATGATTGTTACCCTTTGTACACATGTCAGATTTTAACTTTAACACAATTATATGCATTGTAAAAAAAACCTTATTACTAGTACTGAACGCATGAGCTTTTTAACCTTAAATATTTTAAGATACTCACATCCTATTAATTTAATAAAACCTTTTAACCCATAACAGTACAGTAAGTATTTAATAATACAAATAATAATAATAATACGTCCCGACATTACCAACATTCATCTTAAACAGTCTCTTATGCGCTGGACCTAGAAAATCATCTTCTGTGGGCCAGTACTTGAGCCCAACCTTGAGGTCAAAGGTCACAGCTCAAATAAAGTCAACGCATTATCCACAGTCCAATTCTGTTGACCAACAGTTCAGATAAAGTCAACTCATTATCCACAGTCATTATCTGTTGACCAGCTGTATAAACAGTCCATAAGCAGTCCTTTCTCATTGAGGACTCATTTCTCTATTGATCAACAGTCCATCAGGCTCAATGATCTGTATGCCTTTGGCTTGCTCAGTTGGGGATATTTTGGGGATATTTAATTTAATTTTATCAATCAATAAATTCCTCTTGAAACAAACTTTGTTGTATTATTTTAATTTAATACTGTGAAGCTGCTTTGATACAATCTGTATTGTGAAAAGCGCTATACAAATAAACTTGACTTGACTTGACTATGCATAGTCTGCAAATTGTCTCTTGCAACAGTCTGTAAAATCAGTCAAACCTGTCATCTCTATAGCATTATACTTGCTGGAGTCCATACATGCAGGGTGGCTGAAGGTAATATTGGTGTGGTGATGGCAACCACGGAACCAGTCCTGGTGCAGGGTAGACAGAGAACAACTGCGGTTGTGGCTGGATACTGTACAAGGAAGGGCTACCAAGCTGATCATAGGTGATACGCCTTGGAGGGTGTCTTTCTCTTTGTGGCTGCTGGTAGGCTGGGTCCTCAGGTTCAGCAACAGTAGTTAATGAAGGAAAGGCCCTTGGTGGACGATCATCAGGCAGATTTTCATCAGGCAAGTTCATTTCCTCAGCAGGCAAGTTCATTTCCTCAGCAGGCAAGTTCATTTCCTCAGCAGGCAAGTTCATCTCTTCAGCAGGTAAGTCTTTAACGGTTGTTGTTCCTTCCAACTGTTTCTCAACAAGGAGCTGTGCTGGTAGCATATCAGGAACTGGTACTACAAGTGTCTCTTTCAGTGGTGGAGGCCTGTGTTCCGACTCTCTCGCTGATTCAATGTATGTGGGGACTTGTAGCGGCTCATGATGAAGGTCATATTCATCCCCGCTGTCTTCATCAGAGTCAAGAGACTGTGATGCAGGCTGATGTCTCCTTTTTTTCTTACTTTTGTCCTCGTTAGTCATTTCTGGTTGTGTCTCAAAAGGTAAGTGGTCACAGGACATGAGCAGATTTCTGTGCAGAACTCTGGAGCGTCCCCTACCCTTTTCTGGTCTCACTTCATAAATCGGCAGGTCTGAACCCATTTGTCTCACTACTGTGTGAATTGTATCTTCCCAATAGTTACGGAGTTTACCGGGTCCTCATCTTGGTGTAAGGTTTTTAATCAGAACTCGCTCGCCAGGCTGTAGCACTGCACTCCTAACTTTGGTGTCATAGTACTTCTTACTTCTTTCAGCATTTTTCTGAGCATTTTCATTTGCAATGGCGTATGCTTCCTCCATCCCTTGTTTCCATTTCTCCACGTAGTCTCGCTGGTTACTGGGACCTGCCTCTGTGCACAATCCAAAGAGCATATCAACTGGAAGCCTGGGTTATCTCCCAAACAGAAGATAAAAGGGTGAATAGCCAGTCACTTCGCAACGGGTGCAGTTATATGCATAAACTAGTTTGTGCAGAGACTCTTTCCAATTTGACTTTTGTGTCTCAGTTAGTGTCTTTAACATTTGCAACAAGGTTCTGTTCATACGTTCCACTTGACCGTTACCCATCGGGTGATAGGGTGTTGTTCTGGACCCCGCCATGCCACTGAGTTTCTTTAACTGATGGAACAACTGATTTTCGAATTCTCCCCCTTGGTCATGGTGGATGCGGACGGGGAACCCAAACTTCAGGGCAAAGTCATTGAAGATGAGATTTGCAGCAGTTTTTCCTGACTTTGACGTGGTGGCATAGGCTTGCGTGAAACGTGTAAAATGATCAACAATAACGAGGATGTACTCATATCCGCCTTTGCATCTGTCAAGATGGAGGAAGTCTATGCATACCAGTTCAAATGGCTGTGTTGTCACAATGTTTGTCAGAGGAGCTCTTATTTCATGGCTTGGCTTTTTCTGTTTGACACAGCTACAAGTTTTAGTCACATAGTGCTCAATGTCAGATTGCATATATGGCCAGAAGAAGCGGTCACGGACTAGTGATACAGTGCGGTCAGTACCTTGGTGTCCCATGTTATTGTGTAACTCTTTCATCACTTTACCTTTGTACTGCTCTGGTAGAACTAACTGCTTGCGGGCTGTAGTGATTCTGTACAGAATGCCATCACTGTCTATTGTCAATTTGTCCCATTCTCGGAATAAGCATTTTATCTTTGGGCTGAATTCTTTTTGCTCCTTAACTGGTGGTTTGGAACCAGAAAGTTTGAAATCGAGCACAGGACGGATGACCGGATCAGATTTTTGTGCTTCTCTTATCTCATCTTTTGGAATCGAGCTGATGGATGCAGCGGTTGTCTCACCTTCAACTGATACTGACATATATGCAGCTGAGAGTGACCAAGTTGCGACATACTCTTTCTGTACCTCAACTGCTTGTATTGTGGCAGTAATAGTGTCTGGTGGAAGCTCTTCAGAACATTCTCTCATCAGTGACTCTACATCCAGTGGCATCCTTGACAAAGCATCTGCATCACTGTTCTCTCTGCCCGGCCTGTACTTGATTGTAAAGTGGAAATCAGCTAATTCTGCAACCCACCTGGAAGTGGTTGCGTTCAGTTTTGCAGTAGACAGTATGTAGCTGAGCGGATTGTTATCGCTGTACACAGTAAATGTCGGAGCATAGTATAAATAATCACGGAACTTATCAGTGATTGCCCATTTTAGAGCTAGAAATTCTAGCTTGCCAGAGTGATAGTGATAGTTCTTCTCAGCTGCTGTTAATGTTCGAGAGCCATAAGCAATGACCCTAAGCTTCCCATCTTGCTTTTGATAGAGAACTGCTCCCAAGCCTTGGTGTGACGCATCAGTGAGTGAAATTAGGGAAACCTAAGACTGGTGGGTGAAGCAAACATTCAATCAGCTGTTCAAGTGACTGTTGGTGCTGGTCACTCCACAGGATTGGCTTGTTTGAGGGCACAACGTGACTTATTTATTTTATCTTTGCTTTAGTTTTTCGTGGGTGGTCAGGTACTTTCTCTGCTTTCAGGAGGTCATACAGACAGCTGGCCTTCCTAGAAAAGTCTTTGATGTACTGTCTGTAGTAAGTGAGTAAACCAAGCATTTTCCTGAGCTGGCCCACCGTCTCTGGTCTGATTTCTTTCAATGCTCTTACTGCTTCAAAATCGGCTGGGTCAACTTTGCTGCCCTCTGCAGACACTATTCTTCCCAAATAACGGACCTGGGGTTTACAGAGGTCACACTTACTTGGCTTGAGTTTGATGCCATACTCTCTGAGGCGCTGCAAAACTTTACGCACATCATTCACATGGCTGTCGAAAGTTTTACTGAAAACTAGTGTGTCGTCAAGATAAGGAATGCAGATGTTATCCCGGAGCCCTTCCAGACATTCCTCCATACAACGCTGAAAAGCTGCAGGAGCGTTCATGAGACCGAATGGCATGCGTATCCACTCATAGAGTCCCCACGGGGTCACAAATGCTGTCAGTGGTCTGCTTTCTTCATAGATAAACCCCTGGTGATATGCTTTTCCCTGATCTAAGAGGGAGAACCAGGAATTACCACCTAAGCTGTCCAGGATGTCTTGGACCCGAGGGATTGGCTGGCGGTCGGGATGCGTCTTTCGGTTCAGCTCTCTGTAATCTATACACAACCGGAGGGTCCCGTCCTTTTTCCGAACGCACACAACAGGTGAAGAGTATGAAGAGTTTGATTTTCTAACCCAGCCCTGAGCTATGAGGTCATGAAGGTAACCTTTCATCTCCTGATACAGTGGCCTGGGCACTGACATGTATGTGCGATTGACCTGTTCTGAGTCCTTTAGAGCAGTGGTTCTCAACTCCAGTCCTCGGGACCCGCTGCTCTGCACATTTTGTATGTCTCTCTTATCTGACACACTCAAATCAGTTCATGGAGTCTCTCCTGACGAGCTGATGATCTGGTTCAGGTGTGTTAAATAAGGGAGACATACAAAATGTGCAGAGCAGCGGGTCCCGAGGACTGGAGTTGAGAACCACTGCTTTAGAGAGATAGTCATTTCCAACCGTTCAATGCAGCCAATGTCATTGTCTGATCTGGAGAAGGAGTGACACTCTTCTCTAAGCATTTGCCTAACTACCTCTCTCTGCCCTTTGGTTAGGTGACTTAACTCTACTGGTGGATCCCACAGTTCACTAAAATAACATTGGGTTCGAATGCTGGTATGATTCACTGTGGCTGAGGTGACAGCTTTTTCAACGACTTGGGCAGGTAACACAGTCATAATGGTTTGTACTGTACCGATTATTGTGCGTCCTAACAGGGCAATGTCGTGGCCAGTGGGGTTAGAGACATCAAGCATAATGACTGGACAAACACCTTTCCTGACTCTGACTAATGTATCAAAAAACTCAAGTCCATCTGGCCACTGAGGGTTCAGGTCTGGCTGAAAAAGCATTGTTGTGTCCTCTTTGAAAGGCGGGGAAGCTACACGGCACTCAATCTGAATACTACTGTGTTTTGGTACAGCAGCCTTCTTTTCCTTTATTTTCACCCCGTATTCATCTGTCTGTTCTGCGCTAACAGCCTGTATAAAAGCGCTCACCTTGTTTCTTTTAAGGCTTGGAAAAGCTTTTCTCACTGTACTGTACCGTTTAGTCTTTTCGGTCATTGCCAGGATGTGCTCGATAACATTGAAACCTATGATGGGATGAGATAGGTGACAGCCTTTCATTACCAGCACTGGGATGATCAGTTCTTTTGTTTGGTCAGTTTCAGAGGCGAAAAGTTGTCTCAATCCATCCCAGGTACGGCATTTCAGTCCCATTTGCTGCTGTCAATCTTAGATCATCAGGTGAGTCCAGGATTTCTGAAACATCCCTCAGCCTTGCGTTTGGGAGGAATTCCTCTTTCCATCGTTCATCAATGACTGAAACCTGGGAGCCTGTGTCCCATAGAGCTTGGAGGTGATGGTGATTCAGGTGACACTCAACAAGACACTGTCTCCCGACTAACGAGGTGACCTTATGGGGGTGGCAAACCTGTGCTAGAGATGGCAAAGAGTGGGCATTTTCCTCTGTGCAGAAAAGCTTTTCACTGGTAGAGTCAATTTTCAGGTGAGTGCATTTTTCCTTATGTTTGGTCCAATGCTGGTTTTGACATGTTTTGGAACAATACAGTGTCTCTTTACATGATGAACATTGTTTCAGGTTCTCAATTAAATCTTCTCTGGCACAATTTGCACATTTCTGGGACTTTTCGATAGCTATGGTTAACACTCGTCCCTCAGCAGTAACCCTTTCCCGTTTAAAGGGGCCTCTCTTGATGGTCTGACTCCCCGGATTTTACATCCAGCTTGAAAATGTTCTCCACTCCCACATCGGAAGCAGTGTGTGCAGCGTTCATCGGTTCTGGCCTGCTGGCAGATAAAACACCTCCTTGTAGCTTGAACAGAGCGGTTTGTATACCAGTTAGGTGCATATTGATGCTGTGCAGGGTCAGGTGGTGCTTGGGGCTGACTGTAGTTGCTGTAATACTGCTGCTGGGGAAGAGGTGGCTGGGGTTCCCTATCTGGCCTCCTAACTGGAGGTGGGGCATAAGCATAAGGCTGTGACTGAAACATAGGCTGCTGTAATGTCTCCTTAATCTGAGCTATCTCTGCACTGAGACCTTTTAGAGAAGCTACACCCGTCTTAAGTTCAGCTAACTCTGTTAATAGTTCTGCGGGTATCTTCGCTTTGACTTCCTTCACAGAACACTTTGCAGATTGCGTATCTTCTGACTGGACTACACTGACAGTTGTAGCAGGCTGTGTGGCATTAAACCGTTTTTTGTTTCGTCTTTCTATTTCATTAGCACAAGCAATGTTAACCCTCTGGAGTCTGAGCGTTTTTTTGGGCCCTGGGGGTGTTCTGACATGCTCTGACATTTGTGCTTTTTTCAGTTGCTTATAAAAATATTAATGGCAAAGGTGTAAATTCACTCTATATAGCACAAACAGGACTACAATAATATGTGAGCCACATGTATGTACATGTTTTCATTTTTGAGAGAATAATGTTTATGCGTGGTTATCGAAAAAACTAAAAATTAAAGTTTTTGAAATAAGGCCACAAAACACATACTAAATATGTGGCAATAAGACTTTTGACTAATGGATGTCGTCGCCTATAGTTTTTTCTTCAAAATTATGTGAAAATAGTCTTGCTTTATCGTTCACATAAAACCATACATTGATTTAAATTGATGTAAAACAGGTTTTGCTTGGAAAGCCAATATGCGAGGGGGCGTGAACGAGGAGTGGTTTACACCTTAGAATACACCCACTCTGCATAATTAGCCATTCATTCAGGTGTGACACTGACTGAGCCACAATGCAAGGACAAAATATATATTTAGAAGAAGACTTATATTGACCATTTAAGATTTTGCTTACATCTATCTTGTAAATATGTTTTGCTATTTTATTAAAACGGTTACAATTACAACAATAATTACAATTTCAACAATATTTCAAGTGTACTCTTTCTTTGTAAAAAAAATTATTATAGGCCTACATTTTATCTATGTATTCATTAGTTTGAATATAACCAACATTGGAACAGCTAACATCTTAGTTGATGACTTTATTTTTGACAAAAATAGTATTTTATATATAGAAATTGCTAAACAAAAGCTTATTTGATGTGGCAGTATATTCTACAGTAAAAACTGTACCCAAATCTAGTCAACAAAATGTTGTCTTTCATATTTCGCCTGACTGTAACGTTGTTTTCATGAAATATTAGGGCATATTGTTAATTTGCAGTTTAATACGTTGCTTATACAAATAGCCTACATTTTATTTCAACATTCAGTCGATGTTTACTTATCTCAGTATAGCAATGCAGTTTGCTAAAACATCATCATTCATTCACACACGCGATTTAAATTTAAACTGTCTTTGTCAGCTGTGGTAAACAGCGCGCATCTCTGCCGTTTATTCAATCATAAACAGAAACCCACGTGAAGAAATTCACGTGAGAAGGAAAAAACTTACTAGTATTCCTCAGCTCGCTCCTCGATATACCCGCACTTCTGAGGGACATTTTCCATTAGTATTATTCCTCACAGCGCTGCAAGACGGTGTAAACAATGATCTAAATAAACTTGTGTGTTTTCTCGAGCTGATGGGGGCGTTCACAGGATTGCCTCAGCCATTTGCGTTTGAATAGCGCGCGCTCTCCGTGGGCGGAGTCACATTACATCTGAATCAGCTGTAATGAGGTCGACTGGAATCGCTCTCTTTTAATACAGATTTCACAAGATGAGAATATTTGTTTTTTATATAAATAACTTCATTTAAAAGAAGAGAATTCAAGCGTCATGCCTGTGTGTCTGTATGCCTGTTTGACTGAGTATTCGCTGAGTTATTGTTCATTTTCGGACGCGTTTCAGAATGGACTACACTGGCAGAGAGAAGGCAGAACTCGCTTCGTGTTTATTTTTCTTTATTTGGCAAAAAGCACAACACTTTGTTTTTATTGTGAGTATACACAAAAATAATACACATTTAACAGAATCGATTGATGTATGAAACTCCTATGGAAAATCAAATTCAACAGAGTATTTATGAGTTTCTTTTACACTAATAAAAAAAAAGCGAGCTGGTATCGCCGGCGATACCGTAGACCTCAGGGGGTTAAGCTTCTCTAGCAAAACCTCATCTGATGTTTCACTATCTAGCAGGAGAGGCTGCATGTCTATCCTGATACTGTCACTCTGGAGACCCGTAAGGACTGTGTGTAAACACATACGCTGGACCAGCGCCGGGTCATACTTAAGTCCTGATTCTGACTCCTGGGACGCAAACAGTACTTTCTGCCTCAAATCGAAGACGCGCATCAGGAAGCTTTGAGGGGTCTCCTTGCAATGCTGTGATTCTGAAGTTAGCTGTTTGTAAAGCTCTGTTGCGCTCTTCTCTTGAAAGTGGGAACGCAGGATGCATCTAAGTGTGGGAAGAGTTAGCTGGGGTTTACCCTCCAAGTAGCTGCGGAGCTGTGAGCCTGGAGAAATAGCCCTGATTACTGCATCTACAATCTCTACCTCAGGATAACCTCTGTTAAGTCCATTCTCAATCTGATGGGCAAGGCTGGAAAAAATCAGTTTCTCTTTCTGGCCCGGTTCACCTATCTGCCCAGAAATTTTAAACTCTTTGCGCCAGTACTGACTGGGCTGTGGCTGAGCGCTGGGTGAGGGCTGCATGCTCACCTGAGGATGGACAGGGGTTTGGGGCTGGCGCAGAGAATCACTGATCATTTCATTGACTGCAGTAACCTGCTCAGTTTTCACTCCTTGTTGTGAGGTTACAGCTCTCGGTTCCTCTGTTCTGCGATGTGTTCCTGTTGTTTCCATATCATGTTCAGTTTGCTCTGTTTTGTTATCCATGCCACTGATCATCTCCGCCATTTTGTCTTTAAGTAGTAACAATTCCGACATGCCGTCATCTTCTAACTCTGCCAATTCCTCTCTTTCAATGAACATCATGATAAGAGTCATCAATGATATGCGGGATTTGTCTTGGACATTTCT
Organism: Leuciscus leuciscus; assembly: GCF_965113295.1. Lineage (NCBI taxonomy): Eukaryota > Metazoa > Chordata > Actinopteri > Cypriniformes > Leuciscidae > Leuciscus > Leuciscus leuciscus. Next base: position 21,586,843 of record NC_138739.1, on the reverse strand, counting down.
TCTCTGTTCACCTGATATGCCAAGAAAATCACATATCTCTAGTAACTCGTCTTTAGTCAGGGTGTGCAATTTCCCTACTAACTCTCCCTGTAGCTCTTCCAAGGTGGTTGTCATGTTGACAGGACAGGAGAAACGTTTACCGTGCAGGACTTGAACCAGATGGTCTTTACTGTCTCTGATGATCTCTTAATGGCCTCAGTTGACACGTGCTTAACCACCAGGATCCAGGTCCCTTCGAACAGCAACACTTTCCTCCCTGCCCGGGTTGTTATGGGGGGGATTTAGCTGGCTCGGAATTTAGCGACCAGTATGTGGCCACTGGACATCTGAACAGCAATCCCAGCGGGGCCTCCAAAATGTTACACCCCTGAAAAAGGGGAGAAATAATCACAAGAGTGATATGGGTGTTTCCTCACTGAAAACTTTAGTGTTATGGGTGTTTCCTCACTGAAAACTTTAGTGTTATCTTTGCAACAATAATACATTTTACAAATCAACAGATCTACAGCAAATAGTAGTTTTGTAGGGTATATGGCTTATTCAAGTCACAACAGCATACTCTATAATTCACTGGAACATATACTCATTTTGTCAATATAACTTTGGCTGTCAATCAAGCACAAAGTAGCTTTAGCTCAATAAACAGTAACTACATTTACCAAACATATCAATAAAGTGCTTGAAAGACATACAAATAACACAGCAAAATGGATTATTAACTGCGTATCTGTTCATTCACAATTGACATAAAATGGCGGCTTCTCTCGTTATGAAGCTATTTTTCTCTGTAACCGAGCGGGGGCTCCGCTCACACACGCACATTTTAAACTGTGCAAACTTAACTCTCACTTACTCAAAATGTTACTAAAACACACCTTCAACACTCTTGACATGTGAACTCATTATTACATTTACTCAACTCAGTTTTATATCTACAACGTACCTGAAAAAGGGGAGAAATAATCACAAGAGTGATATGGGTGTTTCCTCACTGAAAACTTTAGTGTTATGAGGAAAAGACCGCGATTTCCCCGGAGAAAAGGATTGGAAGACAAAAGCAATCAATCACGGGCGCATAGATTAAGATCAATTTGGCGATCACAGATTAACACTTTTTACCCGTAAATTAGACACTACAAAATGAAGTAATCAATATAACGTTTACATATTCCTCTTATGATTGTTACCCTTTGTACACATGTCAGATTTTAACTTTAACACAATTATATGCATTGTAAAAAAAAACGTATTACTAGTACACGCATGAGCTTTTTAACCTTAAATATTTTAAGATACTCACATCCTATTAATTTAATAAAACCTTTTAACCCATAACAGTACAGTAAGTATTTCCTTTAACCTGTCACAAACGCGTTCATTGAACGATAGTTCATGAACTCGTTCATATTTTGGGCGAACGTGAACTGAACGTACTCTATTACTGCCTGATGAACGTTACTGTGAACTCGTTCATTCTGGTGTCTGTGAACGGCACGCTCTCTCAGTTTAACTTCGTTCAAAAGGGTGCAAGATTTCTATAGAAATGTATTTGTCCCGTTCGGAATCTCCGTTGTCCCGTTTATTGACACTGATCTAACCACTGATGTGTGACTGAATCTGATACAACAGCAACACGGCACTTGATCACGACACCGGTCATCATCCAATCACAGTCCACACTCACGCGCATCAGACCATACGAATAACAAACTCTAAATTGAGAATTAATTATTATTTTGGGACAAATCATTGTTTGATTTGCTCACAGAATCCTCCGCTGTCTGGTCGCTTCGATCCGGACTCGCGCTAACGGCAAATCCCTTTCACTGTCCGACTGGGTTTTGATTTCGGCAAATCAGTTTTAACGAATTCAAACAACGTGATTATTGTGAGTCCAACATACATCCAGCCACGCAAGAAAGCATGAAATCGTCCTGAGGGAATAATACTGATGTGATTTGCTGCCCAAGAAACATTTATGATTGTTATTAATGTAAAAATAAATTTTTTTTTTTTTAAATCTGGATTCTTTGATGAATAAAAGGTTCAAAGTAAATTTATCCAAAATAAAAAAAAAACCGTAACATTATAAATGTACTTGCTGAATAAAAATAGGCTATTCATTTCTTTAATTTCTTTAAAAGTATGTAGGCCTATAATTACAAAAGCTTTCTATTTCAGATAAATTCTATTATTTTGAACTATATGGTTTGTGTGTAATATGACTTTAATCAAAACAAATGTGTTGTCTGAAAACCTTTTAAACGCATACGAACCTGAAATGACATATAGGCCTACTGTTATGTTGGCCTAGCCTATAGCCTACAAATATTTTGAGTGTCCCTCATTTTCCTGTAAAGAACCATGCACGATTGTCCCGCATTTGTTTAGTTGGCAGCCCTACCCTCAATGCTATGAACCCTGGTTGGATAAGGATTTTAAAATTGGATATGAAGATGAAAGTGTTAAAACTGATAACATAATTGCTGTCTGTGGTTTTATATGGGCTGTGGCAATAATTGTGAAAAATAATAGCTCGCAGCAACTTATGGAAAAAAGAACTGAACTAGTTCATTTTTTGGAACTGTGAACTTTAGTTCAAAATTTTGAAGTTTGAACTATGAACTGAACTAGTTCATTTTAAAATTTGTGAACTGAACTTTGAACTAGTTCATGTAGAAAGTGAACTTTCCCAACACTGCTGATGGTGATGATGATGATGATGAAGAGCACTGTGAAGAGTTACTGGTGATGACAGGAATGGGCAGATAAGCTGGAAAACATACAGAAAAACAATGAATGTCAAAACAACTCAAATGAAAATAATGCAAAGCATTGTCTGAATTGTTTTTTTTTTAAAGTAAGTCAAGAACATAGAACGTATTATAATTAATAATAACGCTAATTACATTAACGACTGAACAGTTTACTCACCACCATAGACAGTACATTGAATCTCTTCTGTGTTATTCTACTGCTGACGATGGTCAGTTCATAAAGTCCAGTGTGTTCAGTTCTGATGTTACTGATGGTCAGAGATCCAGTTTGATTGTCCATCTGGACTTTGTCTCTGAATCTTCCATCATTAGTTTATTTGGTCTCTTCTAATGATTTTTAGCTATTAGAGTGTTTTGAGGTCCAAACGTCAACAGTTTCAGATCATCTCTCTGTCACAGTGTCTGTTGTGTTTCCACTGGGTGTCCACTAGAGGTCCCTTCCTTCCTTTCTGTCTCCATTCATCCTGGAACCACATTTCCCATAATCCTTGTTTGTTCCCATCACTTGTGATTACACCCAGCTGTTCCCATTTATGTTGTTAGTGTCTGTGCATAAATACCCTGTTTGTGTTAGTTCATGTTATGGAGTCATTATTGTATGTCACTCGTCAATGCTAAGGTCTGTTTTCGTTGTTGTTCTTGCTTGTTTTGTGTTATTGTTTATTGGACTGATTAAATGGATTTCGACCCTGGCATGGATGACTACGATTCTAATTACTTTGATTTTGACCTTTGCATGGATGACGACGAGTTGGATTGCCCTGATTACCATGTTGCTGCGTTTGGATCCACCCATTTCTCTGCTAGCGATCGTGACAGAATGACTCCGTCACACAAAGGATCCAGCAGCATGAACATTTTTCAGGGCCTGGCTTTTTGGGCCCGCCAGACTGAGGAGGCCATGGCGCTGATTTCCCCTAAGCACCCTTCACCACTGATTCCGCCCAGCTCAGAACCTGCACATTGCCATTTGAGACAGAGGAGGAGAAGGAAGACCTCCTCCGTGACTGTTCCGGTGGTTCCAGTGCCGGTGGTCCCAGTGCCGGTGGTCCAGAGTTCGGTGGCTCCAAAACACAGGAGGAGGAGAAAGGCTCCCTCTGTAACTGTCCCGGTGGTCCCGAGTCAGGTGGTCCCAGTTCCGGTGGTCCCGAGTCTGGTGGTCCTAGTTCCGGTGATCCTGAGTCCGGTGGTCCCAGTTCCGGTGGTCTTGAGTCTGGTGGTCCGGAGGAGGAAGACTTCCTGCCTCCCCAATGGCCTGGAGGTCGTCCCCGAACAGCCCGCTGTCTCCCTGGAGGTCGTCCCCGAACAGCCCGCTGTCTCCCTGGAGGTCGTCCCCGAACAGCCTGCTGTCTTCCCGGAGGATGTCCCAGAACTCCCCATCATCAGTCCTGCCATGGCCAGGAAGGCTGTGTTCCTTTTTTATGTAGTGGCAGTTCTGCAGGCATGGAGGAAGCAGATGAGTTCTGCTGATCCTGAGACTGTTCATGTCACGCCTGTTGACCCAGAGACTGTTCAGTCCATGTCTGCCGATTCAGAGACTGTGGTCACGTCTGTCGAGCCTTTTCACGTCACGTCTGCCGAGCCTGTGTCTTCGGACAAGATGGCCGCCACAGAGATTGTTCACGTCACGTCTGCCGAGCCTGTATCTTCGGAGAAGATGACCGCCGTCGAACCTGTGTCTTCAGACAAGATGGCCGCCGCCGAGCCAGTGGTGTCTGTTCCAGTTCCTGAGCCGGTGGTGTCTGTTCCAGTTCCTGAGCCGGTGGTGTCTGTTCCAGTTCCTGAGCCGGTGGTGTCTGTTCCAGTTCCTGAGCCGGTGGTGTCTGTTCCTCCGCCGTGGCCGCCCGAGGGGGTCGTCTCCGCCGTGGCCGCCCGATGGACTACCTGTTCCACCCTGGCCACCTGAAGGGTCGTCACCGCCCGAGGGACTATCTGTTCCGCCCTGGTCGCCTAAAGGGTCGTCGCCGCCCGATGAACTGTCATCCCCTGTGTCCATTCCCTCCCATGGTCCTGCCCCCCCCCCCGATCCCCCACAGTTCAACCTCCCTCCTGGACTTTTGTCGAGTTTTGTTTGCTGTCGTGGAGCGTCTGGTAGCCGCTCCGTAGAGGGGGGGTTATGTCACAGTGTCTGTTGTGTTTCCACTGGGTGTCCACTAGAGGTCCCTTCCTTCCTTTCTGTCTCCATTCATCCTGGAACCACATTTCCCATAATCCTTGTTTGTTCCCATCACTTGTGATTACACCCAGCTGTTCCCATTTATGTTGTTAGTGTCTGTGCATAAATACCCTCTTTGTGTTAGTTCATGTTACGGAGTCATTATTGTATTATTGTATGTCACTCGTCAATGCTAAGGTCTGTTCTCGTTGTTGTTCTTGCTTGTTTTGTGTTATTGTTTATTGGACTGATTAAATGGATTTCGACCCTGGCATGGATGACTACGATTCTAATTACTTTGATTTTGACCTTTGCATGGATGATGACGAGTCGGATTGCCCTGATTACCATGTTGCTGCGTTTGGATCCACCCATTTCTCTGCTAGCGATCGTGACACTCTCTGTACTTGAACATCAGAGTTTAGAGTGACAGAATCTCCCTCAGTCACTGACACTGACTTCACTTCATCTGAATCACTAAACACACCTAAATACATTCAAACAAATTAATTTTACCAGCTATACCAGCACCAAACACACCTGAATATATATATATAAAGAGTGCAGTTTGAATTAAAATAGTTTAACTCAAATTAAACAAGTCAAACACATCCATAAATACATCAAATTAAATGAAATCCACTTACAAATTGAGACACACACTGACACACATATACAGAAGACGGCAGCGTTTGACATCATTTTCAAAATGTCTCTGAAAGCAACAAACTCCTCATAGTGCTGTGATGTGATGAACAACAGAAGTTCAGGAAATATACAACTACACACTCCACTTTCTAAAACTCTCAAAGGAAATTGTAAAATCCTTCTAAATCCTGAACAAAGTAGAACACACTGAAAACTGCACATGTCTAATAAGACACACAAAGGTTTGTCGAGTAAAAGGTTAAACTGACCTAAAAAACAGACCAAAGGTTTTACCACAGCTATTAGTGTCAGAGCATGAAACCTGAAGTAAAAAAAAAAAAACAGACAATAGATACTTTTCTGATTTTAGTGGTTTAAAATAATAAATAATATAATGTGTATTTTAATACAGAAGCTATCTCAAGGATCTTCAGTGTGTTTCTGCTTCTCTTGCATACTAAAAAAAACCTTCCTGTGAAATCAACAGATCTTTAACCCACTGTAGAGTTAACAGAAACAACAGGATCACACAACCAAAAATAATGTCTGATGCTGGGATTCATAAAAAAAAAATTAAATACAATGACCTTGAATAGTCTTGCATGCACTATATTAAGGTCACTGCTTTACCCATCTCATCTCATCTCAGTGTGTCCAACTTCATACTTATAAGTTTAGTGGAGACAAACACAATCAGTACAGAGTGAAAGTTGAAGAAATGTTTATTTCACAGCAAATACACAAAACACAGAATATTGATTACAAAACTGTTATAAAGTACAGTACTGTACACTGAAAACGTTTGTAAAAAAAACACACAAAAAAAAAACACTTTAGCATCACATTACATCAACCCACTATTTAACATCACTTAATGACACGGAAGTATTCAGTAGAGAATGTCTCTTTGCAAAATCTTCTTGCCTGGTGATTACATTACAACGTTTAATGTGTAAATACACACACAGTGTGTACCGTATACACTGAGTGACATGACAATAATAAAGATAATCTCAGATTACCATTATGAGATATTTTCCTCAGATCTTCCATCTTGTCATCAATGGAGAAATAAGCTTTCGCTCCTCATGTGCAGTTACAGTTACAGTATGTAGAGTACCAACAAAGACTAAGTTGACCTTTATCCATGATAACCAGCCAAATCCAGTGTCAGCAGAGGGAGCCCTTGGCTAATACACATATTCAACAGGCTACTAAATGCATGTTGCTCTGATTACACATACTTCCTAAGTGAAATCTTGATGGTTGTATGATCTACTTTTCTGAGTTTACTTCTTTCTCTTTGTCCCTTTTTGTCCTGACTCATGGAATAGGATATCATGCTGTATAATAATACTAACAACTAAGCACGCAAACCAGCTCTACTCTCGTCTAGACATGACTGAGTAATGAAGCATTGCTCCAACATGCTCTGTCTGTACAATAACAGACTGTGTGCTCATCATCTCAAAACAACTGTTGAATACTCTGTCTGATCCCGGCTATTTGTCTCCTGTAAGAAAAGAAAGAAAAGAAAGGAAGTCGAGAGAGAGCTAATACTACTATTCATGCTTAATGCAGAAAGATGAAAGAGCAAATTCACAAAATAATATCAGTTATAAAGAAAATGTAGCACAAATGTTCCACAAAGGCTGTTAAAATGGGGAATTAAATATATTAGAGAATTCAATGCATCACTATCAATAGAATCCTACATCTAGTCAAATGAGAGCTTCACTATCATGTAAGAACATGCACAGAATCCACAGAGGAACTGGAACGCGTAATGCACAACCATCAGCAAATCATGAGGTTGATGTGTGAACGCAAACCGTGTTTAAATATGGTAAAAAAAAATGTTTTAATTACCTAGGCCACATGCATCAACAAAATAAGAACAATTATTCATGACGTCTGAGTGTTAAATTATGCAACATCATGCATATAAAAAGCAGCCACAAGCAGATACGCAAACAAACAATACTGACTCAGTGTTTTGCTAACAGCAGACACAAAGATTTAGGTAAATAACAAACGTATCTTACCGTATCTGAAGCTCTGTGTGTGGTAAATGTCGCATCAGTATAACTGACCTCTTCCTCGGTTTTCTGAGCTGTTTAGTAATCAATTTAGAAATTTAGAAATTTGTTGACACTACTTCTGCAAAAATCATACATTGCAACAAGTCGCTAATACTTGCCTTCTTCTTTCGCTCGTTTGCAGTTTTTACAGCAACAATAGATCAACACAGCCCCCGCTATGACCACTACCAGCAATACAACAATTATTAGCGTGAGAAATGAATCACTTGTTCCTGCAACAACAACAACAACAGCCATTACTGTAAAAACAAGGGGGACAAGCAACTCAAATGGATACAGGTGAAAACAATGGGTAACTATGGAAACAAATCAGCACTAGACACCATGGAAACAAATAAACATAACTAAAACACAGGAAACTCTAACTCAGAAATGACAGAAATAAAAAAAATAAAAAAATCTCAGAGCAGAAAGGCAATAAGACTATAGAATATATCCATCAAATGTATGTTGTAATGAGGAAAATGCCAATCAAATGCCTGGTGTGATTAGTAAAATGCTTGAATGTGTACATTGCATTTGAATGTGAGATCAAGTAAAAGATGCAGAGCTTGTTGAATGTTGATGACACACCTGGACACGTCCGACAGATATCAGTGATGTTGAGGTGTTTAGTCTGGTTGATGAATGAATAAGACACGACACAGCTGTATGAATCATCCAGACACTGAATCTCCAGAGGTAGAGAGAGACTGATGCTGAGATCAGACACACTGATGCTGGACAATAAACTGATTCCTTTGTACCAGGAGAGAGTCACATGACTCACATTCAACACTGAACACACCAGTGAACAATTCTGACTAGATGATCTTTCTGACACTGAAGGCTTTTGTGGAGAATCACTGATGACAGGAACAGTTAAAAGCGCTAAAAAAATAAAGACATTTGTTTTAGGAAGAATAAGTCATTAAGATGTCTCTAAAGATTCTCAATATAAAAATACCAATGCATCTTAATATGCTCTAAAACTAATATAATAAGGCATGAACAATGGCAACTTGACAGAAGTTTTTCGATATACGAAATAAGAATAAGAATAATGCAGACACTAACAGCCTTCAATCATCCACATACTAGACCAAAATAAAGAATTTATGATTTACTCACCATAGACAGCAATATTGAAACTCCTGTGTTTGACGGCTCTACTGATGACCTGTAGTTTATAAAGTCCAGAGTGTAATTTGTTGATGTTTGTGATGGTCAGAGATCCTGTCTTCTCATCTATCTTTAATGTGCCGCTGAATCTCTCATTCTCACCACTATCATATATAGAGATGATCCGTTTATAGATTTCAGCAATACGAATTTCTGAATTTTTAAGTCTAAATGTCCACAGTATCTGTTCATCTTTCTGTATTTCAGTAACACCAGTGTTTAAAGTGACAGAATCTCCCTCCATCACTGATATCGTCTCAGTTTCATCTGTATAAACACCAGACACACCTGGAACAAAACAGTCAACACAACATAGTCACAGATTATTAGATATCTTTCAGAGTTTATTTGGAGAGAGACAGAATAAAACATATTTCTTAAACCTAAGATTTTAAACAAAGTATATAAAAGCTAAAGATACAACAACAAAAAAGCATAAAGCTTCATCTGGACATTACGGTCTACACCAATAAGCTGCACCCTAATGAAATAAGATCATCTTAGATCGTCTTACCATTTGCGTTTGCTGAGCTGGTAACAGTATTTGAATGTAGTTGTTGTGTCAGCTTTAAAACTGCAAAATACTTTAACAGTTTAATGAAACAGCTAAAAAATTGCATAAATAATATGATGATACACTGTAACCCCTAATAAGTTGATACTACTCAAATGATTTGAGAAAAGTGATTCCCAGTTGAACTGAGTAATGGGGAAATTGACAACTCTATTTTCAAGAATTTTACATTATATATTATTAAATGTTTTAAAGGACCTCTTAGATCGCACAAGGCCATACCAGGCAGTTTGGAATTCAAATATATTATATTTGTAAGGAAAAGAGTTATAATTATCTAAATATTTGCAATTTTGGATGATTTTGTTATGCCCTTATAAGATTAGTAATTCACCTTACATATCTGCACATGATCTGCACATTTTCTATAATATTTCTGAAAATGTTTATTGATATTGTTATAGTGTCCCATTTTAAGCAGGAAAAACAGCACAAATATTTTTTTCCCCATTTATATTATATTGCGTAGGCATACCATAGAAGATTAAAAGTGTAATTGACCATATCAGAACAATTAAAAGCACACTGTAAAGAACAACAGATACGTTTGTCATGTAGGCTACAAACTTATCTTTCACCCTTTGTCTAATCTACAAGAACTATGAAACAAGACCATTCAAGAACTAAAGACATAAACAAAAATGCATAACTTACCTTCTAAAAGTAAAGAGCAATAAAATAAAGATGTGTAAACCATCTTCTTTAACAGCTCAAACAGTTTGTAGCCTAAGCATAAAACGCAACATTGTGCAACACTATTGTAGTTGTCTACGTCTTTTCTATAGACGGTAAGAAAAGAGATTCGCTTTTCTGATGGAAAAGAAAAAAGAAGCAGGCTAATTATACTTCGAGGGACTCAATTGTGTGCAAATTAAATATTTCAGAGCTGAATAAATTCCGCTGAAAACCGTTGTTTATTTCGTGGCAAAGAGCGCTCATTTACATGATTACGGACCCTGTATTTTGGCAGACAATTCTTAGGGAACCTTTAGGACAGAGTTAGACTCCATTCAGCGTAAGATCCGAATAGCAGGCTCGTTTGAGAAGCGCTTTGCCTGAAATGCAGGCGAGAGTTTGCAGCGAGGGGAGGAGTGAAACCTCCATCAAAGGCGGTCAGATATCACTGCTAGCCTGCTAATATCGTGTTGCTAATACACTGGATGTAATTTAGGTTCTGTTGCTTTTATAAATATGACGAACAAGACAGCAAAAGTATTTAATTACATTCGAAAGACATGTTTGCATATATATTTTTAGAAATATGACAACTATAACTTAACACTGCCAGAGAGTTTAAAAATATTCACACATCATTTAAACACATAAAACAGGATATCAGACATTTTAAAATCAAACATTTTAAAAGAGATCAATAAATATATTTATTTTTTATTTTTTACCAAAGCATTAAGTTTTGTCACCAGAAAGTCGTTTCTCATCCTGCTTTAAAGCCGGTGCACACTGTACGATTTTGGCCATGATTTAGCCATCTGAGACAAATTTAGCAAATCCTAATTCTTCTGATCCTAGGCTAAAATCAGTTGTGTGCCATTTGCATCAGACGTTCAGTCTGAGACTGAGACTATGCGTACCCTGATATCAGCAACGGTTTGACTTTCAGAGTTGCCAATTCCATGTATTATGCAAGACTTTGGGCTAATTTTTTCAAGAAGTTGCTTAGAAATTAATTGAGATAATTAAAATTGGTCAAATTGTAAATCAATCAAATATTTGATATTCTTAAAGGTAGGTTGACAATTTTGGTTAGATACCCAGGACCAGATGTGATGAATGAAGACCCGGAGCCATAATTATAACAAATTGAAGAAAAAGTTTACTGAAGAATAGTTTGCAGTTTCATCAGCAGAATCCAGCTTCAGGTCTCTCAAGGAGTTCATAGGCCGTCTGCATACATTCCATTTACATCCACAATTATACCTTAAGTAGTCACTACAGGTTAAATAATTGGCTAGAGTAGTTAAACAGTGAATTTCCACACATGAACAGATAGTCAGGAGCACATCGGCATCGAGTATATGCTGACACCAAAGCCTCTGACTTAGGCTTGAAGTGAACTTCCAGGTCACCGGACTGACATCCTAGATGCCAGATTGTCGAGCACAACAAGTCATCTCATCTCCCCAAGGTGCAAGGTGTTCACCTCAGAAGTCCAGAATCTGTAACGCACACACAAAGATACACAGGATGAACAGCTTCTCTAAGGTTGAAGTTGGTTAAGCGAGAGCTCTAATCAAACACTATCCCCAAAACAGACAGATAAGTTGTACTTTTCTCTCAGTGAGAAGTACAGACTTGTGTGCTCTCAAAAAAATATGGAGAGCGCACATTTCATTAAAGGGGTCATATAATGCCATTTTTGTACAAGCTAATATGATTCTTTAGGGTCTAAATTAAAAGTTTGTAATATACTTTAATTAAAAATTCTCATTAGTATTGTAAGAAAACACTCATTTTACCTGGTCAAAAACAGCTCTGTTTTCAGCACGCCGTTTAAGTGCATGTGTCTTTAAATGATAATGAGCTTTGCTCACCCCGCCCCTCTGTTCTGTACGTACACCGTTTATAACACAATAACCATAACGCGTTGTTCATTATAAACGTGGGATTATGAATTATATTGAGAACGTCGTACATAGAAAACATGCCGTAATGTACCCTGAGTGTAAACCTTAGCCGCATTCATCGTGAAGCGTGCTTGCAAAGATTAATATAAAGATTAATATAAAGGTTAATAAAACGTTACACTCACTTCTTCTGGAGGTGCAGCAGGAACACGAATAGTTGGTACCAATCCTTTTTTCAGGAGCAGCTTCTTAGCAAAAACAGCTTTACTGACCCTCGTTTATAAAGCAGTCTGGTGTGTGAAATGATTTGCGCAAACATGAAAGCATTGACGTTGATCGTGGGGAATATTCCCTTCGAAAACAAAACTCAGCCACTGCGTCTTCAGCGGTTCGGATTTAGGAACATCAAAAAGACTGCTGTGTTCCTTATTACACCCAAGAAGAGAACACCACAATCACTTAGACACCATTCTGCTCATAGACAGTGCTCCAGCGTATCAACAATGACGCGCAGACTATGATTGACACGCTGCTGTCAATCAACAATCGTGGGAGGGGCGTCGATTTTGTGACGTCACAAAATCGAACGGCTTGATTTGAGACAGGGGAAAACATATAAGAGGATTAAAAAAAAAAAAAACACTGGATGGATTTATATAATTTTATGATGGTTGTGTACAGGCACTGCCAACACACATTTCAGTATAATAAACTTGTAAAAGTGCATGTACCATTATATGACCCCTTTAAGCAGACTACATAAAATCTCATAAACTTGAAGTCATTCAAATAATTTAATATTTAGACAGATAAAAATTGATTAATAACTTACTAACAACCACTCAAAAGATATACATTGAAGCGGCAGTGCGGCAATCCAACTCTTCACAAGTTAGCAATACATATGCATGAGATCCCACCTTCCCTTCAAAACATCTCCAAAGCCACGTCATCTTCAGAACACATGAACTCACACCGCAGTGTCACAAGGTTAAATTACCTCATGTCTCAAACAACATAACATTACAATAATAATGGGTGCACGGAGGTAATGAAATACATATGTTGACAGACAGGTAGGACATCCTATCATTGCATTTTTTGGTCCTGAGATTTCTACAAAAAATATATGTACATGTTTTTATATTTAGACGACTTCTATTATTGATTGCTATCAGGAGTTTCAACCAGTATAACAAAAAGTGTTTATAATAGATTGCCCTCCCACTACCTCTATTGCTGCTATGATGGTCTCCATTACGTTCGGCCCAGTTTGTTGTTAGGATGACAGTCTAAAAAATTACATTTTAGCCTGGTTTACCAATCACAAAATGATGGCCAACCAAAACCAATAGAAATGGCGGGCTTACTGTTCACAGGGAGTTTCCCAATTTTGCGGCGTTTTTCAACCTCTTTGGCTGCTTGGCTAAAATCGAGTGGGAGATTCAGAAAAGCACTGAGAGAGATTGCCTACATATGAATGCAAGGGATTTGCTGTAAACTAGCAGTTATTTAACGTTTCATTTGTGTGAACTGAATTCTGAAAGCGATTCCAGTGCTATCGTTCCTCTGTGTTATCATCATACAGTGGTTGTAGTGTTTGGGCTAATCTTTTCCATTTAGAAGGATTTTTTCAAACTACATTTTTATAGTTATCCTTATAGTTATCATCCTTGATGTGAACGGGCCTTTGGTGTTTATAGTACGAAATGCAGTGAGCTTAATGAAAGCAGTTCACACAGAATGCTTTTTTAATCTTAGAAACACGAGACGCAGTGCAATGAATGGAATGAAAAAACGTGCAGTTCAGTCCACGTGAAAGATGAAGATCATGACCGGCAAAGCCGATTTGGCTCTTATAAACATTGTTGTATTTATATTTTCAACATTAGTTTGCAGTTAGGCTGTTTAGTGTTTGCTCTGTTGTTAAAGTTGAGGGACAATCCGTCCTGTTCTTTAACCCACCAAACCACTCACCCATCCACCCACACACACACACTCTACGGATGTACCCTATACAATCAGTAGCCTTAGGTAAGACCACAGAACATCTCACTTTGACTCAGTAACTTAGTTGGAAAGTGCCACTGTGCATGAAAAGCATCTTTATTTTGATCGCTGCAAACAAAGAAAAAAAATGTACAGTGTTCAAGAAATGTGCAACACAAAATGCACAAAACTGAGAAATTGCATTGCATACTGAAACTGACTTTACATTTGCACACTGAATTTAAGTATATTTATTCCATTTGTGATGTACAGCTGTTTTTGTCCATACATAGAAAGTAAATGGGATCCAAAACTTTAACCACTTTTGACTTTAATTGTATGATTGTCATTTATGTAAATATCTTCTGATTAAGAATATTACGATTCTTATTAAGATTACATGAAAGTAATGTTCATTTTTGAGTGAAATGTACCTGTAAGAGAATGGAAAAAAATTGTCTGTGTTGCGAGACTGGCATTTCCTCCATCTCTCACTTTCAAACCACATCCTGTGAGACTCATGTGAAGTCATGTAATGAAAAACCAAGAAAAAGCATCAGATTCTCAAAAAAAATTGTATTTACAAAAACATAGGCTATACAACAATAAATTATACCTTAGTTTTTATAGGCTACTTGCATTAAACAAAATCAAAACAATGAAAAAATAAGTAAAATACAAAAATAGTCAATTTTATAGTGTAGAAGAAAGAGAACCTCTTGTTTTACATGCATTGGACATTTGAATATTGAAATAATAAATGATATAAACCGTTTCGTATTAAAAACAGGTTAGGTTATATAATAATGCCTTGGGAAATATGTTTTGATATATTTTGAGTAAGACAGAACAAGCAATAAAATAAGCTGAAAATAACAAAAATAAAATCAAGGTATTTTATTTGGGCATTTTTATGGAAATAGCTATTATTTGTTGGTAGCCTATATGCTAAACTCAAAAACATGTTTTTAAATTTCCACAAATTAGCTTTATGTCAAATACTGAATAGACACCATGAATTGATAACTAGACATAAATGGAAACGGCCCAAGGTCAATCCATACTATACATGCTGAGTTTAGAGTCAAGAAACCCCTGCTTTGCTGTCACTAAAAATGTGCCAAAAAACATGTTTATCAGTCAGTTATTACAGTTATTAAACAAACTGTTGGAGTGGAGTTAACACAAGGTCAAGTAAACACTTCAGCTATATCAAATAAAAAATATGCAAATTCAACGACTTTTATGATCTACCTAACATGCAAATACAACGACTTTTATGATCTACCTAAAATTCTGGTTATGAATGACGTTTATGCAAAACAACCATAAAAAAATAAATAAAATAAAAATAAATAAAAAATTGCATGTCATAAAATCTAAATCTACAATCTAAACTTATTCCAAATGCAAATTCTCACCAAAAAAAGTGACTAACTTTTAACTTTTTTATTATTATTTTTTATTCATAATGACAAAGGCAATGTGAATGCATGAATATTTCTTCCTCACTCACACTCTGGACTACATTTCCCACGTTCCCAGACATTAAATGTTCAGTTTTCAGATAATAAAATTCACATATTAAAGTGAATTAAATGTAATAATAATAATTATAATAATAATAATAATTATAATAATAAGTAGTAGTAAATGGTGGTCTAATTATTTTATGGTTTTATACTGCTTATATGGCAGAAAATATGGTCATGCAATATATGTTATTAGATGGACTTGAACTTCCATAAACCAGTCGAGTAGTGGTCTGGGTTCAAACATTCCGACATGCAAAGTGCAGCATTGACATGACGTGACGTGACGTGACTGGAAAGAAAGCGAGGCTTCATTGATCACGTGTTTCTGAAAACAATACTCATGAGAAATAGCTCTGCGTCTCGATAAGCACGCTTCGAAGCTTCAGTGTCACATGTAACATCACTATCTTCAGCGTCTCCAGTTCGTCTACCTGTGTGTATTATAAGATTACCTTACCGCCATCAAGTCGAGGTATGTGTATCCTTGGTCATCTCCCTCCCCATCAACATCCCCGATCTCCACCATCAAACTGCAAAAAGAGTAGGCTAACCAAACGGCAACAGAACAGAAGCGCCTCAGTTGCAACAATTGGGAACAATTCTAATCTGTTAATTATTTTCATTAAAAAATTACTCTTCCGTAGTGATTAAAAGTTCAAGAGGAGCATATAATCTAATCGTGCCAAGTTCAATTGATTCAGTTTCAAAAGCTTAGTTTATCTTGAAGAGTTCAGGAACAGCACATAACGGAATTAAAGTCCAACTGAAATCAAAATTGACCCTATTTACTTTGTTAGTGCATATTAGTCTTGTGGTGAAAAATTATCTGTGCAAGTTAATACATAATGGAATGGCGTTCCTTCTCTGATGATGTAGGTTTGACGGCTTGGGTTGGGAAACGCTTAACCACTCCCCTCAAACCGTTACGCCCGTTTCACACATACTCCGTGTGCAGTGCGTATGCGGTGCGTATTTTTTTACGTACCCATGTTAACAGGTTAGAGCTTTCACACTGCACGCGGATGCGGTCCGTCGATCCGTTCCAGGTGCGGTGCGTATACAGCAGTGCAGAGATCGTTTCCGCACAGAGTCTATTTTTGCTGTGCTGCACGCTGAAATAAAGTGATCAAAATGAACACAGATTGACCTGAAAATGTAGTAATTTCACCATAAATGCGATTAATTAAATAAAATGTAGTAATCTCACCATAAATGTTTTTAATTAAATACTACTTTTTTCACTTTAAGATCGGGGTAAAGCAAGGACAGCTACAATTTACCTCAACAAGGCGACATAATGAGCAACACTTGTCTCATTCGTGGAGGTGGAAAAACAAGTTCTTTGTGACATGCAAGATTTACTGTATTAAAATTTAAATGAAAAAGAAAAGGCATGAGAGTCGGCTGTTTTTGTCAATTTTAAGTTTTAATTTAAAATGTTTGCGATTTAATATAAGTAGGCTACATGGTTAAATATTTGACCACTTGCTTGAGCAACTTAATATAAGTAGAAGTAATGCATTGAATAATAGGCTGACGTGCATACGTCTATTATAGAGTGTATATGTGTACAAAGAGCATCGCAATGCTGAGACGTTAAGACCGGCGCAAATCAAGGGAAAATACAATTTACTTCAACAAGTCAACATAATGAACACACTCGTCTCATTCGTGGAGGTGGAAAAACAAGTTGTGACATGCAAGATTTATTGTATAAAGATTTAAATTATGCAAAAGAAAGGGTAAGTCTGCTGTTTTTGTCAATTTTAAGTTTTAATTTAAATGTAGGCTATGCGATTTTAATATAAGTAGCCTACATGGTAAAATATTTTACCACTTGCTTGAGCAACTTAATATATAATTATAGAAGTAATGCATTTAATAATATGTTGTTTAAATTGTGTTTAAACGTGAATACGTCTATTAAAGAGTGTATATGTGTACAAAGAGAATCGCAATGCTGACAAAAAAAATATTTTTAAATAAAAGTTGCTGATAACTTCTGGATTTGAAATACAAATAGTGAGTAGGCTATGTATTGTGGTATAGCCTACAGCAGCGGATCAGTTACGCACTGCAAACGCAGCATATGTGAAAGCACTATTGCGCGTGCTGCTCCTGCACTGTATACGCACTGCAACACGCACCGCATACGCACTGCACACGGAGTATGTGTGAAACGGGCGTTAGTCTGCTATGAGCGCGAGAGGAGGAGGGCTAAAGTAAAACCCTGCCCTCTGTTCAATATTCCGTTTCACTGGGAAATACGTCACAACATTGGAGAAAAGTCGTTTGCAACTTCCGGTTCACGCGGACTTTAAAATGATTCACTGTGGCTCGAAACCAGGGGGGCAGCGTTCCGGAAAACATTGAAGCTTCCCCGGGCGCCGCCATTGATTAGCAGACCATCACCTGCTGTTAGCAACCCATTCATTTTGGCGTCACTTTGACAGCGAATAACTTTACATCCGAGGCGTTTAAAGACTCAATTTGTCCATTTTTTATTTCTAAAGAAACACGAAAATGTATAAAAGGCTCCATTACCTTGTATCTTACGTTATTGCCCCGTAGAAGCCGTTTATGTAAAAATAGGCTAACGATTGCGTCATAACCACGCGACTCTCTGTCGCACAGTAGAGAATTACCGTATGGACAGGAGGAGAAGCTCGCGGGCAATCGGGGGGACGTGGAGGCAAAATGACAAAGTAATTAATCAGAATACTTAGCAAAAGTTGCTCCTGCTCCTAGCTCATGGACACCTCCTACTCACGCTCTCCGTCTCTGCAAGTTTCGAAAGGGAATGATTCAGATTTCTCTTGGCACAGCTACTAGAAGACAGACAGGTTGCTAACGTCACATCTGTAGCAGCCCGGTTGAATAAAAGAAATTTGCTCTCTCACTGATGTTGTCGGTTTATTGTCCATAATGCCTTCACAATGCCATCAGAACACCTTCACAACACCTTCACAACACCGTAAGAGCTAAAACAGATAAATTAACATTATTGGAATTTGTAAATAATTCACGTACATATAGATGAAACAAAACAGTAGTCGATATAGCAACAAAATTACGAAATTAGTACTAACATTTACCATAAACAACTTAAATTACTCATAAATCAAACAAAACATATAAAAACATTCTTAAAGACAGGATATGCTATGTAACATTATACAAATGCATAAATATACATGATGTATACCTTGTACTCCTTTCCAACCAGGTGCTAAACAACAGACACAAAAATAAAATAAAATAAAATAAAACCAAACAGCGACTAGATGCCTAAATTCACTTAAAGGTGACCCTAAAACTAGAATTCAGATCCGTGAATCCGTGACCGCATGGTTCCGTGTCTCCGTCCGTCAGCAATCTGAATGTGTGCGCACTCTCTGTGCGCAAGCGATCTGTTAGCCTTTCCGGCAAGCCGCCTTTCAAAATAAAGGTCTCTATAGGTTAAATAAATAAGAGTGCAAAGTAAACTTCCAAAATATAATAAACACAATATTAAGAATATTAAACTAATATTAAGAAATATAGTATTACGATAATATCAGAATAATATATTAATACCCAAAACTAAATCAAATAACTGAGGGTTATTTACACTCCCACCAAATCATGAGTGACTACAAATCTCAAACTTTAATCATGAATGATTTCTAAAATGAATTACCCATGTTTAAGGCTAGATGTAAAAGAAAAACAAACATATTCTACTATGAACTGCATAAATCAAAGGATATGTCATGAAGTTCAGGCTGCTTCTAGCAGCAGGACCAGCTTCTGCACTGGGCGATCAACTATTGAAGGCTTGTTCAGACGTTTACCATCCTTCCCCAGTTTTTTGTCTCCAAAACGTATCTTCACTCTTCTTACCAAGCCATCCTTGCCAACTACAGTCTCAATAACTTCTGCCAAGCGCCACTCATTCCTGGGCAGATCGTCTGCCTTCTCCAAGACTATATCTCCAACTTGCATGTTCCTTCTTGGTGTAAGCCAGCATTGTCTGGTTGCAATTTTAGACACATACTCCTTCTGCCAACGGCCCCAAAATTGCTCCGCTAAGTATTGGACATGGCGCCATCTCTTGCGAGCATATACGTCTTCTCTAACAAACTTGCCAGGGGGTGGTAGAGCTTGGGTAGTTTTCAAAGTGAGCAAGTGATTTGGGGTAAGGGGCTCAGGACTTTTAGGATCATTCAGATTCTCTACTGTGAGTGGTCGGCTATTTACAAGGGCCATAGCCTCATAAAAGAAGGTCCGAAGGGAAGAATCATCAAGCCTTCCAGAAGATAAAGACAGAGTGGCATGAAGAACACTTCTCACAGTTCTAATCTGTCTCTCCCAAACTCCTCCTGTGTGACTTGAATGGGGTGCGTTGAAGACAAAGTCACATTGTTTTTCTGCTAAGAACGCTACCAGATGATTGGTGTCAATCTCTTTCATGGCCTTAGCAAACTCATTCTTAGCTCCAATGAAATTACTGCCTTGGTCGCACCTTATTTGACGAACTGCTCCTCTGATAGCGATGAAACAACGCAGGCCGTTGATAAAGGCGTCCGTGGACATGTCATCCAGCATCTCAACATGGACGGCTCTGCAACAGAAACAGGTAAAGAGAAGTCCATACCTCTTGTACGATTTACGGCCTTGTCTGGTGATGAATGGACCAAAAACATCCATTCCGCAATACGTGAATGGAGGGGATGGATCTATACGCTCTGAGGGCAGGCTGGCCATTTTTTGCTCTTCTGTGGGTCTGCGAAGTTTACGACATCTCACACACCGTCGTACAAAGGAGGCTACAGTCCTATTTACTCCCGTCATCCAAAATCCTCTTGATCTGATCTCATTTATAGTTAAGCCTTTTCCTTGATGTTCAGTTTTTTCATGACAATCAGCGATCAGAAGTTTTGTAAGATGGTGTTCCTTTGGAATTATTACTGGATATTTAATGGAGTTAGGGACAGAAGAATTACAAAGCCTTCCTCCCACCTTGAGCAATCCGTCGTGGTCGACAAAGGCGTCTAGATTGCATAGCCTGTTGTTGCGTGGGAGTTGCTTGCCCTTACGGAGTAAGGCTATCTCTTCTGCATACATCTGACTCTGTAAGTCCTTGATGATGATGCACTTAGCATCCTCACGTTCTGCCACTGTACTGTGGTCACTTGACTTGTCCTTCCTGACTCTACGAAGTAGACGTGCAACTGCTTGGATGACTTTGGATCATGAGGACAACTTTGTGAGACGGTTGGATAAGCAGGAATACTGTACCGTTTGCGTGTTTAGTGACTGAGCCTTCTTGACCTCTGGGTCTCCAATTGGAAGTTGTGTGTTAACATCCACAGGGGGAGCCATTTGCCTTTCCCACAAGACATTCGGTCCTCTGAACCAGCTGGAAGTGACAAGATCATTGACACTCATACCTCGTGATGCATAGTCGGCTGGATTTTCATCTGAGGGAATGTATCGCCACTGTTGAGGAGTTGTACTGTGATGAATTCTCTGAACTCGATTTGCGACGAACGTGTGGAAGCGGCGAGCTTCGTTGTTTATATAGCCTAACACCACCTGAGAGTCAGTCCAGAAATATGCCTCTGCATCTGCAAGGTTCATTTCTTCCTTTAACAAATCATTCACTGCAACTGACACAACCGCAGCGGTCAACTCTAACCGAGGGATTGTAGTGACCTTAAGTGGGGCTACTCTAGATTTTGCCATGAGCAAAGCACAATGGACGTCACCTTGTTCGTTCTCAAGCCTAAGGTATGAGCACTGGCCATATCCTCTTGTGCTGGCGTCTGAGAAGTGATGAATTTCTCTCTTTGTGATTCTCTGAAATCCAGCAGGCACAATACAACGAGGCACCTTGATCTTCTCTAAGTTTTCTAGATCGGCCTTCCAATGCTCCCACCTTGGTCGCAAACTATCAGGTAAAGGATCATCCCAGCCCACGCCATTTCTGCACATTTCTTGCAGAACAGCCTTTCCTTTGAGCAAGAATGGTGCAAGAAACCCTAGGGGGTCGAACAATGAGGCCACTATAGACAGTATGCCTCTACGGGTTGCTGGCTGGTCCCTTAGGTTGACACGAAATCTGAAGTTATCATGTTCCAGTTGCCAGTAAATGCCCAAGGCTCTTTCCAAAGGCTGGTCAGTGAGGGACAGATCGACAGCTGTAACATCCACAGCACACTCAGAGGGTGGTATGCTCTCCAAAACTGCCTTGTTGTTGGACACAAACTTATGCAATCTTAAACCTCCTAGTGCGCAAACCTGGCGAGCTTCTCGCGCCGACTGGATGGCCTTCTCTACACATTCAACACTGGAGACTCCATCATCCATGTAGAAATCTCGCATAATGAATTGTGAACCTAGGGGGTACAGATGTTCACCTTCTCTTGCAAGATGTTTCAGTCCGTAGTTAGCGCAACCAGGGGACGACGAGGCACCGAATAGATGTACTCTCATGCGAAATGTTTGAGGCTGTGAGTCGAAATCTCCATTTCTCCACCATAGAAATCGTAAGTAATCTCGATCTGCTTCGTCAACATGGAACTGGTGAAACATCCTCTCAATATCACACGTCAAGGCCACTGGATACCGTCTGAACCGCAAAAGAATTCCAATCAGGTTGTTCATCAGGTCAGGGCCTGTAAGTAGATGATCGTTCAAGCTGGACCCCTTGTATCTGGCAGAGCAGTCGAAGACTACGCGTAATTTCCCAGTTACAGAAGGGATCTCCTTAATAGATACTCTGTGACACATGCTAACACCGCTTTGTGACTCATAATGTGTCAAGGAAGGGCCCACGATGCTCCATCCGAGATCCGTGCGAACAGCATATGGCTCATTGTCAGCTCCAAGAATCACTTCCCTGGGTGCTAAAGCTCTGGGACAATTATATCCCAATAATAGACCAACTTCACAGTCTTGAAGCAGGGGAATTCTGTCTGCCAGAGGAGCAAGATGTTTCCAACACCTGGCAGTCTCACTGGTAGGGATATGGGCGCGATCCACAGGGATACATTCCTTAGTGTATGCAGGGGGAAGTTCTAGAATTACCGTAGAATTAAAACCTCTGACTCGAAGACCGGAAACTCTTTCACTTGATATCAACGAATCTCTTCCAACCATGGTAGTGAGCCTAAGTGTCACTGGGCATGAGTCAACCTTTAGACAAGAGTGCAAAGTAAACTTCCAAAATATAATAAACACAATATTAAGAATATTAAACTAATATTAAGAAATATAGTATTACGATAATATCAGAATAATATATTAATACCCAAAACTAAATCAAATAACTGAGGGTTATTTACAACATCTACGTCGTCAAGCTCAGTTTGAGTCTGCGCAGTACGCTCGACCATCAGGAAGTGAGTGCTTCTAATTGACTTCACTTTTCTCCGTTGAAACCTATGGGGTCGCTGTGTCCAGTTTATATACTGTTTATGCTCGAAACGCCACACGCTGGTGACCTCTACTGGACAAACAGTGTAAATGCAACGAAAACTCAGCCAAAACATCCATTACAACTTTTACAAACCAATTGCAAATGTTTTATTTAAAGTGTAATATATTACATGTAACTTACAAATCACTTAATAAAATGAAATGTCTGTATAGTAGGTGTTATAGATATAACCATTGACATTTGTAACGGAGAGCAGATCACCAGTCTGCATGGTGATTTAATTAGATTAATTAATGCAGGCTAAATCTACAAAAACCCCTGTCTCGCTCTGACTCAAGCTATTCTCACATTCCAACGCACTCTCATTTACGACACCTCTGTTGTTTTGAGATTGCTCAGCGCAAGACGTGCAGCCCAAACGGCGCCGAAAAATGGTGTAAATCACCATTTTCCCTCTCACTCTACATGATCTCTTACGTCTAAACCAACAGAGACCGTCTGTTTATGGCCGGGAGAGCCTAACGCTGACCAATGAGAGCGATCCCGAAAGCAGTTTGTTGACCTGTAATCACTCTGTGGTGCCCACAATCACAAGAAATTCTGTACCTCCTTGATTTTAGATCTTAGAACTGTCATTCGCGGTATTGCCGTGTTCCACAGACCCCAACGATGCTGAATCTTTAACACAAAATATCAGAGAATGCATTGTTTGTTAAATACCAGTGTTACTAAGTTATGGACGAATTCATCGTTTCAAAACCCCGCGGAAAGGGGGGCGTATAGACCTCGAAACGTCAGGAGGTGGGCCCATACGTTGTTAAAGACGATTGGCCCACGTACGTGAGGGAGGCGTGAGTTTAGCCCTTTAAAATTTCGCGCCCCTCTCCTCTCGATGCAGTCCGCCAGAGAGAGAAAGACGACACGCCTCCTTCCCTCAAGGAAGCTTCGCTCGCTTTTATTTTCCTTTTTATTTCCAAGTCTTTTCTTAGAACTACTATTACTAAGTGATAGTCTGCTGAAACCAACCCACGAACTGACTTAAGGCTAAGATAATCTTTGCTGAGTTTTCGCTCGCTTCAAGTCGCCATAGCAACCAGAACGCTGTGACCACGTGATCCAGGGGCCTTTATCCAACACACACACCGAAGGCCGATCTTCCAAACAGAGTAACGTAGATCTTTTAAATTTGCAATCTGAAGGAAATGCTGTTTAAAGTTGTCTAAATATTACTAAGAAACGTTGGGGTTTTGTGGTGAATGACTAAAACTGTTTCTATCTCTCTCTCTAAATTCTCTTTCACACACACAAACATACACGTTCACACACACACATACTCTCACCCACGTGTGCCGAGATAAACACACTGCCACGTGCTCACGGAGCCGTCGGCAAACCCCTCTCAACATCTCACACGCTGTTTCTCTCTCTCTCTCTCTCTCTCTCTCTCTCTCTCTCTCTCTCTCTCTCTCTCTCTCTCTCTCCAATCTCTCTCCCTTCCTCTCTCTCAAACCATTTTATTTTGTTGTATTTCTGTATTACGATCGTTATATTGCCTGTTTTGTTTATGCATTTTTACTCCTGCGTGATTTAAAATAATTGTGTAATCGCTAGCTTGTTTAAATAAACTTTGTTAAATCATTTTAATTAAGTTTGCCTGTTTTGTTTCAAATTTTGAGTCCCTGAGTAGTGCATATTTTACCTTATAAGCTCTACGATTGGTTTTATTCTTAAAAGAAACCTAAATTTGTCTAAAACACGAAGATAATTATCTTCTTTGTGGCCACAAGAAAGTGTTATCTATCAGTGTTAAAGACGCCCGATTTCTGTTCCTAAATCATACATTCGGTCCGCTGGACCGGACCGGGCTGTATGATAAAAGAACCTTCTTCAACTTCTACCTCAAATTCCCCCAAATTGAGTAAATTCTACCCGTCTCTATCAGTGATTATTACAAGTAATTGTGTGATCGCTGATACAAGCCGAGGTTTTGACCTATTCCCTATTTTGAATAAATTAATTTATGGAAGCAACAGATGCATATTCACATTGATGAATATTACCGCTAATTTGAGCTGATTAATTCCCCAACACAAAGTCATTGTTGTTACATAAATATTGGGTTTTTGAATGCGGGCACTCTCATACTCAGTTTTGATACAAATTGTGCAATTTGATATTCATGTGTGATTTTTGAAAGTTTAACGTTTTTATGCGCGTTTGAATCTTGTAACGTTACTGAATAAGTCGACTCGAAAAACTGATCAAAGGGCAAAAAGCCTTAACCCACCAGTTAAGTCTGGTCGTGGAGAAAAACGTCTCGGGTGACGTATGTAACCCTCGTTCCCTGAGTAGGGAACGAGACGCTGCATCGATACTCGATACTTTGGGGAATGCCCTCGGCATGACGCGTCTGAAGTCTGTAATGGAACTATTCCAATCTTGATTGGTGCTTGTCACTCGTGACGTTGCATGTGACGGTGATCCGGAAGCTATAAAAGGGCAACGGAACATAGCCGTATCAGCTTTTAAAGGGTCGAAGCAAGTCGTTCTCAGGAGCACGAAAAGTGTGGCCGAGAGATGCAGCGTCTCGTTCCCTACTCAGGGAACGAGGGTTACATACGTAACCCGAGACGTTCCCTTTCGTAAAGGGAACTCCCGCTGCATCGATACTCGATACTTTGGGGAACGAATACCCACGCCGCCACACTGAGAGACCCTGCCCTGGTGTGAAGCAATCTGGCACACTCAAGACATGAGAACTTGTGAACCTGGTGTAGAGGACAGATCCAGACTGTAATGTTTGATGAAGGTGTGTGGGGAGGCCCAGCCAGCGGCATCACAGACCTCTTGAAGAGAAACCCCTGCTAGCAAGGCTCTAGAGGATGCCACTCCTCTGGTTGAGTGAGCTTTTATCAGGAGAGGTGAAGGCAGATTGCGCACCTCGTAAGCTGAAGAAATAGCCTCTACTATCCACTTGCTAATAGTCTGCTTGGAGACCGGGGAGCCCTTCTTGGATAACCCAAAACACACAAACAGCTGGTCCGACTTCCTCCAGCCCGAGGTCCTATGTACATAGGCCTCAAGAGCTCGGACCGGGCATAACAAGTGTAACTTAGCTTGATCAGCCGACACATGCGGTGGAGGATGAAAGGCCGGAAGGATTATAGACCGTGCCACATTTGTGGGCACCTTAGGCACGTAGCCAGGTCTAGGGTGGAGAATGGCTCTCACTCTGCCAGGAGAGAACTCGAGGCAAGAGGGAGCCACAGATAGCGCCTGCAGGTCGCCAACTCGTTTCAGGGAAGTAATAGCGAGCAGGAAGGCTACCTTAAAGGATAAAAATTTCTCAGACACCTTATCCAGGGGTTCGAAGGGTGCCAGGGATAAACCTTCGAGGACCACTGCCAGGTCCCACGTGGGGACCCTAGGCTGGATAGCAGGCCTCATCCTCCTGGCTCCACGAAGGAAACGAATTATGAGTGGGTGTGTCCCCAGCGTGCCCACCCCTAAAGGCGTGTGGAAGGCTGATATAGCCGCCACATAGACCTTAAGCGTGGACGGGGAGAGCCCGTCAGAGAAACGATTCTGGAGGAACTCCAGTACTGAAGCCACTGGGCAGTTAACTGGGTCCAACTGATGTTCTCTGCACCATAAAATAAAGATTTTCCATTTAAATGCATAAAGTTTCCTCGTGGAGGGGGCTCTAGAGTTTACAATGGTCTCAACAACCTCGGTTGAGAGACCAGAATTTATGAATTGGTCCCCCTCAGGGGCCAATCCAGTAGCTTCCTGGGCTACCGCCAAGGGTGAAATATCATGACCTTGGGCTGAAGAGGGAGGACCATCCTGATCCGGATTCACCGCGGAAGGCCTGCCAGAAGGGCCCAGATGTTTGGAAGCCATATTTGGGCCTGTCAGTACAGGGCCACTAAGAGTAAGCTGATCCCGTACTGCTGAACCCTCTTGTACTCTAGAACCCCCGGGGGCAGAACAATCGGGGAAAGTATACACAGACATGGCCTCAACCATGTCTGTATCATGATATCCAAACCCAGCAGAGCTGGAAGAGCATGGGAGAGGTGGCGCAGAAGGTGGCCGTCCACATAAAGGGGAAACAGGAGCACCTCTGACAAACCGACCTCCATCCCGGCTAAAGCCAACTTGGGGTGGAGTTCGAAATCCCCGGGCTGCAGCCCCTGCCTCGACAGGATGACTGCCCCCTCTTTGATCAGAGAGACCATCGACATAGTGTCTGTCAAAAATAGAACCTAATGGTCTCTCTGAAGTTTCCTCAGACCCTGTGTTTCCAACACAGGTACTAGGAGCAGGAACCATAACTTCCTCCCCATGATCAGAAAACGAGGGCATGTGCGCGTAACTCTGGTCATGCGGAGTGGGTTCCCTCTCGGGGAAAACCCATTGGTCCTGAGCCACTACTACAGGGCCCCCATGTACAGCAGGCCAAAGAATAGTATGTTGAACACTGCTGCCAGCGAGCCCACTCTTTAATAAGGTCACGTAGTGGTGGCCTGGCCTAGCTTGATATTCATGACTATGGTAAGGAAGATGAGTGTCTGAGCTGGAGACAATTGTGCCTGCATCATGACTATAACCTACACCGCCCCCAGGAATCGGTTTCTCTGAAGAGGCACTGGTGATTTTTCCTAGACTCTGAGCCATATTCCCTAGCACCTCACGAGACTCGAAACAACACCTCGGTGTTGAACCGTGTGCTCTAGTAGTCAATGGACAGGAATGAGGATGCCCTGAAGACTCCATGGAGCTAGGACAGTGACCATGCATTCCGAGGAGGTGCGGGGATACAATACTAGGCCGAATGGAAGAATCCGGAACTGATGTGCTTTTCCCCCAAAAGCAGATCTCGGAAACTTCCCGTGATGGGGTTAGAAGGGAATGAGGAGTTAAGGGCCTTGTGGATCTATCACGACAGACCAGTCCTCGGAGCTGGTCTGACTGACAGTCGGAATCTTGAATCTGAACCCCCTCGGAGGTTGATCCATTACCCTGAGATCCGAAACAAGGCCTTACTCCCCTTCCCTCACAGGAACTATGAAGTACCGGCTGTAGAACCCGGGCTCCCGAAACCGAGGAAGAGCTCACCTTGAGGTTTCCTTTGTTAAGAGAGACTTGACTTCCTGTTCCAAGAACCAACCCTGCTCGGGGCTGGCAGACATGTGAACCACCCTTAGTAGATAATATTTTTATATTAGCTCCGCTGTAAGCAGGACCCTCCAGGCTATATTTTGAAGACCCCTCGGGGTGTCTAAATATGCTATTATGGGGACCAGTCCCTCGAGACTGGCCTTGGCTAAAAATGTTCAAATGGTTTCGGTGACCTGAAGCAGCTAACTGGCAGGAACTAACCGAAATATGCTCTCTACAGACCTCCTGAGAGGCGGCGAACTCGACAGGGCCGCAACGTTTCCGGGCAGATACTGCGATTTGTGTTCGCTGGAAGCCGATGTGTCCCGAAGCGCCATCGGCGGCGGGAAGTAAACATCGATTTCCTAAGGGCTGTATAAGGGGGCGAGACTCCTGTACTCGCTCTCCTGGGGGAACGGCCATAAGGGTCTGCGTGTTACGACAAGACCTCTTAGTTGAAGCCATCTTAGCCCGAGAGACAGTCCTCAGACCTGTCCTCGATATAGAGGGCTTCATACGAGAATGTCTCTTCTGGCCCCAAGCCTTATACGGGGGGGCACGAGAGGAAACCTTCTCAAAATATGTTGAACTGGCGGCTGTCCCCTGAGGCTGCCCCCTGGCAGCAACCCCATGAGACCTAGATTGACAACTGGGGATAGCTGATTGTCGCTCTGCCTCCTGAAACCTTTCGACAACGGTTCTCGCCGCGTCGCCAAAGAGGCCAGAAGGTGAAAGGGGGGCATCGAGAAGGAAAGCCCTGTCCTTCTCCTCGATCCCCAAGCGATTAAGCCATAAATGTATCTCTGTGACGACTATTGCTGCCATAGAACGGCCAATAGCACGAGCCGTCTCCTTAATAATACGGAGAGATAAGTCAGCTACTCTACGAAATTCAGTAATACCGTTGAGTGAGACCTCCCAGTTATCATCCACCTCTTTGAGGAGGTCAGCCTGGTATGCCTGTAATAACCCCATCGTGTGTAGGCATGCACCGGCTCGACCCACCGCCATATAAGCTTTCCCTAACAAATTCGATGTACGAGATTTGGAGGGAAGTGTCTGAGCTATCAGGGGTGACGCAACGTCAGGGAGAAAATATTTCGCAAAATATTCCTCAACCCGAGGCATCACCCCATAACCATTCTCATTAGATTCCCTAATAGATGAGTAAATATATACATGGGGGGAAAATAATTGAGATGAACATGGATTTTCCCACGATCTCGATACCTCAGTATGAAGATCAGTGAAAAAGGGAAGGCTCTGACACAAAGATTGTGACTGGGTCTGCAGGAAGCGCTCATCCATTTTATTTTTCTTAGTCGCTTCCTGCTTATTATATGGCCATTCAACGTTTAATTTAACCACTGCCCTGGTCACAACCTCCAGCAATTCCTCAATAACGGGAATATGGGGTGGCGAATCCCCATATTTATGTGATTCAGTGTTGATAATATCTAACCCCTCGGAGCCAGATAAATCAAACGCTGTGTCTTTAACACGGTCGGAAGAAGCCGCAGCGCGGGCTTCCGAACCGTGCGCGAGACCAGTGGAGCTGGTTAATAAACACTGAGAAAGGGTCGCAACCGTCTCAGTGTTATCTGCCAGCTCCACGTGCGAATCCCATGCATACAAGCGGCGCGCTGCCTCAACAGACGCGGGGCCTGATGCACTGGAAACGCGAGCCTGATCTGATTGATCGAACAAGCTCAAACGGGAGCGGAGCTCTCTCATAGATAGCTGAAAACAGTTTGCACAGACAGCGCCCTCGAGCACTGCCCGTGCATGCTCCACTCCCAGACAAACAACACAAAACGAGTGCGTGTCACCCTCGCTCAAAGAGTCGTTTCTCTATATTCGCCATATATATATTGAGATAGACAAACAACACCAAATAAGACAATACAGTCACACAGAACGCTTGCTGAAGACAGAAAGCTGATACGGCTATGTTCCGTTGCCCTTTTATAGCTTCCGGATCACCGTCACATGCAACGTCACGAGTGACAAGCACCAATCAAGATTGGAATAGTTCCATTACAGACTTCAGACGCGTCATGCCGAGGGCATTCCCCAAAGTATCGAGTATCGATGCAGCGGGAGTTCCCTTTACGAAAGGGAACTGCAGTTAAGTTTACAGTATTGTTGCGAGTCCAAAACTAGAGGAAAAGAAACATCTCTTTTGCTTGACCGTACATGTAATTCTGTTTTAATACCTGTGTTGGAACAAAGGAGTCCATCAGGCATTGTTACCGGTATTTCTGTAAACCCCGAGAGCAAAGTAAGCTACTCCGGTCAGGAAGAATATTCTATTGTATGTCGCTAGCAACGACACGTTACGGGTTAAACCACTGGCTTCGCTAACCAGCAAAGAAACCCGCGTTATAGTTTCTGCACAGAACAGAAACAAAAGATCCGCCGTGATCTCTCAAGAATTTATTTGCAGTGTGATTTTTGTGTTTGCAAAAGGTCTGCGTGACCTTTTTAAAGAATTTATTTGCAGTGTGATTTTTGTGTTTGCAAAAGGTCTGCGTGACCTTTTTAAAGAATTTATTTGCAGTGTGATTTTTGTGTTTGTAAAAGGCCTGCACGCGTGAAATTGCGATTGCTGAAGTCAATCTTACAGGCGTGTATTGTTCTCATGTTTTAAATTTACCACCTCGTGTCTTTGTTCCGCGTAAGCGCAACACTGCCACCGCGTGGTCGACGACGGGGTAAACACCCGTCGGCCATTTCCTTCCGCCTTGATTTTTGGTGATTCAAAAAAAATTCGCAGTCGTGTATCTAAGAAGCTGTTTAAACACATATTTGCAGTTACAGCTCGCTAAGTTCGTTTAAAACAACCCTTGTATTTTGGACTGAGACATTTTATTGTGAATTTAAATTCCCAGAAAGGAAACCGGAAATTATAGAGTGTCTCAATCCAAAAGCACTGATAGTTCACCCGGAAGAGGACAGCGCCCCACGTGGCCACACCCCTCCAGGTCAACTATCCCTCTTCTCCTCAGGGTCACTATACCCTGCTGTGTTTTCCACTTTTAAATCTACATTGATGATTCTGTTTGGGTTTATTCCCATTTTTAAATAATCATTTAATAACAACTTCAATGTTATAGTGATTATTTTATTTTGTTGTTGAAATCCTTCCATTTCTAAAAAAAAAAGATTTTTTTTTTTTTTTTTGTCATTTCCAATCATCATACCCCTGAGAAAGACAGAGCCCCCTAGTGGAAGCTCCCTGTCCAAGTCAGCTTTCTACAAATTTACTCTGTTGAATTTCATTCCATAGATGCTGATTTCGAATGATTAGTTTGTAATCATTACAAAATAACTTAAGTGTTGTTTGATTGTTATAAATAACCATTCGAATTCTCTGTTAACCTGTTAAGCTGCAACGCCACTTTTGAAAAATCCCCAGAAATGACATACCCAAACTGAAACACATACAGTTCATGAACCCTTTGCACTAAAAGCACAAGTATGATCTCATTTGAAAGCTGACACCTGGTAGTTTATTGTAAATGTAGAATTAATTATTGTCATAATGAAAAAACATTTTTTAAATAGCTTCAAAGTTTTGTAAAGTTATTAGAAATTTGTTTTTATTAAACATATTCATGAAAATAAAATTGAAGTGGGCCCTGGAGCAATCTAGAAATGCACTGCAGCTAAAGCCATATGTGTGACCATGTTATATTTAAAATCTGAAAATGATAAGTCTAAAACTCTGTATTTAGTTAAATGTTTTTCAAGATCATGTCAAATTACTTTATTTTGGGCCTAGCTAGCATGTTAGCTTAGCACACCATCAATACACGACCATTTATGAGATTAAAACCATGTTTGTGCTACAAACGTACTTTATAACGCAAGTGGAGTGTTTTAAATAATCTTCTGTGATCTAATTTGGCTTCAGATAAAAAAAAAAATCAGACAGAAAATATATTTATAGAATTATGCACAATGATAAAGTCTATATCGATTAGCAATACATTATAAATATAATATATTATAAAAATACCTGGCATTGCTTGAAGAACACAGGCAAATCACATATCATTGCAATTATGTTTATTGTTTTCAAAACGTCTGTATCTGCATATTACAGCGATCTCTGTGTTAGCTTTGTGTGTAGCTGCTGCTATCAGTGACGTCCTTGAAGGTCACATGATTATGGCTCTTCTTCATGTTCCATATATGGAGTATTTTTGTGCATATAGCGCCCTCAGGCTATTGGTATGAATTGAAAACACAGCACGTCTCAGTAAGAAGCGCTCATAATGATTACATCGACGCATTTGGGTATAAATTCAATAAATATTATTCCTGTCTATAGAAATATGATGTGAATCTATGAGAATATATCAATATTTCTCCAAGTCTGCACATTTTTGAGCTAAAAGTCCTGAGGAACGTTGTTTTGTATAGCACTGTCATGACAACAGCACGGAGTTTTTTTTTCTGAATGGACCAGCTGACGCTCATAATTCATATTAAAGGGATCGATGCATTTTTTCATTTCATAACTCCTGACACAAATTAAGACATAACTGTCACTATAAGTTTCTCAGAATACAATAGTGGTCAAATACTGAAACTTGAGTCTTATATCTTTTTAATGATGTATAGTTTGTCAAAGTATAACATTTAATCTGATAGTAACTTTGAACTAAATAAATAAAAAAACGCTTCAGTGCGCCGACGCACTGGTGAGGGTTAACAGGTTAAGGTACCCCAGGATTATTTAGATTTGATTTTAAGCCAATTTTGAATTAAAAGTTTAAGTGTGTCCAACAGTTAAGGCGAATCGACGAGAGGAAGAGCACCCCCTAGAGGCTCTATTAAAACACTACAGTGGTCTACCGCACCGCTTCTCCTGTTTCCACCTACATCGAGAAACCGCTAACCTTCTTCTGTTTCACCTTTAACTGACAAGACCATACACCCTTTTTATTCGGTTTTTCCGTTTCAAGGTTGGTTTAATTTTACTTTGTGTTTTTTTTCTCTGCGAAGTTTTATTTTGTTATTATTGTTTTACCACATAACCCATTTGGTGTAAGCAAGAAATCTTAATTCACTTTAGAGTCCCTTGTTTCACTCCATGTTGTGGCTCTTATAGGCAAGAATCTCAGCACTTGCAGTGGACTAGAGGAGTCCCGGTTCGACCTCTGTGGGTGAGTCTCCCGACTGACGTTTCCGACACTGACCGTGCGGTGACCCTTGAGTTTCTCTTACCTCTGCCACGGGCGGCGGCACGCAGTGCGTGACCTCAGCAATCCGGTGCTTTGGAGTGTCAGCCATAAAAACCGACGCAAGAGTCAATTGTTGGGACCGCTGCGCAAACACTAGGCAGCCCCTGCCATCGTTCTGTGACGCACCCACCTTTGCATTGCGTTTGGTTGGTTGATATCTCCGGAACTACTAGGATTGTGTTAAAAGTCACCCTGTTTGAGGGGTCGTGTCCGTGAGCAGAGTAACGGAGAATCCAAGGTCACGGCGGGTAGGTGTTCGGGGCGCCAGGAAGGTTGACCGCGCTCAGAGAGGGCCGGCCGGGGCGACCTCCGTCCATTTCAGGTAAGACTAAATCATTTGAAAAAAAAAAAGAAAACTCTGCCTCCCACTATAAGCCACATAATCTTAAATATCTCCCCCAAGGCACATCCTTTGTGCTATTAGTGTCCAAATTACAGCTCAGATCAAATCACTGATATTTTTGTTTTTGTTTTTGTGTTCAATTTCTGTTTCTTCCTTCCCTTTAAATCCTCGCCTACTCGTGCCTTGCATGTTCTGTGGTAACTTGTTTTTCAGTGCACCAACGAGACCCCAAAAAGCTAAGTAATAGAGGGACAACTGAACAGTCCCTATTCCGGGTCCTATACTGACCCGCCTAACTGTCTAAAGTCAGTTAGCCCAAAAGTTCTATAGACGGCATACCGCCCTATAGTTCATTAGCTTCACGACACGATTGCATTGGCCCTTCTTGTGTGTGTGTGTGTTGTGTTTCCTCTCGCCTACAGTGAGTCAACATGTCGCGCTCATCCAGCCCTGCAGCTCACTGGAGTAGCCTGGAGGCGTGGTTGTCCGCCATGACTACCGGCTGCCTATCCAAAGACTTCGGTGACCCAAAACTCCTGACCCAACAGGAACTGGACGCCAACGTGGACCAGATCATGTCCCAGGACCCCACGCAGGCCTACAGTTCAAAAGAATGGAGTCGCCTCATCGGGAGTCTCTCTCACTACCTGGTGTCCCAGGCACGTCTGCTGGAGGAGGACAAAGCCCAGCTGGAAAAGGACACCGCTGGACTAAAGACTCAGCTAAAGGAGGCCTGCAAACAAAAGGAGCTGGCACAACAACAACGGGACGAGCTACTTCTGGGAACTGAGGAGGAAACACACCCGGAACTACAACAGGAAGTGGAAAGGCTACAACAGGAAGTGGAAAGACTACAACAGGAAGTGGAAAGGCTACAGCAGGCCCTGGAGGACCTGCGTCTGGACACGGACAGGACAGTGGAGGCGGAGAAACAGACCACGGCTGCCCTCAATTCCAAGCTGCTACGTGGAGAAGATCTGCTAGCAAGAGCACACACAGAATTAAAGGACAGAGACGCTAGAGTCAAAGTTTGTGAAACATTTTTGCAGAAAGCCCAAGCTGAAATTGACGAGCTCATCCAACAAAGACATGATCTTAAGGACGAGCTGGACACGGTCCACCGTGAACTCAAACATGTGTACGACCTACAAGATAAGCGGGAGGGGGAGACACACATCACCCCGTCTCTCCTTACCCGCGAACCTGCACTTCACAGCCGAACTCTTAAAGCTAAAGAAGAAGAGGAAAGCCCACGTCCTGACACTATCTCACCTGCCAGCCCCGTCCCGGAAAGACGAGCCACCAGTCATCGCACAGCCTCTAAAGAACTGGACAAGCTGGCAAGAAACATCCCTACATTCAACCCAAATCCAGCAGGTGGCAACGACGTGCACTCTTATTTAACCGATATTGAATTTCACTTGCAAACTGTGGACAATGTCACGACTTGGGACAAGTTATATCTCCTTCGGATCACTTCTGGGCGCATCGTGAGAAGTTTCCTAGATCGCCAGCCAGAATCTGTTAAAACGAATTATCCACAATTACGACAAGCCCTGATCCGTGAATTCTCTGATCCAGAGTCGGAC
Organism: Leuciscus leuciscus; assembly: GCF_965113295.1. Taxonomy (NCBI): domain Eukaryota; kingdom Metazoa; phylum Chordata; class Actinopteri; order Cypriniformes; family Leuciscidae; genus Leuciscus; species Leuciscus leuciscus. The sequence continues at coordinate 21,551,547 of NC_138739.1, read as the reverse complement.
CAAGGCATCCTGGCGGCGATGGACCTTAAACAAGCTCGTTTGGAAACGCCGCAAGCCTACTACGAACGTCTGCGGCTCGCCTACTTCGGACCGAGGAATGAGGCACACATGGAAGAGGACGTGAGTTTCAAAACGCTTTTTCTGCGGAATCTCCACCCAAGTCAAAGTGCGCACCTGGGCGTTCTAGTCTGTCCACGGACCCTGTCAATTCAACAGTTACGTGACCTGGCCCACAAAGCGTACGTAAAACAAAAGACTGTGTCTGAAAAACCTGTAAAATACCCCACAGTGTGCGTCGTCTCTGGGCCCAGTCCAGAACTTGCCCTGGAAGGTGCACAGCCTACCAACTACGAACCCAGCAACAAACAGTCCCGACCGTTCCAAGCCGGCAGAGGACAGCGAAACCGGGGTGGTGTCCGCCCAAGGCCGCAAAATGATCGTTTCGGGGGATCCTGGGACCGGCATCGCTTCCCCCACAACCAAAAGGGCGGAGGCAGCTGGGAGGCCGACCAACACCCCAGAAAGGGCCGACCCCGATCTCCCCGAAACACAAGCCCAGATAAACGGCCAAGGGACCCCCCTCGACATGACGACGGTAAACCCAAAGTGGAGCCCACATCCGACAGAAACAGTACAGCCACGCCCGAAGAAGCAGAACTCCTCAGAGCCCTGATAAAGCTCGTCCAAAGGAAACCTCACAAGGAAGACAAAGATAAACCGGACACCGCATGACTAACCCACAGGCCTGGAACCAATGCTCCTCACGCTGACAGCCCACCTGACACTGTTGTTAAACCCCAGACTATTGAACTCGCTGTCACATCAACAAGTGACAGCTCCACTCACTCCCTCAAGCTGACATCCCCTCAAAACACTGCTGTCAAACCACAGACTAGCACACCAGCTGTCACATTACCAAATGACAGCTCCACTCACTCCCTCAAGCTGACAGCCCCTCAAAACACCGCTGTCAAACCACAGACTAGCACACCAGCTGTCACATTACCAAATGACAGCTCCACTCACTCCCTCAAGCTGACAGCCCCTCAAAACACTGCTGTCAAACCACAGACTATCACACCAGCTGTCACATTACCAAATGACAGCTCCACTCACTCCCTCAAGCTGACAGCCCCGCAAAACACTGCTGTCAAACCAAAGACTATCAAACTCGCTGCTGCATCACCAAATGACAGCTCAACTCACTCCCTCCAGCTGACAAAAACACTTCCTGCAAAAGACTGCAGCAGCTCTCACAACAAATTGCCAGACAGCGCCGTCCTAGTGATCTGCACCAACAACGAGACACTAGAGACCTACCCTCACTGCTTGTCAATCAACACACAAGAACCCATGCCACAACTCCTGGGCAACCTCATTGAGAGAGGAGTGGCACGAAAACTGTACTTATCCATCACCTTAGAAAAGGAAATGCAGCTCGAAGCCCTGGTGGACACAGGCTCTGATCTCACGCTAATTTCTGCTCAACTATTTCAAAAACTCAAGTTTGAAGCGCAAAGACAAAACCGAACTCTTAAATTCCACACTTGTGAGCTGAACGTGCAGTCATACAGTCAGAACGACATCCAGCTAAGGAACTTAGCTCCCATTCACCTGGCAATCGGTCCTATGAGCATAGTCCACCCTGTCTATATTTCCCCTATGAACACTTATCAATTTCTCATAGGCAAGGACCTGCTGGAACGCTTTGAACCCTTGTTGGATTTCAAGCATCTACAGATTTGGGCTCAGGTGCGCGAACCCCTCCCCCTCCAGCCGCACAAATCCATTGAGCCAGAATGCCAGGCCACAGGGATCGTGGAAATTCCCTCAGCCAGACATGAGGATGAAATCCCCACAGCTGTTCAGGGTTCAAGTTCGCTACTCTGCACGTTCAGAACAACGCCAGACTCCGATAATTACTGCCCCCAGGTTAAAACTCCCCTGCAGCTGCAGGACGTAACCGCAACAGACATTATCCTGGCACTATGGGCAGACAACTCGGCTATGAGCTTGTCACTCTTCAATGCAATTCTTGAAAAGACTCCAGACCTGCCCTACACCTGTAAACGCACCCGTTTCCCTTTGAACCCCGAACCAACCTCATTGACATCTGCCAAAGGAATCTGTGCCTTGAACTTGACATGGAATCACCGGCACTTGACCCATTACTTCCTGATCCTGGAAGACCCAGCTCACGACGTCTACATTGGAGCAGACATCTTGATTCGCCTCAAGGCTCATGTGGACATGTTTAATGAGGTTGTATGGGCTCCATTGATTTCACAGCCACCTGTTCCCATCAGTCATGACAATCTACTGTCAGGTCAGACCATCCCTGAAGTCTGCACCCTCATCAATGAACAAGGAACAATCGTACCTGCTTACACGAAAGGAGTCGCCGTGCGGCTCAACCTGCGACAGGGCCAAACCCTAAACCACACACTGGCTTTCTTCCAACCTTCACCTGAATGTATAGAACTCGGACTCACCCTCGAAGCCACACCCCTCACTGAAGTGTCATCTCGGGTAGTCTACATTCTGTTCAACAACTGCACAGCAGCTGACATCAGCATCCCCAAAGCCTACCGACTGGGATGGCTAGTCAGTAGTGACTTTCATGACTTTGAACTGATACTACCCGTAATAGGGCCCATTCCACCTGCACTGATACCTGAGGGACATACTGACAATACCTTGTTCACAGCACCCTTCCAATTCATTGCCATCACATCTGTCATGTCGGTAGCCAAACACCGTGTGTGCAGAACAGAGCTGACAGAGGATCAACACCTCACAGTGTACACAGTCTCCCACCAGCCCGTCAGTGAAGCTGACGCACCTGCCATGCCGGTTGAAACCAACCCGACTGATGACAAACCAACAGAGGAACCATACCAAGGTTTCGAATTGCAAGTGCAACAAATTCTACAAGATGCTGATGCCCTCCAGGATGATGCAGACCGCCAAAGACTAAAACAAGTCCTGTACAAGTTCAAAGAATCATTTGCGAAAGACTCTTTAGACTGTGGTCTGACGGACCTCCACACAGTGCGTATCCCCACGCACCCTGAGGCTCCGCCCACCTTTGTCAAGCAATACAAGATTCCCATCGCCTCACACGAACCGGTGCGGGAAATCATCGAATCAATGCTTGAGAAAAATGTCATTCGAGCCTGCAATAGCACCTACTCTGCGCCACTATGGCCTGTTCTCAAGCCTAATGGAAAATGGAGACCAACCATTGACTATCGCAAACTAAATCAACAGGTGCCATTGTCACGATGGCCCATGACTCAGCTGGAACAGGAAATCCCACAAATCAGAGGAGCCACCATCTTCTCTACACTCGATGTGGCCTCTGGATTCTGGACCATTCCAGTACACCCTGATGACCAACACAAGCTGGCATTCACGTTTGGCAACCGACAGTACACCTTCAACAGGTGTCCGTTCGGGTATGCCAACTCACCAGCTGAGTTCAACATCTTCCTAAACAAAGCCTGCCCAGACGCCAGGATGAGAGGTAACCTGATTTACGTCGACGATGTGCTTATGAAAAGCACGACGGTGGCAGACCACCTAAAAGAAATTGACTATGTTTTAAACCAGTTATCTGCTGCCGGCGCCAAGATAGCCCTCCACAAGGGGCAATGGTGTAAAAGCAAGGTCAATTACGTTGGCTTGCTCATTGGACCACATGGCATTGAACCACAATCAAACCGTATTCATGCCATTCAAAACATCAAGCCTCCCACTAACGTCTCAGAACTTCGAAGCTTTCTAGGAGTTTGCAACTACTCCCGACAGTTCATCGAAAACTACTCAGACATCGCCAGGCCTCTAACGACTTTATTGAAAAAGAACTGCCCTTTCGTCGGGTCAGATGCTCAAGAACACGCTATGGTAGAACTTAAAAGACATTTATGCACAGCTCCATGCCTTGCTTACCCTGATCCACATAAAGAATTCCACCTGGAAGCTGGGTTTTCAAACCAATGTCTCAGTGCTGGCCTATACCAACAACATGACCAGGACAAAAAGGTAGTCGCATATGCCAGCAAGACACTTCTCCCTCCAGAATGTAAATTCTCAGACTGCGAGAAAGCGTTACTCTGTACAGTGTGGGCTATTCAGCGCTTCTCCAACTACATTGGTGCACAGAAAGTCATCATAGAAACATGCCACCAGCCCGTCATGTTCCTCAATAGCCAGCGAATCTGCGACGGCGTTGTCACCAATTCACGCATTGCTACATGGCTAATGGCTCTCCAAGGATGAAACGTCGAGGCAAGATATGCACAAAACCACAAATCCGCTCTAGGTAACGGCCTGGCGGCCTGTCAAAACTGCTCTGACAACTCTCCTGCTGCAACGCTGAATACACCTGAGCCCCAACAACCACCACTGACCTGCCACAGGTACTTTGACAAGAATGCGTGCGAAAGCATGCCCACAGCTTATGTTGACGGATGCTCCTACAACAGCGAGGGCATCCTAAAAGCAGGTGCAGGGGTACTGTGGGTAAACGACCACCCATGCCCACCACAACACTTCAAGCTAGGCCCCAAGTCGTCACAGTATGCAGAAATAGCAGCAATTCTCATAACTCTGCAAATCGCAGCATCAAACAACATCAAAGAACTTCTCATCTGCACAGACTCTAACTATGCCAGACTCAGTTTTGTATGCCATCTCCAGACCTGGAAACAGAATGGTTTCAAAACTGCTAACAACAAGCCTGTCAAGCACCAACACCTGTTCCAGGAATGTGATAACATCACAACGACACACGATCTCGCCGTGTACTGGAAAAAGGTAAAAGGACACTCCAAACTCCCAGGCCAAGACAAAGACTTTAATGACCACACTGACGCCCTCGCCAAAGCGGGCGCCCTACACGGTGAACCGTGGAATTCCCCGAAACCCTCACCCACCCCCGATGTAGCAGTGCTAACCAGAAGCAAGAAACCATCACCTGCTACTGCACCTGCTTCGCAGATGCTGTCACTGACCCCACAAATTTCCAATAACGACCTTGCAGAAATGCAAGCCTCAGACACTGCCATAAAGACTATGATTCTCCACCTCAAAGACCCCTCCCCCAACCCAATCGCCCCATCTGACATCACTGATAACACAGATCTCAGACACCTACACAACAGCAGACACATGCTGCGTGTGCGGGACGACATTTTATGGTTTGTCACCGATGACACCACTTCGCCCAAGCTCGTTGTGCCCCGATGTCAAAGGGGGGAGATGATAAACCACGCCCACAACGCACCATACGCGGGGCACCACGGTACCAGAGCCACGTATGAGACACTTAGACAAGTGGCATACTGGCCAGGTATGCAGCAGGATGTGGCAGAGTATGTGAGAGAATGCCTGGTCTGTTGTCAGTTTCACCCTACAAACCTGACTCACAGAGCCCCGTTGCAACGCAGAGGAATCACATTTCCCTGGTCAGATCTCCAAATTGATTGGGTGGGACCGCTGCCCAGAACGAGCAGAGGTAACAAATACTTTCTCACGGTGGTATGCCAGTTTACCAAATGGGTAGAGTGTCTGCCAGCACCTAACGACACTGCCCAAACAACGGCATATCTCCTGATGAACCACATCTTCTCCCGATTTGGCCTACCGCTCAGAGTCAATTCTGACCGAGGAACTCATTTCACCGCAGATATCATGCAAAAGATCTGGAGAATTCTAGGGGTACAAGCTAAACTTCACATCAGTCACCATCCGATCTCATCCGGACAGGTAGAAAGGTCTAACCGAACGGTGGTCGCCATGTTGAGAAAATATGTGTCGGCTAACCAGAAAGACTGGGATGCGAAACTTCCCCTGGTGCTGATGGCTATCCGAGCCACACCGCAGGAATCCACCAGAGTGGCTCCATTTGAACTCATGACTGGGAGGCAGATGACTCTGCCCTTACACCTGTTGTACCAACCAGGAGACAACAACCTCGTCACCGCCTATACTACGTCCCAATATCTGGACGAGCTCCATAGACACTTGAAAACAACTTTCGCTTTCGCTCAGCAACACCTGAAGACTAGCGCTGAAGGCCAGAAAGCCTTTTACGACAAAAAGGCATCACACCAAGAACTCAGTGTGGGCGACAAAGTCCTGTACTACAGTTTCGCCTTGCCACCCAAGCAACTGTCAAAAAAGTTTCTGCCTCACTGGACTGGACCACATGAAATTGTGAACAAACTCTCTCCTGTAGCATACCAGATCCAGCTTAAACGGGGACCAAGAGAACCCGTTCTCAAATGGGTCCACCGAAATCAAATTAGAAGATATGTGGCCCGTAGTAGGGACAGACAAGAAGAGGCCAATACAAACTAAACTCAACCGCCGTCCTTACAGGAAAAGAAGACTGTTCCATCCCCCGGGACAACCCTTGCTGATCTGTGCCTTCTTTCTTTCCCCTTTTCATCCACACCTCTCTCTCTCTTGCCTGTAACAGGATGCTGCTGTGGATTGCCATCATGTGCCTTCAGTCGACCAGAGGCCAGCCACCACCCGATGTCATCTCACCAGGGCCAGCCTCGGGAATTGTGTTGAGAGAGCAGCCTGGACTGCTTATCACAAATTGCCGAACCCACACACAGAAAGTGTACGTGCGACTCGACCCTCGAAACGTCTACCGTGCGCACTACCCGAGATCCGCCACCCACTACAGTTGGGCGGGGGCCAGATGGACAGAAACCGCCCTCGACCATGCTGAAGCTGACATCGTACACATGTTGAACCAACTTGAAAAGGTGACTCTCACCCAGGCCGAACTGAGTGGACACAACAGACGGTCCAAAAGGTTCCTCGGAGCCCTACTCGGAGCAGCTGCCGCTGTGGGCACGCTGTTCAACATCGGGATGTCTAGCGTCAACGCCGTGAACATCGCCACGGTACGAAGACATGTGACAGAAATCCAGACGGAACTCCCACAGCTGAAAGACCAACTCACCACGCAAAGCGCATCCCTAACCACCATAGGCAAAACCCTGAGAGGTACCGTCACCATCCTTAACACACATAGCGTCATGTTGAACCAAACTTTGAACTCAATGAGACAGATGTTCACAGTCTTCCAGAATGACTTTGCCCAAACTCAGTTGGTCACCGCATTGATGTCCGACATGCTCAGAGAAGTGAGCTCCTCCATGGACAACCTAGCCATGGGAAGGATCCCGCCTTACCTAATACCCCTGAGTCTCGTACAAACCGTGCTGGCTTCCGCCACCACCGCACCCACGGATCCGATACAAACCCATCTTGCCTACTCTTTAGGTAGCGCCATTCCACTGTACGTTGACCCGGCACAGCGGGAGGTGGGCTTCCTCCTCAATCTGCCAATCATCGAATCAAGCCGAATCTACCGTCTTAAAGACATTGTCAACATCGGATTCTGGCAACGGGACACTCAGTTTAAAGTACGGACTCCCGACGTGGTAGCGTACCATGACAGCGACCCACAACTGTACCTAGCACCTAACCTACACATGTGCACCCGCACGAAAGACATTCACTATCTCTGTCCCAGCAAACCTTTCCTCAGAGATAACACCGATGGGATCTGCGGCCTCCAACAACTAGCCAACGACGCACGTTGTCCGGCCGATGCGAAACCTCGCAACCAGGTCACCGAGACGCAAGCTGAGATCGTAGGAAACCGATGGCTCGTGAACACTCCAGTACGGTCAGCGACACTGACCTATGACCAACACGACACTGCTACACGTGTCAACCTGCTCAACCAAAGCATGTGGATTCAAGTCCCACGAGGAGCCATCCTCCACCTAGATGACCTGGCCTTGTACCACCTCCCAAGTGAAGAGTACCAAGCCGAGCTAGAAATTCCGTCTTTCTTCAAGAACCGCAATTTCACTCTAGATCCCGAACTGGAAGATTGGATTGAAAAAGGAGGGCCACAAGTCATCGACATAGCTCCCCTGGACTCAGCCCTCCAAGCATTGTCTCGACTACCCATCCTGAACACTTCACCTGTGGTGCAAACATGGACAGCCGCCGATACCGCACTATGCATTACCAGCATCCTCGGACACGCCCTAGCTTTGGGTTTGGCCTATATCCTGTACAGAAGGATCAACGCAATTCGAACCTCCACAGCCAAGCTCACAGAGGCAGTCTCCATCGGCTTCAGGAGAAACCTCCGGAAGGATGACTCCCCACTAGAGCAAGCTGAAGACCTCATCGAGCTCACGCTGCAGTCCTAAGCAACACCCGTGTGCAGCCTCCTCCCATCCATGCACCTGCCATCTGACCGTTGTTACCGTGATGACTCGACTAGGCCCATACACGCCCTGTCGACTCATCAAAAGGGGGACTGTAACGGAGAGCAGATCACCAGTCTGCATGGTGATTTAATTAGATTAATTAATGCAGGCTAAATCTACAAAAAACCCTGTCTCGCTCTGACTCAAGCTATTCTCACATTCCAAAGCACTCTCATTTACGACACCTCTGTTGTTTTGAGATTGCTCAGCGCAAGACGTGCAGCCCAAACGGCGCCGAAAAATGGTGTAAATCACCATTTTCCCTCTCACTCTACATGATCTCTTACGTCTAAACCAACAGAGACCGTCTGTTTATGGCCGGGAGAGCCTAACGCTGACCAATGAGAGCGATCCCGAAAGCACTCCCCCCTAGGGAGTCCCTCGGACACTGATTTACACATAGACACTAATTAACTCTTCACAACAATAAAACAGTGTTGTAGAGACCAGATGCCCAAAACATGTGGTCTCTGCCGAGTACATCAATCCAAAAAGCCGAACGCACGCACACACATAAGACTCACCCGCAGCGCCGGGGACAAGAGTTCAGCGGGCGGGTATGAACTTTCAAGACGCACTCACATACACACACACAGAAACACACGCAGGTCCCACCACGTGGGACTAAAATCCTTGTATGAAATATTTTAAATGTATTTTCTTGATGTGTGTCTGACCCCCTTGTCCCAAATATTATGCCTATGTAGTTTGTTGACCTGTAATCACTCTGTGGTGCCCACAATCACAAGAAATTCTGTACCTCCTTGATTTTAGATCTTAGAACTGTCATTCGCGGTATTGCCGTGTTCCACAGACCCCAACGATGCTGAATCTTTAACACAAAATATCAGAGAATGCATTGTTTGTTAAATACCAGTGTTACTAAGTTATGGACGAATTCATCGTTTCAAAACCCCGCGGAAAGGGGGGCGTATAGACCTCGAAACGTCAGGAGGTGGGCCCATACGTTGTTAAAGACGATTGGCCCACGTACGTGAGGGAGGCGTGAGTTTAGCCCTTTAAAATTTCGCGCCCCTCTCCTCTCGATGCAGTCCGCCAGAGAGAGAAAGACGACACGCCTCCTTCCCTCAAGGAAGCTTCGCTCGCTTTTATTTTCCTTTTTATTTCCAAGTCTTTTCTTAGAACTACTATTACTAAGTGATAGTCTGCTGAAACCAACCCACGAACTGACTTAAGGCTAAGATAATCTTTGCTGAGTTTTCGCTCGCTTCAAGTCGCCATAGCAACCAGAACGCTGTGACCACGTGATCCAGGGGCCTTTATCCAACACACACACCGAAGGCCGATCTTCCAAACAGAGTAACGTAGATCTTTTAAATTTGCAATCTGAAGGAAATGCTGTTTAAAGTTGTCTAAATATTACTAAGAAACGTTGGGGTTTTGTGGTGAATGACTAAAACTGTTTCTATCTCTCTCTCTAAATTCTCTTTCACACACACAAACATACACGTTCACACACACACATACTCTCACCCACGTGTGCCGAGATAAACACACTGCCACGTGCTCACGGAGCCGTCGGCAAACCCCTCTCAACATCTCACACGCTGTTTCTCTCTCTCTCTCTCTCTCTCTCTCTCTCTCTCTCCCAATCTCTCTCCCTTCCTCTCTCTCAAACCATTTTATTTTGTTGTATTTCTGTATTACGATCGTTATATTGCCTGTTTTGTTTATGCATTTTTACTCCTGCGTGATTTAAAATAATTGTGTAATCGCTAGCTTGTTTAAATAAACTTTGTTAAATCATTTGAATTAAGTTTGCCTGTTTTGTTTCAAATTCTGAGTCCCTGAGTAGTGCAGATTTTACCTTATAAGCTCTACGATTGGTTTTATTCTTAAAAGAAACCTAAATTTGTCTAAAACACGAAGATAATTATCTTCTTTGTGGCCACAAGAAAGTGTTATCTATCAGTGTTAAAGACGCCCGATTTCTGTTCCTAAATCATACATTCGGTCCGCTGGACCGGACCGGGCTGTATGATAAAAGAACCTTCTTCAACTTCTACCTCAAATTCCCCCAAATTGAGTAAATTCTACCCGTCTCTATCAGTGATTATTACAAGTAATTGTGTGATCGCTGATACAAGCCGAGGTTTTGACCTATTCCCTATTTTGAATAAATTAATTTATGGAAGCAACAGATGCATATTCACATTGATGAATATTACCGCTAATTTGAGCTGATTAATTCCCCAACACAAAGTCATTGTTGTTACACATTTCAGCACGAAATCAACATTTCAGTTAATTTTTATTAACTGAAATCACGTAGCCAATCTTTTGCAGTTTATTAATACACGTCGAAATCACTGGTTAGAAACAAATGATTCGCAAACGTTTCGATGCTTTAGTAAGTATTGGCGTTTCGAAAGTGCCAATTTGATAGGCTAGTTGTTATTAGAGGTATTTTTGTAACGTGACTCACATTCAAAACTGAACACAGCAGCACACATTTAGAGACGGATTCTCTTAATAATGATGAACAACACTGTGAAGAGTCTCTGCTGAACAGTGGCGGAGCCAGAGGGGGGTCCGGGGTGGCACTGGACACCCCTGACATGCGATTGGCCACCCCAACATTTTATTTGCTACTGGCAGTTGCTGATGCTGATTTTAAAAATAAATTAATTACGTTCGCCGGCAGCCCGTTTTCAAACAGACGAGCAGAGGACGAGAGATGGTTGCCAGATACCGAACTTCACTGAATAAGAAAACATCATATTTGAAGTAAGTTTTTAAGGTTTAGCATCAGGGTGGTTTGCTCCGAATAGCCTACATTAGGCCTAATACACGCATATACAGTACCTTGCCGTGTGTACGTTACAGTATACAAATGTTCTAGCTAATGTGAGGATAGGAGATCAAAACGCAGGCAAAGAAGAGCAGAAACAAGCGATATCATGATGCGATCACTATAGGACTCGAAGCTTTATGGGTGTAGGGTGTTGATGGACTCGATCTACTGTGTTTTGATCATCATTATGAATCTGATCTAGATGTAGTCTTTGATAAAAATGCGATTTTCTCAGCTTTTTGCTCATGTTGCTTTTTATGAAACTTGCCAACATTCAAGTGTTGATAAAAAAAAAGACGCACGAAGCTAGAATAAAACATTATTTTTTTGTTTTTGTTTTAAAGCACAGGGTCATTTCTTTCTTTTGGTATGTTCAGGTATTCATACAACAAAATATTCAGGTATCCTCATTATGTCCTGAGTAAGGAAAAAAAGTCCAGAAGAATCCCATTAGGGGAAAGTTTCGAAAACTGTTTCTGGGGATTCACTTTTTATTTTACCTGCCTTTAGTCTTCTGCATTCTTCTTACCATTGTCTCCTGTTCTTCCCTCAGACTCATCACCCAGAAACAGTCCCACGGGCCCAGCCCCAAACCCCATCTCTTAAAAATTAATAAAGGCTGGTTTAAAGTACTTCTTCCTGCCTCTATGTATTAATACTCATGGGTAGCCGTAATGGGTTCCATTCAGACCTTAACATTAAGTATTTTACTGTTATGTGTCAACAAGCTTCAACAAGACATGTTCACCTGGCTAGACCCAATGTTTAGATCTGTTGTGGTATTTATGCAAATTAGCACATACATAATTATATTATGCACCGTTTGTCCATCTTAACAAACAATTAAAAAAAACTTGGAATACATTTTTTGTTTGTCTTGATGTAAGTAATCAACTCAGTAATTTTCACGGTGATATCTAAAGGTTAAAACTTTTACCCCATTCACGTGAGAGAAAGAATGAATAGGCGTATGAATAGGCTATATTTGGGTCTTTTTCGAAACTTTCCCCTAATGGGATTCTTTGGGATTTTTTTTCCTTACTCAGGACATATTGAGGATACAAAATCAGTTGAGTTTGCTTCTGTTGCAATTTGTTCAAGGTTGACCCCCATTTTGTCTTAAAATGACTGGACTAACAGGCCGATCAGGTGCAAACAGACCCCAGCCCTTGCATCACCACTGGCTATAGTCAGTGTGGTCAGACTTCAGGACCAGGAACAGGTCAGAGCATCTACCAGACACAGGCAGTCAATCACATACCCAAGGAATTTAAGTTGAGATGATTTTGCCAGATTAAAAGGATAGTTCACCCAAAAATGAACACAAAAAAATTATTATAAATTAAATAATTATAATTAGAAAGAATTATTATAAATTATTATAAAGAAAGAATTATGTTGTATTAAATCTTCCTAAGATAAGATTTTATATTGATGGGCAATAAAATTGTTTACATTTTTCAAGGACAGGTCTGCTTGATGCCTGCTATATCTAATTAAAAACAACAAAACATTTTTGTAAATGTGAGGGTTTTTTTTGTAAATAAACGCAGCAGTTCATAACAGACATGCGGTATCTTATCTCCTTGGTGCTTCAGCTTTGTTTTCTGCAAATATTTTGGATGTTCAACACTTATAGACAAACAGAGTGACACAATTCCTTCCACAAGCTTTTCCACTGTGCGTGTGTGTACTGTGTACTAGAGGTCTTCTCGGGTCCTAAAAACTGTAAGGGAGCGCGGGGCACAACCTAAAGCCTTGTTTATACTCGACGCAGCCGCAAGATCGCGAGGCGCGCGCGGCAAAAATGACGTCATTGCGGAGTGGGCGGTCTCGCGCGTTGGGTTCGCAAGACCCAATTTCGCCTGGCGGTGTGCACGGCACTTTTTGTAACATCGCGCGCGGCGCCGCATCCGAAGATGAACGATTTCGAGGCGACTTTGTCCGAGCTGGTACGTCTGTACCAGCATGTTTATGATCCTTCCATGCGGGACCATAGAGACAGTCAGATGGCACAGAATTCCTGGAGGGAAATTGCGAAGATGTTGGGGAAGGAAGACGTATTTTGTCGAAAAGTTTGGAAAAATCTTCGAGACAAATTTGTCAAAGCCAAGTTTTAGCTGACATGCTTGCAAAAGTGGACCCAAGGAAGAAGCTTGATGTAAAGTTCAAGCTGAATCAGGTCCTTTTTGATGCACTGAGGGACAACGATGCATAGACTTTGTTTGCCATTACACACATTACAAAGTACTTAGAATTTTAAATAATACACAATAGATAATTTTTTTTTAATTCATTTACAAAAGAGATTTGTATTTATAGTTTGCTGTGAAATAAAAACAAAAACTAAAGATTTTATTTTGTGTTTGCATTTATAAATGTCTTCATAAATAAAAGTGAGGCAGTACACTGATGGTAACAGACAGTGATTAACCTCATTCTTTTGTCTCTATACACATAGAAACATTTACATTGATGGCGACCAATAAAAGCCTCTCATTTTGTGAATAGAAACACATTTCTATTAAGCACCCAGTTTGCACTTGTCTAAAGTAACTGCTTACAGTAGCAGAAGTTTGCCCTGCTGATAAAATTAAAGTTTAAACACTCTTCAATAAGGCTTCAGCTTGTAGTTTTGTATTACAAACTCAGTTACTGTAAATGCTATATTAACAAAAAATAAAAACGTATATTTTTATTAACATTGCCAAAGAGTAAAAAGGTAACGCATGTTTTTATGTTAGTTAATGCCACATGACTACATTAGTCAACATTTTAAGTGGATCTTAAAAGTTTATCAAAGTTGTCTTAAGACAGCAACAGGTATCATTCAAAAATAATTGTAGAATTTTGATGAAAGGTTTTGATCCACGCAAACTACTTCTTCACTGCTGTTTCCCGGTGGTTTAGAGGTAAATTACTCCGAGTCGCCCCCTGTCGTTTCAAAGAATAACACAACGGCGCGCGCGTCAAGTATAAATGCCTCGTCCGTCTGGAGAGGTGCGCGCGCGGTCTGCGGTGACTCGCGCTCTTGCGGCTGCGTCGAGTATAAACAAGGCTAGTTGTAACACGCTTGTTTTAAATACTTCCGCACATGCTTGGATGACGAAACTTTGTGTATTTACTAGTTGCCATATCAACACTATATAGAAAAAAAAATTCCGCCAAAATTTTTTTTTTTTTTGGAAGATATCCATAGACATTTATTAAACCATAGCAAAAGTAAATTTCTTACTTAAGTTAATTTTTCATCTCTATTTTTTGTGTTTATTTAAAATAAGACAAATCTGATATTATTTTAATCTCCAAGATGTTATTTAACAGTTGAGATAGTTCTTTAATGCTTAGCTAACTAGCAGAAGACACTAGCAGGGTTTAAATCCCAGTTGCGCAGGCGGGGGCATGTTGTAACACTGCGTTACAATGTGCCCCTATTAGAAATATGCTATTATATTCTATACTTTTATTCATTTTATTGGGAAAACGTGAGAAAAAGGTGAATAAAGACTGAGAGTCAATGTTCAGAAATGACTAATTATTTATTTGTTTTGAACTATGTTGTAAAGCTTTGTTTTCATGTGTTCGTAGTCAAAACTCAAAAATGTGTTTATATTTAATTATAAAAAATTGCCATTATTTTATATGAAAAAGTTTTTTAATTGTATTTTATTTAGAAAATATTTTAGTTTGTTTTGAATATATTTTTTATTAGATCAGATAACATTTTAAGCTGTCATATGTTATGTTACAATGTGCCCCACCTATGGGGCATGTTGTCACATTTCACTTCCATTCTTTCGGGGTATGTCAAGAAAAAAGCAGCCTATATACTGTATTAATAAAACAAAACCACATAATTGTACATGTGGGAAATTAATGTGGGAAAAAATAAATACTCTGAACCATAAGTAGATTTACACAAACTGAGAAAGTCAAAAAGCGTTAGGTTGTGCCCCGCTCTCCCCTACCCGACCCGGATCGACCCGAATCACTACTTACCCGAACCCGACGTGCATAAATTAATTTTTTTTCAAGAAAAACCCGACCCGAGACAGACCCGATAAAATTAGACCCGAGTCCGACCCGACCTGACGCCATATCCTTTAGAACCCGACTGGACCCGAACGTAAACGGCATTTACATTGTGCACAGCCTGCAGCCCTGCGTTTCTTAAAAATGCACTTAACATAGACGCGCAAGTAGGCCTACGCGCCGAAGTGATAAAATGTCAATCACACATCACGGTAACCCATTACATCCTATAAAATTTGACATAATGTTAGGCCTATTTACCGGACCATACGATGATTAACATTAGAACCACCACAGGGTAAAATTTACCGATGGCTGTTTTTCAAATGTAGCCTATAACAGATTTTCAATAAAATATCCAAAGTCTCCCAGTCATTGACTTTTACTAAAATTGTGTTATTTAGCCTACAATCCCGTTGTTAAAAAGTTGTTTAGATAAAACCAGATTAAAAACAAGGCATTAGAACCGCCATAGCAGGTCAAATTTACCATGTAGGCATGTCTTTATTTTTGCAACTTTTCTTTATTTGAGCAACGTGTCTGCTTACTGTAAACAGTCACACAACGCACGTTCAAAATAAGATGTTTTAGCCTAGGCTACTCATAAATGTTCAAACTTTGGATTAATTATTAAAACAATTTTTGCAATGTTTATCGTTTATTGTTTGCTGCTATTTATTCAAGTCTGCCAGTTTCCTGAAGAAAATTCCGATCTATGATGTAGCCTAATGAATACTTTTTTTTTCTGATTTCCCCAAGGGGTTGTTCTGTTATTCAAATTATAAATTATATAACTAAGCAAATTAATAACTGAGTAAATAAATGCGGAGGCAACCGTGCTTATAGCCCATTGCACGTAGAAGCGCGGATTCGCTCTCTCACTTAGAAAAAGTGAGAGAACGGTGTCATAGAGTTGTTTTAAATAATGCAATTTTGTTAAATGCCCAACATAGTTTGGGTCTTCTCGGGTCCATTTGGAAAAAGCATATTTATTTTAAATTAGCCGAGACCCGAGGCCACTATACCGAACCCGACCCGTGTCCGAGACATTCGTCTGAGTTTTGGACCCGAAACCGCTCGGGTTTTCGGATCCAAGTGGACTGGTGAAGACCTCTACTGTGTACCCCCGAAAGTAGCAGTGGCCACCCCCTGGCCACCCCCTGTATAAAACTCTACCCGCCACTGCTGCTGAAGGCGGCAACAGGCAGACAAAAACATGAGGAAAACCAATAACCTGTTTATTAAAGTCAACCTATTAGGCTATTGATACTACATTTTTTAAAGATTGTTGATCATTGAAGTCCAATAAATGTACAAACATATATTTAGCACGTTTTATAAAACGGTTATTTCCAATCCTTGATTCTGATTGGTCAATAGCTGCACTACACAACACCCCAAGCAACCACTCTTAGCAATTTATGTTTGATCTCATTGATATTGTTCATTGAAGCTAGAGAAGAGTGTGAGAGATCGAGTAAGCGAGTGTACCTGCATTTACAGTAGATATGGCATTTTCCTTCAGATCAGTCCTATATTCATAATAAAAAAAATCCGTTTGAATGTCCGCTGCGATATCTTGTCCTTTTAACAGTTAAGGGGTTGTCCCGTGCCCTAGGCATTTGCAGAGAATGTCTAATATGGCGAGAAGTTTCACTCTCACTACACTTCCGGCTTCTGAACTGGTTGCAGTTCCACTCTGATTCCATATGAGGGCGCTCACAGGACGAGTGCAGAATGAATGGAGGTCAATGGCGGTATACCCCTCAAAATCCACTTTTCTCAGGATATAATTTTTTGTCTAGTCATTTGAATGTTGTATTCGAAAGGAGATGCAAAGAAATTACACATTGCTGGGTGTTAGATTTTTTAGAGTCACTTATTTGATTTAAAAAAGTCTTTCAAAATGTCAATGACGTCAGAATGCTGACGTCATTAGCAGAATGCTAGCGTGTTATGGGCAACAACAACTCAACCTGTAAGAAATCAAAACGACATAAGTACTCGTTCATTCAACTTTCGACCTAAAACCCATGTTGAACTTGCAAAATCTACAATCACATCTGAGATTTCTCAACGGCAATCGGGTGAAAGAGACAAATTTAGCCGTCTAGCCCCATTGACTCCCATTCATTTTGCACTCATGGCGAGCGCCCCCAGTGGAACTCTGGTGGTACTACAACCAAAATTCGGTACAATAGGGCTTAATAGGGAGTGGACAGGCTCTCCGTAGACGGGCTCTGGCATTTGTTAGTTGCGTCTTGCTTTTCCGTGTTCACAAGTTTGGGTCCTTTCAATGTAAAAGTCTTCTCTACTGGCAGACTCACTCATAAACAGTTTTTGCCGCCATCTAATGGCGAAATAATGTATGTAACGTCTGTTGATGTTTTTCAACACTATTTTTTTTTTTTTCAGCGGAAGGAAGGCTTTTAGTGATTTTACTTCATGAAAGTTGCATAGATAGGCTACATATTTTTTGGCTTTAATATTTGTATTGTGTGGTGGTAACTGTTTTATAAAAGCAATAAGGTACAGCACAGCCTCTTGTACCTTATTGCTTACATAATAATGTTTGCATGTGTGTGAATAATTGTAACTGGACAATAATGGTCCTGGGCAGGCCTTTGAATAGTCAGATGAGTCAGAAGATGAACACTCGTTTATATCCGTTTTGAGGCGAGTAGAATCAGCAGACAATGCAAGTTGGACAATGATATTTGTGGATAAAGGAATAACAATTTTATTAAATTATTAATTGATGAAACAAATACAAAAAGCATAAGGATGAGTGAATGACAAGTGTAACGTCATTCTAAGTTTAGCATCTGCACGTGGTTTCATCATAAGTGTAATTGAGAGTAGGCCTATACTGCAAGATAACAAACAAACAAGTTAAAGATAGATATGGGCCTTTCTTGAAAGAAAGTCAAGTGTGTGAAGCTTGTTTGTGGTTACACAAGTTTCTTTGCCCTGTTTCAGTCATCTAGAAATACTTTTACACCTCCACAAATCAAGAAAATATGCTAATTGATGCATAAACATCTGATATGAAGCAGACTAGTTGAAACATAATGCAATAATCAAAAGGCAATCAAACATGATATGTATGATAATGGAAATTAAAAATTATAAGCACACTAAATTATATAAAAGAGGGTATTAAATGCATAAAAAAAATAACAATACTTGTTTTGTATTTTCCAATTAATTTAATCTCTTTTAATTCAGTAAATGTAAAAAAAAAAACTTTATATCATATTTTAATCAACATAGACAGTAACACTGAATCTCTTGTATGAAGTTCCTCGATGTTGCTGATGATCTGTAGTTTATAAAGTCCGGTGTGTTCAGATCGTCTCGGTTACATATGGTAACCCTCGTTCCCTGAGGGAGGGAACGGAGACGTACGTCATGGTGAACGACGAATAGGAATCTCGCTAGAGAGGCCAATCTACTTCGAGTGAAACTAAAACAAGCCAATACACATTGGCGTGCAATCATTTGCATCAGCTGCGCAGCCTCACAGCGCGGGTATTTAACGAGCAGCTGGTGCGATTGCACTTGAGTTGTTTTTGCTGAGGAGCCAAGCCTGAAAAGCTGGTCACCCCGGCGGGTAGCAGCAGATGTGGCGACGGGACGTATGTCTCCGTTCCCTCCCTCAGGGAACGAGGGTTACCATATGTAACCGAGAGCCCCGAGCGCCACAGCTGCTGCACCCCATCCAGCGCCCTGTGTAAGCCTCCACACCTTCTTGCCTGGAAGGACGATAGGAGAGGGCTTACATCGAGAGTATCCGTCACTGTTGTTCCGTGATAACCCATACAGTGAGATATTGGATAACACTGGGAAAGCGTGCCCGAACTGAGGGAGGGGAACGCTGCGGGAGCCACATTCTTAAGGAGATTTATGTGGGAATGGACATATGGACTAACCCGAGGGTTGTACTGCATATGAGTAATGGGTGACTTAGCCCTAGGGAAAGACACGGGCTTCCATTTAGGAGCAGCCGTGGAGAATATACACATATGGGATCCCCGTAGGGTCACACATATGGGACCCAGCCTAGACCCGGTTCTCAAGGATTCAGCGGATAAAGGCCTGGCACCGGACACTCCGCCATGTCCGGGCCCGAGGGTGTTTGGAGGACTAAACAGGTTTTGACTCTGGAGTAATAAGGGTGCACAGTAGGATGCAGCAAGTCGACAGAGCCGGTACTCACAGTGCTTCTACCCGTTTAGGGTGAGAACACGGAAGGACACGGGCTCTACCCGTAGGCTATAGAACCTAGCGAACGTGTTAGGTGTCGCCCAGCCCGCAGCTCTACAGATATCTGTTAGCGAGGAGCCATGTGCCAGCGCCCAGGAGGATGCAACGCCTCTCGTGGAGTGTGCATGCAACCTGAGCGGGCAGGGCACGCCTTGAGCTTGGTAAGCCAAGGCGATGGCATCGACTATCCAGTGGGCCATCCTCTGCTTGGAGACAGCCTTTCCCTTCTGCTGGCCTCCGAAACAGACAAAGAGCTGGTCTGAGGTCCTGATGCTTTGAGTTCTGTCCACGTACATACGCAGAGCGCGAACGGGACAGAGCAAAGCCAGGGCTGGGTCTGCCTCCTCCAGGGGCAGCGCTTGCAGGTTCACTACCTGATCTCTAAAGGGAGTGGTAGGAACCTTGGGCACATAGCCAGGCCGGGGTCTCAGTACAACATGGTTGTCACCCGGCCCGAACTCTAGGCACGATTCGTAGACCGAAAATGCTTGCAGGTCCCCTACCCTCTTGATCGAGGCCAGTGCAATCAGCAGCAAAGTCTTCAAGGAGAGAAGCTTTAAGTCTGCTGACTGCAAAGGCTCAAAGGGAGCATCCTGAAGTGCTCGAAGCACCAGGGAAAGGTCCCAAGAGGGTATGGAGGGAGGACGAGGAGGATTTAATCGTCTCGCCCCCCTAAGGAACCTGACGCCCAGGTCGTGCTTTCCTACTGTTTTGCCATCTATGTGGTCATGAAATGCTGAAATAGCAGCAGCATGTACTTTAAGGGTGGAGGGAGACAGCCTTCGCTCCAGCCCTTGCTGCAAGAAGGAAAGCACTGACCCTATCGAACATCTTCGGGGGTCCTCTCTACGGGAGGAACACCAATCGACTAACAGGTTCCACTTCAAGGCGTACGCATGTCTCGTAGACGGCGCTCGCGCAGAAGTGATGGTGTTAAGTACCTCTGGGGGTAAGTCACCTAGAACCTCCACGTCCCGTCCAGGGACCAGACATGGAGTTTCCAGAGGTCCGGACGCGGGTGCCATAGGGTGCCCGTCTCTGAGTCAGAAGATCCTTCCTCAGAGGAATGGGCCAGGGAGGGACTGTCACGAGGAGCATGAGTTCTGGGAACCAAGTCCGGGTGGGCCAATAGGGAGCCACCAGAAGGACCTGCTCCTCGTCCTCCCTGACTTTGCACAGGGTCTGTGCAAGTAGGCTCACTGGGGGAAATGCATATTTGCGGAGGCCCCGGGGCCAGCTGTGTGCCAGTGCACCCGTGCCGAGTGTTCCCTCGGTCAGGGAGTAAAACAACTGGCACTGGGAGGTCTCTGAGGAGGCAAACAGGTCTACCTGAGCCTCTCAGAACTCTCTCCAGATCAGCTGAACCGCCTGCCACACGGTTGAGCACACCAGGGACATACATGGCTCGAAGTGACCTCAGATGCTTCTGACTCCAAAGGAGGAGATGGCCGGCGAGTTGCGACATGCGACGGGAGCGTAGACCACCTTGACGGTTGATGTACGCAACGGTCGCAGTGTTGTCCGTACGGACCAGCACGTCTCTGCCCTGATGCGGCCTTTTTAAGCGGCTCAGAGCGAGACATACTGCAAGCAACTCGAGGCAGTTGATGTGCCAATGCAGTTGGGGGCCCGTCCACACCCCTGATACTGCATACGTGGCACCCCAGCCGGTGGCAGAGGCATCTGTGAACACCACAGCATGCCTGGACACCTGTTCCAAGGGGACTCCTGCCCGAAGGAACGAGGGGTCTGACCACGGACTGAAGGTCTGGTGGCACTCCGGTGTGATTGCCACCTGGTGAGTGCCGTGATGCCACGCCCATCTCGTGACTCGGCCGTGAAGCCAGTGCTGAAGCGGTCTCATATGAAGCAGCCCGAGCGGAGCTACCGCTGCTGCCGCTGCCATATGCCCCAGGAGCCTCTGAAAGAATTTCAGTGGGACCGCCGTCCTACCTTTGAACGTGTTCAAGCAGTTCAGCACCGACTGAGCGCGTTGCTCTGTGAGGCACGCTGTCTGTGCGACCGAATCCAACTCCATACCGAGAAAAGAGATCCTCTGCACGGGGGCGAGTTTGCTCTTTTCCCAGTTGACCTGAAGGCCCAGCTGGCTGAGGTGCCTGAGCACGAGGTCCCTGTGTTCGCATAACTGATCTTGAGAGTGTGCTAGTATGAGCCAGTCGTCGAGATAGTTGAGAATGCGAACGCCCTGTTCTCTCATGGGAACAAGGGCCCCCTCCGTGACTTTCGTGAAGACACGGGGAGACAGGGCCAGCCCGAAGAGCAGGACCTTGTACTGATATGCTCGACCCTCGAACGCAAAGCGCAGAAACGGCCTGTGTCGAGGAAGAATCGAGACATGAAAGTACGCGTCCTTCAAGTCGATCGCTGCAAACCAATCTTGGGGACGGATGCATTCAAAAATGCGTTTCTGCGTGAGCATTTTGAATGGTAGCTTGTGAAGGCTCCGATTCAAAACTCGCAGGTCCAAGATCGGTCGCAACCCACCACCATTTCTTGGGTACAATGAAGTAGGGACTGTAGTGCCCTGACCTCATATCGGCTGGAGGGACCGGCTCTATCGCGTCCTTCGCCAGTAGGACTGCGATCTCCGCGCGCAAGACATGGGCATCAGCTGCTCTCACTGTAGTGGAGTGGATGGCCCGAAACTTGGGGGGACGCCGGGCGAACTGAATCGCATAGCCGAGCCTGATGGTCCGAATGAGCCAGCGAGACGGACTGGGGAGCGCTAGCCAGTCCTAGGGCCGCTTGTTTCTGGCTTTGCCGCCCTTCTTAGCGGGGTCCTGGATGGGCGGGGCGGCCCGCCTGTGACTGGCTCCACGGCGCCGTTTAGGAGGCTGCTGCGGCGGCGCGGGAGCAGGGGCAGACGCAGGAGGCCACCCTCTGCGACGAGCAGACTGAGGGGCCGCAGGCGGTGGGGTGGAGGCAGCAGCTGGCCGCCGCGGCAGGATATGTTTGATGGCCTCATTCTGCTTTTGTACAGCCGAGAACTGCTGGGCGAAGTTCTCGACCGCGTCGCCGAAGAGGCCGGTCTGGGACACGGGGGAGTTAAGGAACCGGAGCTTGTCGGTCTCCCTCATGTCGACCAGACACAGCCAGAGATGGCGTTCTTGGACCACCAAGGTGGACATCGCATGACCCACCGACCACGCGGTCACCTTCGTCGCACGAAGCGTGAGGTCCGTCGCGATGCGAAGTTCCTGATGAACTTGGGGATCGTGACCACCCTCGTGCAGGTCCTTCAGTGCCTTGGCCTGATGGACCTGCAGCAACGCCATAGCGTGCATGGCAGAGGCAGCTTCCCCACAGGCCTTGTAAGCCTTGCCGGTTAAATCCGACGAGTACTTACAGGCCCGGGAAGGAAGACACAGTTCTCCACGCCAAGTGGAGTTAGGGCACAGTTGCATAGCAACGGCCCGTTCCACTGGCGGGATACGCGTGTATCCCTTGGCCGCCCCGCCATCAAGGGTGGTGAGGGAGGAGGAGCCACCGGGACGGTTTCTGGCAGTGAAAGGTGCCGTCCATGTCCCCGTAAGCTCCTCATGCACTTCCGGGAAGAAAGGCACTGGGGTGGGTTGCTGACTACCAGCACGCGCCACCCCGAGATACCAATCGTCCAACCTCGAGGGTTCAGGACACGGTGGAGGATTCCACACAAGCCCGACCCCGTTGGCGGCCCGGGAAAGCATGGCCATCATCTCCGGGTCCGTCTCAGGCACCGCTGGCATACCCAAAGGAGGCAGCAGTGCCGAGTCGTCATCCGCAGAGAAGTCTGACCCACCATCCGATGCAGCGATCGACATCTGATCTTCACAGGGAGCCCCAAAAGAGACAACCGGTACACACCGCGAGGATGGTCCAGCTTTCTCCAATGGGGGCTCAACTGGCTGCGGAGCGAGAGAGGGGTGAGGGCTCCTAGGGGGTTGGTTCCCCGATATCCTCAGGTCACCCATGTCACTGCCCGAAGCAACCCTCTGAGGAGGATTGGGTCGAGGCAGAGGCACGGGGACTCCGCCCCTTTGCAGGAACGTGAGTCTCGACCGCAGCTCCGCGATGGTCATCTTCCCACAATGGGTACATGACTCATCCACAAACGCCGCCTCAGCGTGTTTAATGCCCAGACACACGAGGCAACGTTTGTGACCATCCCGTGAACCCAGGTAACGACCGCATCCAGAAACACACAGATAGAAAGTCATCTTTAAAAAGACGCTCTCTATCTGTGTAAGCTCTTTTAGGGACTGCTCTCACTGGTACTGAAACACGCAGGGGAACAGTCACTGCGAACACAGACAGGAATGTGCACCTGTCTGTACGCTGTCTCTCTCTCTTGCTGGCTCTTACCAGCTGTAAGAACAGCTTTTGAGCGCTCTAATGGCGCACCTTACCAGCTGTTATAACAGCTTTTTTGTTTGCTCGGTATGTAAAACAAAACAAAAAAGACAGAGAAAAAGAAGAGAGAAAGAAAGAAGACTGCTCGCGCTGCCGTGCTGTAACGCCCGCACCGGGAAGGAGAGGTCCGAAAAAGGCTTGTCTTTGAAGTCACTCTGTGTAGAACGCATCGAAGTGCTTGGCTCCGAAGCAAAAAGCTGAAGTGCAATCGCACCAGCTGCTCGTTAAAAACCCGCGCTGCGAGGCTGCGCAGCTGATGCAAATGATTGCACACCAATGTGTATTGGCTTGTTTTAGTTTCACTCGAAGTAGATTGGCCTCTCTAGCGAGATTCCTATTCGTCGTTCACCACGAAGTACGTCGTAGTGACCGGACGATAGGGACCTGATGTTTCTGATGGTCAGAGATTCAGTATGACTGTCTATCTGGAGTCTGTTTTTGAATTTCACATTACTGTTATGAATATTAATGATCTGAGAGATGATCAGTGACTGGTGTCAGATCTGAAGAAGGTAGATGATCTCTGTGTATTCTGACATGCTTTCCTGATCTAAAACACACACACATGGAGATTTTCAGTGTTTTTAACATTAATATATGATATTTCATCAGGTAACATTTCACACTGATATATTTTCTATTCTATATTAAGCATAATTTTCATTTTAGAACTATTACAATTTTTCAAAATTAAATTTAGGCTCTAAGTTGTAAAACTAATTTGCATAAAAATAGTGTTTTTTTTTCTTTCTTGTCAGTTAATATAGTGATACTTGCCCTCTGTTTTTTCTCAATTTGCATTTCTTGCAGCAACAGTAAAACACACACGCAGAAATGAACAGCAGAAGCGCACAAACTACTGTTATAATGAATATCGAATGAGATGAAGTCGGTTCTGTATTAAAGAAAGAGAAAATGGTCAATCCTTTCAATCAGACTTCATATAGACACAATATGAACTGCACATTTATAAAGAAAATATGTTGAAAACGTACCTACACATGTGTGACAGAGTTGACTGATGTCCAGATGTGTGGTCTGGTTTCTGATGGGATTGTAGATCACACAGCTGTAGGTGTTTTTATCCTGATATTCCACCTCCAGAGGTAGAGAGAGACTGATGCTGAGATCAGACACACTGATGCTGGACAATACACTGATTCCTTTGTACCAGGAGAGAGTCACATGACTCGCATTCAACACTAAACACACCAGTGAACATCTGGACACTGATGAACGTTCAGATGATGATGATGATGGACAGTTTGAAGAGTTACTGGTGATGACAGGAGTCTGTAGAGGAGCTGGAAAACATGGAAATGTTTCAGGTCAGGAGCAGCATGTTCATTTAATAATCATCCCAGCAATCACAAAACATAAACATCTGTATATCTCCAACCCTCAATCACCCTACACCAGCCCACTATCTTGATTTCTTGATCAACACTTAATTTTACTCACCATACACAGTAACACTGAAACTTTTGTGTGTGATACTTTTGCTGAAGATGCTCAGTTTATAAAGTCCAGAGTCTGTGGTTCTGATGTTTCTGATGGTCAGAGATCCAGTTTGACTGTCTATCTGGAGTCTGTCTCCAAATGTCACATTACTGTTAAACATATCAATGATCCGCTTATGGATTTCAGCTATACGTATCTCTGAACTGTCATGTCTATAAGCCCACAGTATCTGATCTCTCTGTACTTTAATATCAGTGTTTAGAGTGACAGAATCTCCCTCAGTCACTGACACTGACTTCACTTCATCTGAACCAGCGCCAAACACACCTAAACAAGATATAAAAAATATATAATTATCAGACAGAGACTTTATATAATCTCATTTCCTGTTTAATCATTTAGCCTACTTCTAAAAGGTAAAAAAAAATTCTCTCTTGTAAAAATGTATTTGTGTTTAAATAAATGATCTAGACTACTGCTGATTAAAAGTGTTAAGAGTTTCTCACCACTCAGAACAAACAGGATCAGAACACACAGATGAGAAGACATCGTGACAGAAACAAACGTCCAGCCGAGTGTCTCTTCAGACACAGAAGAGCAACTTCCTGATTAAAAAGTTCAGCTACTTCCAAAGTCTAAACTGCTAAATCAAAAGCAAGCTGGTTTTAGTAGTCTCTCGCTCTCCAGATAAAGTTCAATGTATTCATTTTCTTCCTCTTAATATTTCAGAAACTCTCACTGTTTATTTCATAAACAAATGTTCCATCATCACAACATCATTCTGGATTCCTCTTCATCAGAAAACTCTCATTTCATGTTTCTAAGTCCAAGAGGTTCTCAGAAGGTTTGTTTGTGGTTGTGAGAATAAACTGCATGTCTCACACTCTCATGAACACAAACACACATTAACTGAACATCCGGCCAGTACATTAAACCACAAGCCTTCAGTTCAAACACATTTACTGACCTAAATAACACAAGAGCTGACTCTAAAACATGTGCTGGATCACACACACAATATAATGATGAATGTCTTTCAAACGTTTCAAATAAGTGATTGAAATACTGATTGGCTGAACGTTAAATATTAAATTAAATAATGATATATATATATATATATATATATATATATATATATATATATATATATATATATATTATAAACACATACACATGAGAAATCAAAGGTTTATTGATTTAATTTAGTGTCTATGACACATTTTTAGTACAATTATAGTAGGCAGATTCATCTGTTGGCACCAAATTACATGATGAACACATTTCATTTCATTTCATTATATCAAATGCATTTGACATTTTTATGTTAATTCATTCATCTTGTAACCTGAAGACCTTGTTAAACTGCATGATGGTTTTGGTGAAATGAGTGTTGAATGAGGAATTATGATCAGTGACTGGTGTTAGATCTGAGATTATCTGTGTGTTTTCTGACAGGCTCTTCTGATCTACACACACACATACACACAGATTTTCAGTTTATTTGACATCAGATGCTGCTTTCTGCCATTTCACTCTGATATCATATATTTTAGATTATATAATGAGCATATTTCAATTTCAAAATTAAAATAGTTCAAAATAACATTTTGGTTCTTAATTAAATTTTTTTTTTTTGGGATATAAGAGTTATTTTAATGTCCTGTCACATGCAGAAATGAGCAGCGGCACACAAACAACTGTTATAATGAAATATGAATCCTGTAACATTTCTGTAATAAAGAGAAAACACCAGTGAACATCTGGACTCTGAAGATCTCCCTGATGATGATGATGATGATGATGATGAAGAGTCTGAATAGTTATTTTAGCATCAGAGTTAGAGTGACAGAATCTCCATCACTGACACTGACTTCACTTCATCTGTATCACAAAACACACATGAAGAACATATAAAAGTTTTCCAGACACATAATTATATACAGAGATGATCTATTAAACAAAATCTGTCAGTAAACATTCCACATATACTAATAAACAGTGTAGAAGTGATTTCTATTTACTCACGGCACAGGTCGAACAGCTTTACTCAACTTCAACAGAAAACTCAGAGCCGATCTTTCACACACACTGATGTTCTCATTATGAGGTTATATGTGGTTGAGAAAACAAACACCACATTTCACACACACACACACACACACACACACACACACACACACACACACACACACACACACACACACACACACACACACACACACACACACACACACACACACACACACACACACACACACACCTTTAACTACACATCTACACAAGAGAATAAACCACATTCATTGAGCTCAGAGAGCAAGAACGGCAAAAGACATTTGAAGACTGATGGTCATTCATCGCTGTTGTGACACTGACCTCTGCTGGTGGAAATGAGTTATTGGATGTGACAAGTTCTCAATAGATTTCAACATAGATTTCTAGTGGCTTCAACAAGAGCTAATCATATTCACTAAATAATTTTCAGCTCTTTATTACTCTTCGCTCCAACATAAGATTGGAAAATAACAATAACGTAATCAGTACAGAGAAAATGTTTCAGAATAAGAGTTTATTTCCCGTCAAATATATAAACATACCTAGCCTGGATGCCAGGCGAACTATACATTAATTCACCTGAACTGGGTTTGCCATATTAAAATTACTCGTAAACTGGAGATATTTATTCAGATATTAGTGGCGTTTATCATATTTTATTTTAAGGATATTGTCTTTTGTAAAGCTCAGGAGTAAAATTATTCAGTCAAAGGCCCTCTTTTTAAAACTCGTGAAAAATGTTGTTTTGTCCCAGAGACAGTTGAATCTCTTCAATGAAGTTCTTTAACCACAGTTTTTTCACCCCCACGGCTTGTTCATAAAGTCCAGTGTTACGGCCCTGTCTTCTACTTTCTACCTGTTGGGGGCAGTATGACATCGGAATGTGTTTTTTAATTATTTTTTTATTTTTATAAAAAATCTCTGGAATACATCACTTAAAGGGATACTTCACCTCTGGAAAGATGAATGTGTATTTAAAATAGGTCATTTACAGTGAGGAAAATAAGTATTTGAACACCCTGCTATTTTGCAAGTTCTCCCACTTAGAAATCATGGAGGTAACTTTAGGAGACATTGAATACAAAATATCGCTTTATGCTGATGACATATTACTGTTGACTCTAATATCACCAAACCAGAGAATTCTATACCCGTTTTGGTAGCAATAATTATATGTCAATTTGGTCAAATTTCAGGGTACAAAATTAACTATGACAAGTCAGAGGCCCTGCCACTGGGTGACTTTGGAGACCGTGCAACCCTTGTCAATTTTCCATTTAGATGGTCGAGTGCTGGCTTTGTTTACCTGGGCGTCAGGGTATCAGCTAAGGTTGAAGAATTGTATAAATTGAATTTTAAGCCAACTTTGACAGCAGTTAAATGTGATCTTAAAAGATGGTTTGATCTCCCTCTGTCATGGATGGGCAGGATCAGCCTGATAAAGATGAACGTGCTTCCCAGAATATTATATCCAATGCAAATGCTACCACTTAGGATCACTAGAAGGGCATTTTTAGGTATAGAAAGAGCTCTCTCAAATTTCATATGGCACGGAAAGAGACCTAGATTAAAGATGAAGACTTTACAATTACCCGTTAACAGAGGGGGTCAAGCCCTTCCCAATTTTTTGTATTAACTGGGCCTGTCATGCACGCATAATGTCAGGCTGGCTCAATCATTTTCTCCACCAGGAGGGAACCCTGGTGGATGCCTGGTGCTGTGCCCCTTTCTCCCCCATCAGTCTTATTTCAATTGACAAAGGTGAAACCATGGCAGAGGTTAAAAATAACCCCATCATGCTTAACACTCTAGAGACTTGGCGTGATATCACTAAACATGTTGGTCAGAGAGGCTTTTCATTAGCATTACAACCTATAACCCAAAATAAAGCTTTTCCTCCTGGTGTGGGGAAAAGTATTTTCAATGTTTGGTACTCAAAGGGGCTAAGATTTGTGGGTAATTTATTTGAAAACGGTAATTTTATGTCATTTTCACAACTTCAGAATAAATACCAAATACCACACAGCCACTTTTTTGGTTTTCTTCAGGTTAGACATTTTGTACAGTCCAATCTTGTACTTCCAACAGAACAATCAATAGAGAATCCAATTGAGGGCCTCCTCCTTACTCTTAATTCAATCGCTTCCAATAACAGAAAATTTATTTCACTCTTTTATGAAAAACTGTATTCTCTTAATTGTGCCAATGTTAACAAAAACAGGGAGTCATGGGAAAAGGATTTGGAGATTGATCTTGATACTGATATCTGGTCAGATGCATTTGAATCTGTTAAGAAACTGTTTACGTGTAATAGACTTAGAGAGAGTCAGTACAGGATATTGCATAGATTGCAGCGCACTCCTCATTTTCTGAACAAGATTAACCCCCAAGTCTCTCCCCTCTGTAGGAAGTGTAAGAAAGAAGTAGGGACCTACTATCATTGTATTTGGCAATGTCCCTTAATACTCAGGTATTGGAGGAATATTTCTCAGGAGCTAAGTTCAATTTTTCACAAAACAGTTAAATCAGAACCAGTCCTGTTCCTTCTGAATCTACATCTAGAGCAGCTCTCTCTATCTGCAGGGCAACTATTGTTAATGGGTAAACTCTTACTTCTAGCAAGGCGTTGTGTTCTGTTCCAGTGGATTGAGGAAAAACCTCCCTCGGTCACACAGTGGTACAGAGAAATATTTAAGGTTTTTCCTCTGGAACGCCTCAGTGCCACATTAAGGGGCAATACCAACTTGTTTTATAATATCTGGCAACCTTTTCTTGATTACCTTCCTGGTGATCTAGCTGGTTTGCTGCAGGATGGGAGACCACATTTTGTCTTCACCAATAAGTCATAAATTCCTTTTTTTGTTGTTGTTGTTGTAAACAATAATGTAGGCTATGTGATGTAACATGTGATGTGCAATTTGTGTGTGTGAATAATTTCCCCTTGTTTTGTATGTTGGTAATAGCTGGGCTTGTTGGTTTGTTGTTTGTGTAAAATTAATAAAATATATTATAAAAAAAAAAAAAGAAATCATGGAGGGGTCTGAAATTGTCATCGTAGGTGCATGTCCACTGTGAGAGACATAATCTAAAAAAAAAAATCCAGAAATCACAATGTATGATTTTTTTACTATTTATTTGTATGATACAGCTGCAAATAAGTATTTGAACACCTGAGAAAATCAATGTTAATATTTGGTACAGTAGCCTTTGTTTGCAATTACAGAGGTCAAACGTTTCCTGTAGTTTTTCACCAGGTTTGCACACACTGCAGGAGGGATTTTGGCCCACTCCTCCACACAGATCTTCTCTAGATCAGTCAGGTTTCTGGGCTGTCGCTGAGAAACACGGAGTTTGAGCTCCCTCCAAAGATTCTCTATTGGGTTTAGGTCTGGAGACTGGCTAGGCCACGCCAGAACCTTGATATGCTTCTTACAGAGCCACTCCTTGGTTATCCTGGCTGTGTGCTTCGGGTCATTGTCATGTTGGAAGACCCAGCCTCGACCCATCTTCAATGCTCTAACTGAGGGAAGGAGGTTGTTCCCCAAAATCTCGCAATACATGGCCTCGGTCATCCTCTCCTTAATACAGTGCAGTCGCCCTGTCCCATGTGCAGAAAAACACCCCCAAAGCATGATGCTACCAGCCCCATGCTTCACGTAGGGATGGTGTTCTTGGGATGGTACTCATCATTCTTCTTCCTCCAAACACAGTTAGTGGAATTATGACCAAAAAGTTCTATTTTGGTTTCATTTGACCACATGACTTTCTCCCATGACTCCTCTGGATCACCCAATTGGTCATTGGCAAACTTAAGACGGGTCTTGACATGTGCTGGTTTAAGCAGGGGAACCTTCGGTTGTGATCGGTTGATGTGCGTTTTAATATTGCTGAGAAAATTCATTCATTATGTTTACTGTGGCGAGCAGGACGAGGCTGAGGGGCGCGGGAGAACGGCGCGAGGCCGGTTGCGTGATTACTGAGACGCACTGGTCTCGTATCTCTCACGGAGGAGCGGGAATTTTCTCAGCAATGTTAAAACGCACATCAACCGATCACTTGTTTAGCGTTCATGTAAACACTACATTCAGATTCACCAATCGGAATGAATTCAGTTAGATTGAAACAAAAGGTGTGCATGTAAACAATGAATGGCGACCGCAGAAAGCAAAAGCCGAATCCCGGACATTTTGGACGATCTTGACGGCCGGACATATCCGGGAAAAAGAGGATGGTAACCCCTACTACTCAGCTTTCTCCACAGAACAAGAGCCTGCTAGCTTAGCTTCCAAAGAAAGACGGCTGATACTATGTGTACATTCTGTGAGTGAGATCCCACCCTCTATGGGCGGGTTGAAAACATGCGGGACAGCTCCTACTACTGGCTGTAGTCTTTAGCCTCTGACCAAAAAATCCTCAGATGACGCAAAATGCGAATTTTTGCGTCATCGGAGGATTTTTTTCCAGACAAAAAATACATAAATCTCTCGTCTCAGGGGGATATGAGGGTGGAAAGCACGGTAATTCGAAAATACTACAGGTTTTCTACTAATACAAAGCTTAATGCTAAATCCTGAAGTATCCCTTTAACATTTATTTAACCATAAAAAAGTGCATTTCTTACTGAAGTTCATTTTTTATCTGTTTGTGTGTGTGTGTGTGTGTGTGTGTGTGTGTGTGTGTGTGTGTGTGTGTGTGTTATTTAAAATGAGACAAATCTGATATTATTTTGATCTTATATCTGTTATTTAACAGTTTTAACACTAGCAGGGTTTAAATCCCAGTTGTGCAGGAGGGGCATGTTGTCACACTGCGTTACAATGAGCCCCTATTAGAACTATGCTATTCTATTCTATACTTTTATGAACTCTATTGAGAAACCAGAAAAGGTGAATAAAGACGAGAGTCAATGTTCAGAAATTATTAATTATTATTACGTTTTGAACTATGCTGTATTGCTGTGTTTTCCGGTGTGTTCGTTGTCAAACTCCAAAAAATAGTGTATTTTTGATTATTAAACAATTCCATTATTTTATATGAAAAAGTTAATAATTGTATTTTATTGACAAATTATCTATGTTTGTCTTGTATATATATATTTTTTTATTAGATCAGATAGCATTTTAAGCTGTCATATGATCATGTTACAATGTACCCCTATGGGGCATGTTGTCACATTTCACTTCCATTCTTTCGGGGTAAATCAAGAAAAAAGTATACACTGAACAAAACCACATAATTGTACTAGACGTGTGAAATTAATGCAGGAGAAAAAAAATAAAATACTCTGAACCCCGTTTACACAAACTTGTGGTTGTGCCCCGCTCTCTCCTAAAAAAGTTTGTAGTATCTGCTCAACAATGCGTTCTCTCTTTGGAATTTAGTTCTCCCAATAGTCTTTTCATTATAGTCAACCATTCTTTTCTTTTCATTCCCTAGACGTGCTCTTATGTTTTTTAAATAAATAATTTTGTACATAAATAAATAATCTTGTAATTCAAACAATTCGTTTGCATATGCGATCCTTTTTATGTGGCGGTCTGGAATGACCCGCGACACCAGTGTGTTCAGATCTGATGTTTCTGATGGTCAGAGATCCAGTTTGATTGTCTATCTGTAGTTTTCTCTGAATCGTCCATCATTGCTAACAAAAGTTATGTTTATTTGGTCCATTTTAATGATTTCATTTGAATGATTTCAGTATGGTCCAAATTTCCACAGTATCAGGTCATCATAAGTCTGCAGAGTGTCCATGGCTCCACTTGAAGGAGAATCAAGCTGTACATGTGCGCCTCCCAGAGAATGGGGTGTTCCCAGGTTGGAAAAGAGTCAAACTTCTCAGTACAATACAGTACAGTACGATCAGCACATCCTTGAGTTGCGCTGGGGTCAGACAGATCAGACCACCTGAGAAAGTAGTTACTATGTCTGACTTCAAAGAAATTGATGGCAAAATTTTGGAAGAAACCGTACAACACCTTAAAACATCAACATGCGCTCTTGACACACTTCCCACATCTTTTTTCAAAAGTGTGCTAAACAGTTTAGAAGCAGATCTTCTAGAAGTGGTAAATGCCTCACTTCTCTCTGGGAGTTTTCCAAACTCCCTGAAAACTGCAGTTGTCAAGCCCCTCCTGAAAAAGAGCAATCTGGATAAGACCATATTAAACAACTATAGACCGATCTCAAATCTTCCTTTCATAGGCAAGATCATTGAAAAAGTTGTCTTCAATCAGCTGAACAAATTCTTAAGCTCGAATGGATACTTTGACAATTTTCAATCTGGTTTCCGACCGCACCACAGCACAGAGACAGCGCTCATAAAGATAATAAACGATATTCGCTTAAATACTGATTCAGGCAAATTATCAGTGCTGGTACTACTCGACCTCAGTGCTGCATTTGACACTGTCGATCATAACATACTTCTTGACAGGCTGGAAAACTGGGTGGGGCTTTCTGGGATAGTCCTAAAATGGTTCAGGTCATACTTAGATGAGAGAGGTTATTATGTGAGTATAGGAGACCATAAGTCTGAGTGGACATCCATGACATGCGGAGTCCCTCAAGGCTCAATTCTTGCGCCACTCCTGTTCAACCTGTATATGCTCCCAATGAGCCAAATAATGAGAAATAACCAAATTGCTTACCACAGCTATGCAGACGACACACAGCTGTACTTAGCCCTATCGCCTAATGATTACAGCCCCATTGACTCCCTGTGCCAATGCATTGACGAAGTCAACAGTTGGATGTGTCAAAACTTTCTTCAGTTAAACAAAGACAAAACTGAAGTTCCCTTTCGTAAAGGGAACTCCCGCTGCATCGATACTCGATACTTTGGGGAATGCCTTCGGCATGAAGCGTCTGAAGTCAACTATGGAACTATTCCAATCTTGATTGGTGCAACGTCACCCGTGACGTCGCATGTGACGGTGATCCGGAAGCTACAAAAGGGTCACAGGAACCAGGAAATGTTAGCTTCTGGTCTTCAGCAAGCGCTCTATGTCATCTTGTCTGTTCTATTTGGTGTTGTCTGTCCCGTGAAAAGAGTATTATTTATGGTGAATAAAAGAGAAGCTATTCAGGCAGTGTGCGTCCCCTTGCCCACGTTATTTAAGCGAGGGTGACACACACTCGCTTTGTGTAGTTTGTCTGGGAGTGGAGCATGCACGGGCGGTGCTCGAGGGCGCTGTCTGTGCAAACTGTTTTCAATGAAAAAGCTCCGCTCCCGTTTGAGCTTGTTCGATCAATTAGATCAGGCTCGCGTTTCCAGTGCATCAGGTCCCGCGTCTGTTGAGGCAGCGCGCCGCTTGTATGCATAGGATTCGCACGTGGGGCTGGCATATGATACTGAGACGGTTGCGACCCTTTCTCAGTGTTTATTAACCAGCTCCACTGGTCTCGCGCACGGTTCGGAAGCCCGCGCTGCGGCTTCTTCCGACCGTGTTAAAGACAGAGCGTTTGATTCGATCAAATAGATCAGGCTCGCGTTTCCAGTGCATCAGGTCCCGCGTCTGTTGAGGCAGCGCGCTACTTGTATGCATGGGATTCGCACGTGGGGCTGGCATATAATACTGAGACGGTTGCGACCCTTTCTCAGTGTTTATTAACCAGCTCCACTGGTCTCGCGCACGGTTCGGAAGCCCGCGCTGCGGCTTCTTCCGACCGTGTTAAAGACACAGCGTTTAATTTATCTGGCTCCGAGGAGTTAGATATTATTTATCAACACTGAATCACGTGGATATGGGGATTCGCCACCCCATATTCCCGTTAGTGAGGAGTTGCTGGAGGTTGTAATCTGGGCAGTGGTTAAATTAAATGTTAAATGGCCATATAATAAGCAGGAAGCGACTAAGAAAAATAAAATGAATGAGCGCTTCCTGCAGACCCAGTCACAATCTTCGTGTCAGAGCCTTCCCTTTTTTCACTGATCTCCATACTGAGGTATCGAGATCGTGGAAAAATCCATTTTCATCTCAATTATTTCCCCCCCATGTATATATTTACTCATCCATTAGGGAATCTAATGAAAATGGTTATGAGGTGATGGCTCGGGTTGAGGAATATTTTGCGAAATATTTTCTCCCCGACATTGCGTCACCCCTGATAGCTCAGATACTTCCCTCCAAATCTCGTACATCGAATTTGTTAGGGAAAGCATATATGGCGGTGGGTCGAGCCGGTGCATGCCCACACACAATGGGGTTATTACAGGCATATCTGGCTGACCTCCTCAAGCAGGTGGATGATAACTGGGAGGTCTCACTCAATGGTATTACTGAATTTCATAGAGTAGCTGACTTATCTCTCCGTATTATTAAAGAGACGGTCCGTGCTATTGGCCGTTCTATGGCAGCACTAGTCGTCTCAGAGAGACATTTATGGCTTAATCGCTTGTGGATTGGGGAGAAAGACAGGGCTTTCCTTCTCGATGCTCCCCTTTCACCTTCCGGCCTCTTTGGCGACGCGGCAAGATCCGTTGTCGAGAGGCTTCAGGAGGCAGAGCGACAATCAGCTATCCCCAGTTGTCAGTCCAGGTCTCATGGGGTTGCTGCCAGGGGGCAGCCTCATGGGACAGCCGCCAGCTCCTCATATTTTGAGAAGGTTTCCTCTCGTGCCCCCCCCGTATAAGGCTTGGGGCCAGAAGAAACATTCTCGCACGAAGCACTCCATACCGAAGACAGGTCTGAGGACTGTCTCTCGGGCTAAGATGGCTTCAACTAAGAGGTCTTGTCGTAACACGCAGACCCTTATGGGCATTCCCCCAGGAGAGCGAGTACAGGAGTTTCGCCCCCTTATGCAGCCCTTAGGAAATCGATGTTTGCTTCCTGCCGCCGATGGCGCTTCGGGACACATCGGCTTCCAGCGAACACAAATCGCAGTATCTGCCCGATGACGTTGCGGCCCTGTCGAGTTCGCCGCCTCTCAGGAGGTCTGTAGAGAGCATATTTCGGTTAGTTCCTGCCAGTTAGCTGCTTCAGGTCACCGAAGCCATTTGGAAATTTATAGCCGAGGCCAGTCTCGAGGGACTGGTCCCCATAATGGCATATTTAGACACCCCGAGGGGTCTTCAAAATATATCCTAGGGGGTCCTGCTTACAGTGGAGCTAATATACAAATATTATCTACTAAGGGTGGTTCACATGTCGGCCAGCCCCGAGCAGGGTCGGTTCTTGGAACAGGAAGTCTAGTCCCTCTTAACACAGGAAACCTCAAAGTGGGCTCTTCCTAAAAGAAAAAGAGAAAAAATGGTTACGGGAGCCTGGGTTCTACAGCTGGCACTTCATAGTTCCTATGAGGGGGGGAGTTAGGCCTTATTTTGGATCTCATGGTACTGGATCAACCTCCGAGGGGGTTCAGATTCAAGTTACCGACTGTCAGTCAGACCAGCTCCGAGGACTGGTCTGTCTTGATAGATCCACAAGCTCCTTAACTCCTCTTTCCCTTCTAACCCTATCACAGGAAGTTTCCGAGATCCGCTTTTGGGGGGAAAAGCGCATCAGTCCTGGACTCTTCCAGTCGGCCTAGCCTTATCCCCTCGCACCTTCACTAAATGTATGGACACGGCCCTTGCTCCATTGAGACTTCAGGGGGTCCGTATCTTATAGATGACTGGCTCATTTTGGCTCAGTCGAAAAGAACTAGCAATTCAACATCGAGATGTTGTTTTGCGTCATCTGAGGTGTGTGGGGTTGAGACTCAATGTGAAGGAAAGTTCCTTAACTCCTCTTCAGAGGACTACGTCCCTGGGAGTAGAGTGGGACTTAGTCACGATGCGGGCACAATTGTCTCCTGCTCGTATAAATACTATCTTAAACACATTGAAGAGTATTAGGTTAGGCCAGGCTATCACTGTCAAACACTTTCAAGGAGTTTTGGGTCTTATGGCTGCAGCTTCCACGGTAGTACCCTTTGGTCTGCTCCATATGAGGGCCTTGCAGTGGTGGCTCAGGAACAAGGGTTTTTGTCCTCTGGGAAACCCTTTTCGTACGATCAGAGTTACGCGCAGATGCCTTCGTTCTCTTGTCGTATGGAAGAAACCATGGTTCCTGTCTCAGGGCCCGGTTTTGGGAGCACCATGTGAGAGAAAAACTCTGACCACGGATGCGTCCCTAACGGGCTGGGGTACGGTTATGGAGGGCCGTTACACCCGAGGTACTTGGAAAGACCATCATCTCACATTGCATATTAATCGCTTGGAGATGTTGGCCGTATTTTTGCCCTGAGGCACTTCCTTGTAGACCTCAGAGGCCATCATGTTCTTGTTAGGACAGACAATATGTCGGTGGTCTCTTATATCAACTGCCAAGGGAGGATTGAGATCTCGCCCTCTTTGTAGACTGGCGCATCAAATTCTTCTTTGGTCCCAGGACAAATTTCTCTCCATCAGATCTATTTATATTCCTGGGGTTGATAATATGGGAGCAGACATCCTGTCGAGGCAGGGGCTGAGGCCCGGGGAATGGCGGCTCCACCCTGAAGTGGTTGAGCTTATATGGAGAGAGTTTGGCCGGGCGGAGGTTGACCTGTTTCGCTTATCATGAGAACTCTCATTGCCCGCTCTGGTACTCTCTCTCACATCCAGCTCCTTTGGGCTTGGATGCCATGGTACAGATGTGGCCGAGGTCACATCTGTACACTTTTCCCCCGATCGCTCTGCTCCCTGGGGTTCTAGAAAGGGTCAGGAGGTACGGAGTGAGACTACTCCTTGTAGCTCCGTACTGGCAGGCCCGAATTTGGTTTTCGGACCTTATTAGTCTCTTGGAGAGTTCTCCATGGAAAATTCCTATTAGGAGAGATCTTCTGTCTCAGGCTGATGGTACATTATTTCATCCCCGACCAGAGTAATGGAGACTATGGGTCTGGCCCCTGAGGGGGTCCCACCCATAATTAGGTTGCCCTTTCCACCGAGGTGGTCAGGACATCCATACTAGAACCCCACTCTACTAGGAACTAAACAATTAAGTTAGGGAGGGCATTGAACCCAGTTTATTACTGCCCACTGGCTTCAGTACTGGTGTTCCATCCCGCTCTCTAACGGGATCTCCTGTTCATGCTTAGGGCCTCTGTGGCGGCCTCAGTGCCCTCCGCAAGCCTCTAAGGGTGTTCTCGAAAGGACGTTCCCACTGAAACTCCATGTTCCTGTAGATTGGAGGATGAATCCTTTTCATCCAGCCTATTGGCATCAGGCTGATGGGTTATCCCTGGCACCCATCATGTCCTGTGGGTGAGGTATACGAATATATATTTGAGATATATAAGTATATATAGGAGAATCTATTGAGTCTGCTTCCTGCTCGTCTTACTCCCTGGAAGAGTGGTGGTGCTGCCACCTCTTACTTGCTAGCGTGGGAGCCACTCAACGTTATTTTTGCCCGGTACTGAGGTACCTGTAGGCAATGTTAAGATTCTTCGGGTATTCCATCCTCCATCGCATGTGTCGGATGGTCGAGGTCGTAGCCTTTGAGGTTCCTACATTAGGCCTTAGGCTGAGAGGAGTCAGTCCATCTAGTTATGCATCAAGGGTTAGGAGCTATTCCCTTTATTAAGAGTACAGTTGGTTTTCTAAAACCACTTATATTTGAAGTACAAGGTGCGCTTTTGCCTTCACCTCTCATCTAATATTTTCTACGGTCTGGGGCTCCCATCCATGAGGTCAGTCGAGCCTCCGGCTCCAGACCTCCCCTTCTTGCACCAAATCTTATGACAAGCTAGTTTGGATCTGCCCTCTACTCATTCTATCGTCCGTGAGTGTGCCAGATGCTTTACACCAGGGCGTTTTCTCTCAGTGTGGCGGCGTGGGTATTCGTTCCCCAAAGTATCGAGTATCGATGCAGCGGGAGTTCCCTTTACGAAAGGGAACGTCTCGGGTTACGTATGTAACCCTCGTTCCCTGAGTAGGGAACGAGACGCTGCATCCCTCGGCCACACTTTTCGCGCCCCTGAGAACGACTTGCTTTGACCAATTAGAAGCTAACATTTCCTGGTTCCTGTGACCCTTTTGTAGCTTCCGGATCACCGTCACATGCGACGTCACGGGTGACGTTGCACCAATCAAGATTGGAATAGTTCCATAGTTGACTTCAGACGCTTCATGCCGAAGGCATTCCCCAAAGTATCGAGTATCGATGCAGCGTCTCGTTCCCTACTCAGGGAACGAGGGTTACATACGTAACCCGAGACGTTATTGCGTTTGGAAACAAAGATGAAGTTCTCAAGGTGAACGCATACCTTCACTCCAGGGGTCAAACAACTAAACATCAAGTCAGGAATCTTGGTGTGACACTAGAGTCAGACCTTAGTTTCAGTAGTCATGTCAAAGCAATAACTAAATCAGCATACTATCATCTCAAAAATATTGCAAGAATTAGATGCTTTGTTTCCAGACAAGACTTAGAGAAACTTGTGCATGCTTTCATCACCAGCAGGGTGGATTATTGTAATGGACTCCTCACTGGCCTTCCCAAAAAGACCATAAGACAGTTGCAGCTCATACAGAACGCTGCCGCCAGGATTCTGAGCAGAACCAGAAAATATGAACATATCACACCAGTCCTCAGGTCTTTACACTGGCTCCCAGTTAGATTTAGGATTGATTTTAAAGTATTATTACTGGTATATAAATCATTGAATGGCCTAGGACCTCAATACATTGCAGATATGCTCACTGAATATAAACCCAACAGATCACTCAGATCATTAGGATCATATCAGCTAGATATACCAAGGGTTCACTCTAAACATGGTGAGTCTGCTTTTAGCTATTATGCCAGCCGCAGCTGGAACCAGCTTCCAGAAGAGATCAGATGTGCTCCTACAGTGGTCACATTCAAATCCAGACTCAAAACACTTCTGTTTAGCTGTGCATTTACTGAATGAGCACTGTGCCACTGTTCGTCCGACTGTTTGTACTGTACTGTATTTTATTTTATTTTTCTAAACTGTTTTAATTATTCTTATTTCTTTTAATTATTTTAATTTCTCCTATGTCAGCAGGGCATTTAGCCCGTAACTGTAAATGCCCTCTCAGAAGGTAAAAGAAAGTGATAATGTGAAAGTGACGTGTATTAATGTGGGTTTGAAAGTAGAACAGTATTTAAATGACGATATTAAAGTTTTCGTCTGAGAAAGAATGTGAACGCAGTGCTAAAGAAAGTGAAAAGAACGTGTGAGTAAATGAGGGAGAAAAGAAAGTTAAAGGAAAGTTGATAGATGGAAGTCGTAAGAAGATTGAAGGTTAAAAGAAGGAAAGATTTAAGTCTTAAGGGAATCCTTTGAAGGAAAGATCTATAATAATATTCTTTTTTATTTTTAAAAGTTCTGTATTTTATTTAATTTTTCTAAACTGTTTTAATTATTCTTATTTCTTTTTCTTATTTTAATTTCTTCTATGTAAAGCACTTTGAATTGCCATTGTGTATGAAATGTGCTATATAAATAAACTTGCCTTGCCTTGCCTTGCCTACAAGCAAGCTTGTCATATCATGCAGGACAACGACCAGGCATGAACATGCATTTCAGGTCTAGACAAGATTTTATGCTTTGTTGGCAGTTCTTGTGGGATGAAGAAGCTGAATACGCAGCTTAACTGAGAATAACTAATAATACATTTGCATTCTACTTCAGTGCTTCATTTCAGGACCCAGATTTGACATGGTTAACAATTCTAAAGTAAAAGTAATACTACTAAAACAAAATCAAGTGCTGAAATGGATTAATATTACTATGAGCATCATCAATTATGAACATAAAATGTGCTGAAATGGAAAACTATTTTCAAAACACTTGTCCTTTAGGAGTTTTTTCCAACTATCTCATGATTAGATTGTTTAGGTTAGTTGCATTTAAATATTTGCATACATTGTTTCCCTCAGAAGAGTCAGAGCAATATTTGGTTCATGACCAGACCTATCAGTTGAGAAACACTGCTCTATACTGCAACCAGACAGCAATATAGTGTCGGCCCAGATCCAAAATACCCAATACCTAATTATCTAAAATACCAAATCATAAAAAAAAAAAACACATTACCACGAAAAATGGTATAAAGACAGTATTAAAATACTCTTCATGAAAATTACATAAAGTTATTCAATTTCAGTTTCTACATTCCCTATCAAAACATGTGCATGGTTTATTAAATAATCAATGCTGAATATGATAAATATAACATTGTTGTGCAAAGCAACTATATGACTATATATATATATATATATATATATATATATATATATATATATATATATATATATACACTCACCTAAAGGATTATTAGGAACACCATACTAATACTGTGTTTGACCCCCCTTTCGCCTTCAGAACTGCCTTAATTCTACGTGGCATTGATTCAACAAGGTGCTGAAAGCATTCTTTAGAAATGTTGGCCCATATTGATAGGATAGCATCTTGCAGTTGATGGAGATTTGTGGGATGCACATCCAGGGCACGAAGCTCCCGTTCCACCACATCCCAAAGATGCTCTATTGGGTTGAGATCTGGTGACTGTGGGGGCCATTTTAGTACAGTGAACTCATTGTCATGTTCAAGAAACCAATTTGAAATGATTCAAGCTTTGTGACATGGTGCATTATCCTGCTGGAAGTAGCCATCAGAGGATGGGTGCATGGTGGTCATAAAGGGATGGACATGGTCAGAAACAATGCTCAGGTAGGCTGTGGCATTTAAACGATGCCCAATTTGCACTAAGGGGCCTAAAGTGTGCCAAGAAAACATCCCCCACACCATTACACCACCACCACCAGCCTGCACAGTGGTAACAAGGCATGATGGATCCATGTTCTCATTCTGTTTACGCCAAATTCTGACTCTACCATCTGAATGTCTCAACAGAAATCGAGACTCATCAGACCAGGCAACATTTTTCCAGTCTTCAACTGTCCAATTTTGGTGAGCTTGTGCAAATTGTAGCCTCTTTTTCCTATTTGTAGTGGAGATGAGTTGTACCCGGTGGGGTCTTCTGCTGTTGTAGCCCATCCGCCTCAAGGTTGTGCGTGTTGTGGCTTCACAAATGCTTTGCTGCATACCTCGGTTGTAACGAGTGGTTATTTCAGTCAAAGTTGCTCTTCTATCAGCTTGAATCAGTCTGCCCATTCTCCTCTGACCTCTAGCATCAACAAGGCATTTTCGCCCACAGGACTGCCGCATACTGGATGTTTTTCCCTTTTCACACCATTCTTTGTAAACCCTAGAAATGGTTGTGCGTGAAAATCCCAGTAACTGAGCAGATTGTGAAATACTCAGACCGGCCCGTCTGGCACCAACAACCATGCCACGCTCAAAATGGCTTAAATCACCTTTCTTTCCCATTGTGACATTCAGTTTGGAGTTCAGGAGATTGTCTTGACCAGGACCACACCCCTAAATGCATTGAAGCAACTGCCATGTGATTGGTTGATTAGATAATTGCATTAATGAGAAATTGAACAGGTGTTCCTAATAATCCTTTAGGTGAGTGTATATATATATAACCTTTAAGGACACCTATTTTCTTTGTGAATGAATAATGTATCGTAAATAAATAAATGTTCTTCCTTAAAATACAGGGTGCATAAGTCTGGACACCCCTATGTTAAATTCCCATAGAGGCAGGCAGATTTTTATTTTTAAAGGCCAGTTACTTCATGGATCCAGGATACTATGCATCCTGATAAAGTTCCCTTGGCCTTTGGAATTAAAATAGCCCCACATCATCACATAGCCTTCACCATACCTAGAGATTGGCATGGGGTACTTTCCATAAGATCATCTCTCAATGCAAATCAAACCAGCTATTAGGCTAACTGAAATAAAACCATGCCATTCAACAGAGGAAAATTAAGGGTCCGAACTTGTTGAGCAGCTGTTACCCCTAACTGTGACACATTACTTTGCTCAATAAAAACCGTACAATTTTGTTCTTCCTGTATAGGTAGAATATCGAGATCCCCTCCAATGACCACCACTTCAGCCCTATGTACAGACGCTTGTCGAACATGTGGGTACAACATAACATCACTAGTCCCCACATTCATAATTGGGACCAGCAATTGTCCTTTTTCTAGGGACACTATTGAACCTATCATTAAAAGGTCTGCTGGTAAACTCCCCTCACTCTCTATCAGAGGATCTAAAAGCAAAGACTCCTTTGGCATGAGTCAAGTGTACCCACTCGTGGCACAAACCAATTGAAGCCAACCTGCTGGCACCTTGACTGGACTTTGGGCCAACAGGTTCACAAAAGACTGATTTTGTGTATCGTACAAATGACAGATTTCCAACGCCTGCATCAAAGAAGCCTCACATTGCTGCATCTTAGAACTTTTTGAATATTGAG
The DNA here is from genome assembly GCF_965113295.1 of Leuciscus leuciscus. Classification (NCBI taxonomy): domain Eukaryota; kingdom Metazoa; phylum Chordata; class Actinopteri; order Cypriniformes; family Leuciscidae; genus Leuciscus; species Leuciscus leuciscus. The sequence continues at coordinate 21,507,866 of NC_138739.1, read as the reverse complement.
ACCCAAATTGTTGCTTCAAAAAGTCATGACAATTTTGAATTACATTCATACCGATTAAACCAGGAACCAGTTTCTTTCTGTCTTTCTGTGTCAAATGTGTCTTTCACCACCAACAGCTCCTGTTTTGGAAGAATTTGGTTAAGGATATTAATATCTAGCTCTAGATAACCCCCATATGGGATATCGAGGCCGTTTGCTGCTTTTAACACCAGCCAACCACACTCCTTCAATGCATCTACATCCCTGCCTGCAATGTGCTGTTTAAAAACAACTCTCAGTTACCATGGAAACCATAGAGCCAGTTTCAATCAAACAATTTATTTTAACACCCCGCATATTCACAACAGTGACTGGACATTGACCCACCAATTGTTTAATTGGTTTACCTGGCTAGTTCCTTGAACCATAGAGCCAGGTAACCCCTCGCTTACTGTGTGGCTCTCCACAGCAAGGGGTGTTAGTTTAACGGCCCAGGCTTTTGTGCTTGGGGATTGGATACATCATCCGCAGGGTGTCTCTGCTGCCCCCATACTTGACTGGGGTTCACAAGCTGTTTCAGTTTTCCCTTGTTGCCTTTCAGAAATCATATTTCTCAAAAGATGTCCGAACGATTTCTGATAAATCATGTCATCATAGCACGGTTGATGACGTGTTTTCAAATGAAAAACAACGAACTGTCCTCTACAAAACTTCATGTTTTTCTAAATATGTCTGTCTATGCAGCTCGTGCTCACACAGACACAGAGGAAGACGAGATGATGTATGACTATCATTGCCTGCAGCGCCTATATACAGCGTTTATAGTTTATTATTAGAATTATTGATTAACAATTATTTGTCATTAATTTAGAACTATCTCACCACAAAATGTCTTTCATTACATATTTTGAGAAAGCATAGCCTATTTGTGCAATTTAAAGTTCACTGCAATAATCTCTATCATAATAGGCATATAGGGTTTAATTGTACATAACATATTTTATGTAATATTATTTGAAATAGCCTAGGGGTTTTAATTTTTAATTGTCACTGATTCTGTGTCTCTTGACTGTGGTCAGGATGTGGTTTGTGAGTGGGAGATGGAGAGATGTAGAAACTGAAATAGAGGGAGGGAGTACATGAATTTCTCAGAGCTGAAGTGGCAAAGTTTGTCTGTTTGACTGACTAGTATTTAATATACTAATGATTTCTTATTTATTTTAATGATATGGGCTTTCATACAATGCATTTACAGGTTATCTTGTACTGGTTGTTTATGTTCTTCTCTCCACTTTTACTGTGAATTCAGATTAGAGAATAGCAATGATGCTGATGATGCAGATGCTGCTGCTGCTGCTGCTGCTGCTGCTGCTGATGATGATGATGATGATGAATATGAAGAACACTGTGAAGAGTATTGGTGATGACAGGAATGGCCCGACAAGCTGGAAAACATACAGAAAAACAATGAATGTCAAAACAACTCAAATGAAAAAAATGCAAAGCATTGTCTGAAAGTAACTTGTTTTTTATTAAAGAAATTAAGTCAATAACGTAAATATAGCTTAGAAGAAACACAGATTGTATAGAATTGAACGCTAATTACAATTTACGACTGAACAGTTTACTCACCATACACAGTAACACTGAATCTCTTCTGTGTTTTTCTACTGCTGACGACGGTCAGTTCATAAAGTCCAGTGTGTTCAGATCTGATGTTTCTGATGGTCAGAGATCCAGTTTGATTGTCCATCTGGAGTTTGTCTCTGAATCTTCCATCATTACTGACAAATATATAGTTTATTTGGCCCCTTTTAATGATTTCAGCTATTCGAGTGTTTTAAGGTACAAACATCCAGTTTCAGATCGTCTCTCTGTAATAATAATAACTACACACTCCACTTTCTAAAACTGAACAACTGTAAACGTCTAATACGTCAACTTCATGTGAAAAAAAACGGATAAGACAACAGATACTGCAGGTTTAAAATAATACATAATATAATTTTAATACAGAAGTGAAGTGTTCAATGATCTTAAGTGTGTTTCTGCTTAAGTGTGTTTCTTGCAAAGAAAAAACTTCCAGTGAAGGTTGCAGCGCGAATACAAGCGCTGCTTGTATTCATTAAAATTTAAAATAAAATGCCCATAGTCTTACATGCACTATATGAAGGATACTGCTTTACCCACCTCATCTCACCTCATCTCACCTCATCTCATCTCATCTCATCTCATCTCATCTCATCTCATCTCATCTCATCTCACCTCACCTCACCTCACCTCATCTCATCTCATCTCATCTCATCTCAGTGTGTCCAACCTCATACTTATAAGTTTAGAGGAGACAAACACAATCAGTACAGAGTGAAAGTTTAGAAATGTTTATTTCACAGCAAATATGCAAAACACAGCATAATGATTACAACACTGTTATAAAGTACAGTACTGTACACTGAAAACTTTAGTAAAAAAAAAAGAAAAAAAAAATTTGCATGACATTACATCAGCCCACTATTTAACATCACTTAATGGCATGGAAGCATTCAGTAGAGAATGTCTCTTTGTAAAATCTTCTTGCTTGGTGATTACATTACAACGTTTAATGTGTAAATACACACACAGTGTGTGTCATATACACTGACATGACAATAATAAAGATAATCTCAGATTACCATTATAAGATAAATGGTGAAATAAGCATTTGATCCTCAGGCTGTGCATTTACAGTCAGTACAGCTGATTCAGTGTACAGAACCAGCAGATACTATCTTGACCTTGATCCATGATAACCAGTCAAATCCAGTGCATTCTTGTAAATCTCACTCACAGTCAGCAGAGGGAGCTATTGGCTAATACACATATTCAACAGGCTACTAAATGCCTGTTGCTCTCATTACTTACTACTTCTCTTTATCGCTTTTTGTTCCGACTCCTGACTGAATAGGAGAGTATCACGTGGATGCTGTATAATAATACTAACAACTAAGCACACAAACCAGCTCTATACTCAAGTCTAGACATGCGTGACTGAGTTATGAAGCCTGTAAAAAATTATCATGATTTTAACGGTCAAAGACTGTAAAAATGCTACAGTGAAAAACTGTTAACTGTGATAGATCTAACGGTACATTTAATGTAATTTTACTGTAAAATACCGTTAAATTTACATTTTTTTAACAAGTCATGGTATAATTTACAGTGAAAAAACGTAAATTGACATTCCCACAATTCCCTGCGTGACACTTTTGATGTACATTTGATGTATTTTTGTTGAAATAATGTTTCTTCATAGTTTTCTTAGTTTTTTTTTTCTAATCAGTTATGACATTAGGGTTCTCTTACGAGAGGTCTCTCGTACTGCGTAAGATATCTTACGCTAGGGGAAAATCCTTTTCCGCGAGATATTGAAGCCAAAAATTATCCTTAATTTTGTAATAATGCAAAACGCGTTGCAGCAGCAATGCAGACATAGGCGAGACAGCTCGCGCGCCTATTGGCTGCTCTGCGGCAACTGCAGCAGCCTATCGAGCGAGGCCTGGCGTGACGTCAGACCCAATCAGGGCACTTCGCGCCCGCTGCGTCACGTCCCGCCGAAATGGGCGTGGTCTAGGCCTATAAATATCGCTCGCAGGCAGCTATTATCTGATTTTTCATCCTTCAAGCGAAGCACACGCATCGCTGGAGCTGGATTAGAAGCCGCGCCGTCGAGAGAGAGCACCTTCAGCGGGACGAGTCACTGAAGTCGCTGGCCGCGCCGCCTTCCTGCCTTCCTGCTGCGCTTTCCGGCATTATATCCTTTCTCTGCTACTGTGTTTATGTATGTGTGTGTGCTCGCCGCCGCGACACACACTCCCATTGCACTAAAAGAGCTGGGCGTCTTTTTCAAGACGCCCCTTTTCCTGATCACGCAGCTCTCGCACTCGCTGACGGCGACTGCCCTCACTGCGAGTTAGGTACTGCCTATGGTGACTCTGAGGACTCACCTGGCATCCTTCTCCGAGACTGCTCCTCCGCCCCCCCCCCAACCCGCAAAGCTTGCCGGTTCGCCCGCTTGCCTTGCCTGCTTGGGGGACGATACCTGTTCTCCCTCTGTTCGAGCCGCGCACACCGCGCCGCTCACAGAGGATGTCAGGAGCGGGCGGTCACGGGGCTAGCTTTCTCTCTCCCTCTGTTCAAGCCGCGCAAACTGCGCCGCTCACAAGGGAGGCTGGAAGCGGACGGTCGGGGGTTAGTTTTTCTTTACGTTACAAGAAAGCTACCCTGCCTTCTGCGCCCCATTCATGCGTCACTCACCGGCGAAAGGAGAAAGATGTGTTTTTTAGTCCCTCCGAGGATGGACTAACCTTCAATTTCTCATACATATTCCCAGTTCCCTGATCATGCGACTGGAAACATCAATATTGCAGCAGGCGAGCCTGTTTTAATACAAGCGCGCCTGCAAGCATACGCCGAAGAAAGCATGTGACGCTCTTATATGCTCGTGCATCCAAAAACCTTTGCGTTCCCCCCCTGTGGCTCAGTGGCGGAATCATTGGTTTTTCCCACGAGAGACCGGAGTTCGAATCCCGGTCTAGCGGCAGTTAAAATTATGCCGCCAATGCTTCGCTCTGTCAGTTCCCTGAAAAGCGACTGCAGACGTGCATTTTGCAGCCAACGAGCGCGTTGCACAACCCGCTCGCCTGCACCCAAACACCGTTTCTATGGTTTCCGTGCGTCACTGGCGAAAGGAGAAAAGAGCGTTTTCTGGTCCCCCCGCGGATGGACCGACCTCGTCTTTCTCGTACATTTCTCATTCCCCTCTGAAGTTCGGGCGACTGGAAATGTCTGTATTGCAGTGAGCAAGCCTGTTGTAATACACGCATGCCTGCAAACAAACGCCAGCACGTTGACGGTCTCTTATAATACTCGCGCTAACTGAGTTACAATGTGTCTCCCCCTGTGGCCCAGTGGCAGACTCTCAGGTTTTTGCACGCGAGAGACCCGCGTTCGATCCCCGGGTCTACCGGCAGATAAAATTATGCCGTCAATGCTCGCTCTGTCAGTTCCCTGAAAAGGCGACTGCAGATGTGTATTTTGCAGCCAACGAGCGCGTTGTACAACCCGCTCGCCTGCACCCAAACACCGTTTCTATGGTGTTCCGTGCGTCACTGGCGTAAGGAAAAAAGGGAGTTTTTCTGGTCCCGCTGCGGACGGACCAACCTCCTTTTTCCTATACATTTCCCATTCCCCTCTGGAATTCAGGCGACTGGAAATGTCAATATTGCAGTGAACAAGCCTGTTGTAATGCACGCAGGCCTGCAATAAACGCCAGCATGTTGACGCTCTCTGTTTCTATGGCAACTTCTCGCTCGTTCAGTTCCAGTAAATGTGACTGTTCCAGTGTATCCTGCAGTAAACAAGTCGGTTCTGTCACCCGCTTGCCTGCACACAAACGCCGTTTTTACGGCTACCCAGATAAATCCCATAAGTGTGAATTTTTTCTGGTGTCCCGGCCACGGCCGATGGTGCTTTATGTGTAAGAAGAATGCCCACTGCCCAGTGCCCATCTCTACACACAAGCACAGCCCGTCACACAGGGCTCGCGCACATGAATCGGCTCAGACCGATTGCGCTTCAAACATGGTGAATGTGCCCACTAACACCACGTTATGCATGTCTCACGGTTTCTGTAAAAACGAAACCAACGTGCACTCGCTTCACGCAAGCGAACGATGCTTTCGGTGTGATAAATGTGCCCGCTGTCCCGCGCCCACATCCACACATAGACATGACAGTTCCCACGGGAACCGCCCAGCCCTCCCCCTCGCGGTTAACCACCGCAGAGGAGTCGAGCGCGGGCAATCTGCCCGCTGTCATCAGCGCGCCCCATGCCTCAAATGTCACGAGCGACACGCTTGTGTTACAGCACACCGAAGCTTCTCCATCGCTGAGCGAGCGGAGCGCGCTTCGTATTCGACCCCTAGCTATCCATGCAGACGCATGGGCAAAGCTACCCGGGGTTTCGAAGTGGGTGCTGAACATTATAGAAAGAGGCTATTCGCTGCAGTTTCGCCGACGCCCTCGCCGCTATGTGGCGCGCGTCGAGACCACGGTAAAAGCAGAAGTAGCACATCTACTTCGAGCCGAGGTGACGAAACTATTGAGCAAAGGGGCCATAGAACCTCTCTCTCAAGATCAGAGCGAGGGAGGGCTATACAGCAGATACTTCCTGGTACCGAAAAAAGACGGGGGTCTCAGACCCATACTAGATCTAAGGCAACTGAACAAAGTGCTTGTGAAGCGACAGTTCAGGATGCTCACGACCAGGCAAATCCTTGTGCAGATTCGCCAAGGAGATTGGTTTGTGTCAATAGATCTGAAAGACGCGTGTTTTCAAATACAGATAGCGTCACGTCACAGGCGATATTTGAGATTCGCCTTCGAGGGCCAGGCATATCAGTACACAGTCCTGCCGTTCGGTTTGTCCCTAGCACCCCGTACATTTACGAAGTGCATGGATGCGGCGCTCGCACCCCTCAGAATGAGAGGCATGCGAGTGCTGAACTATTTGGACGATTGGCTGATTCTAGCGCAATCTCGCGCAGTGCTCATAGAACACACGACCATTTTACTCGATCACCTCGAGGATTTGGGTCTGAGTGTCAATTGGGCGAAGAGCTCCCTGTCTCCCAGTCAGAAAATATCTTTCCTGGGCACAGAACTGGACTCACTATCCATGATAGCGCGACTATCACAACAGCGCGCGGTAGACATTCGACGCACAGCGAACTCTTTTCGCTGCGGCGCGTCTGTCCCGCTCAAGAGATTTTCAGAAGATGCTAGGTCTCATGGCCTCAGCATCGTCAGTGCTCCAGCTGGGTCTGCTCCGCATGCGCCCGCTGCAGTTTTGGCTGAAAGCGCGAGTCCCACGCGAAGCGTGGGCACCCGGTTTGCTTCGCCTCAGGGTCAATCAGAAATGCGTTACAGCTCTGAAACCCTGGAAAGCGAACGACTGGTACCAATCAGGTGTAAGCCTGGGGACTTCCTCGAGGGTGAAAGTGGTGTCCACGGACGCGTCCACCTCGGGATGGGGAGCGCTGCTCGAGGGCAGACCGTTCTTCGGCCAGTGGTCAGAACGGGAGAAGCTCCTGCACATAAACTGCCTCGAAATGCTGGCAGTAGACAACGCACTGACGCGTTTTTGTCCCCAAATAAAAGGTCACCACGTCTTGGTCCGTTCGGACAACATGTCTGTGGTGTCCTACATAAATCGCCAGGGCGGCATCAGATCCGAGAAACTGTACAGGCTGGCAGAACGCCTCCTGGTATGGGCTCAGTGCAACCTGCGCTCGCTCAGAGCAGCGCACGTGCCAGGGATCATGAATATAGGACCAGACAGACTGTCCAGGAACAATGTTCCGGCAGGCGAATGGTCTCTACACCCACAGACAGTCCAACTGCTGTGGAAGAAATTCGGCAGAGCGGAAGTGGACCTGTTTGCGTCTCAAGAAAACGCTCACTGTCAAGAATTTTTCTCCAAGAGCAGGAGCGCGCTGGCCCATGTGTGGCCCCGCCGCCCGCTCTATGCTTTTCCCCCCGTCTCTCTCCTGCCTCAGGTGATAGAACGGATCAGGGAAGAAGGATGCTCAGTACTGCTGGTAGCACCGTTCTGGAAAAACCAACCTTGGTTCCCAGCCGTGATGCAGTTAGCAAGTACTGCCCCGTGGCCAGTACCAGTGAGGAGAGATCTCCTCTCACAGGCCCGCGGCTCGATCTGGCATCCTCACCCGGAACTATGGTCCCTTCATGTCTGGGCCATCAACGGGTACATGTTGGACTCCCTAAAGGAGTATTAAACACGATCACGCAGGCTAGAGCTCCGTCTACAAGACGACTCTATTCTTCGAAATGGTCAGTGTTTTCGGGCTGGTGCACAGCCCGTGGTGTGTCACCCACAAACTGTGATGTGACGGAGGTGCTTTCCTTCCTACAAGAGCTGTTGGATGGGGGCAGGGCCCCCTCCACGCTCAAAGTTTATGTGGCGGCTATAGCAGCGTTCTCAGAAACAACGCTTGGTCAGTCAATAGGAAGGAACGATTTAGTCATCCGCTTCCTTAGAGGAGCTAAGAGACTGAATCCTCCCGGACCTCCCTCAGTCCCCGTATGGGACCTTTCTACGGTTCTGGAAGCCATGAAAGGTGCGCCATTTGAGCCTTTACAGTCAATCGATTTGAAACACCTGTCTTTCAAAACGGTGTTTTTGCTGGCTCTCGCTTCAGTGAAGCGCATAGGGGATCTGCACGCGCTCTCTGTGAGCGCGGCGTGCATGGAGTTTGGGCCCAATGACTCAAAAGTTATACTCAAACCTAAGCACGGTTATGTTCCAAAATCCCTCAACACACCGTTTAGGGCGCAGATTATCTCTCTGTCAGCCCTACCGGTCCCTGATGAGGAAAGAGACGCGAGCCTCCTTTGCCCAGTCAGGGCATTACGAGCTTATGTGTCTCGCTCGTCTGTTTTCAGACAGACGGAACAGCTCTTTGTTTCGTTTAGCGGACGTTCTAAGGGACTAGCCGCGTCGAAACAGAGCCTATCCAGATGGATAGTTGATGCTATAGCGCTGGCATACGCCTCCAAGGGCATGCAGTGCCCTTTGGGTGTCAGAGCGCATTCCACGAGAGGCATGGCCTCTTCGTGGGCCTGGTCAAGTGGGATTGCCTTGCAAGATATTTGTATGGCGGCAGGCTGGGCCTCCCCGTCTACATTTATAAGGTTTTATAACCTAGAGGTTCCCGCCCTGCAGGCCAGGCTGCTGTCGGTCTAAACTACCAGTATTATCTGACCTGATGCGTTCAGCTCAGAATGCTGCGTTTACTGAGCACAGCTCAATTTTCGACAGTTTAAAGCTGGGCAAACTGTGTAAGACCCACATTTTTTCCCATCAGTTCAGGCCGTACCCCGCCCTGTCTGTATGATGAAATTTGCGTCCCTTCGACGCTACTTTATGTGGAAAAGTGAGGCTGCACCCCTCCTTCTTCCCGGACTCTCTGTGAGTTCACTGAGTGATTGTGCACTATATGTACCCCGGGCTTTCGCCCTTGGGTCTTTGGTGTCAGATCTCAGCATGCACGGCGTTTTACACTGGGTCCCCTAGCGTAAGATATCTTACGCAGTACGAGAGACCTCTCGTAAGAGAACGTACTCGGTTACTAACGTAACCTCGGTTCTCTCTAGAAGAGGGAACGAGTACTGCGTATCTTGCCGTGCATGCACACGCTCTGGTTGCTTCGATGATGAAAAACCAGATAATAGCTGCCTGCGAGCGATATTTATAGGCCTAGACCATGCCCATTTCGGCGGGACGTGACGCAGCGGGCGCGAAGTGCCCTGATTGGGTCTGACGTCACGCCAGGCCTCGCTCGATAGGCTGCTGCAGTTGCCGCAGAGCAGCCAATAGGCGCGCGAGCTGTCTCGCCTATGTCTGCATTGCTGCTGCAACGCGTTTTGCATTATTACAAAATTAAGGATAATTTTTGGCTTCAATATCTCGCGGAAAAGGATTTTCCCCTAGCGTAAGATATCTTACGCAGTACTCGTTCCCTCTTCTAGAGAGAACCGAGGTTACGTTAGTAACCGAGTACGTTTTATGTTACATTTAATGTTGTTAAATTAATGTTTATTGCATTTTTAAAATGTGTGTTACCATGATGGTGTTTAGTGTTTGTGTGAATGACACTGTGCAGCTTCTATAAAGTACTTCTAACTTTGTTGTGGAAGAGCTGCTTGTGATGAGCTTTAATTCATCATGTGATTATCATCACCACTGTGATTGGTTGTTGTCAGTGTTCAATAGGTCAGTAAATTAACATTATATCAGATAATTAAATACGGTTTAATACTGTAAATTTAAGTAAAGTATGTAAAATCTACAATCTTTCTCTGAAATGTATTTTATAGCCTACTATTTGATTTATTTATTCAAAAACAAGGCAAGGATAGGCTACTAAATGATTTTTTATCAATGTAATGTGACGGCACATGCGTATCTCATATTTTCCTAATGTTTTGTACCATTAAAACTGGTATCACGTAGATGAATATGCATATGCAAATGATATGCAGATGAGGTTATGCATATAAAACTAGGCATTGTAAGCTCCATATGGTTATTTCGGGGTGGAGACGCATGTGAACAATATTCCTCTGACTGGGATTTATAAAGGTTCTGGCGTACACGGTATTATAAATGAGAATATTTTTTGCCGTATGTCATTTTTGCCTTTCAGGCGCACGCACACTTTTAGTAAGGATCCTACACACAGTTTTATAAATGAGACCCCTGGAGAGATGCGACTTAGCTGCACTCACATGCCCTTTGTAGGTGCTTTCGACGATGGGCAAGGGTTATCATGAACATTCTGACCGGTCTCCTTCTACGCAGCCACATACACAACAAAATGCGATGCACTCTTCCATGTGCATAAATAAGCCTTGGGTGCCCATAACCCTGACGCACATTTACTGCAGTATGAAATCTTAGTACCTGCTTGGATTGAAGCTTTCACTGGATCATTTTTAGCTAAAACTTGTTCTTGCTTTATTTATTATTGTTACCATTGTTTAATGGATAAATTCAGTTCATAACTGTGTAAATAACTAAGAATATTAAACACACAAACCAGCTCAACTCAAGTTTAGACAAGATTATACTGTTTTAGGAGTTGGTATGAAGTTGGACAGGTGCAGTCAAGATTGAAAAAAAAAAAAAAAAATGAATGCATTTTGGTGTTCCCCCTAAGGGGATGGAGAGAGTTTGCTTTTGCTTTTGTATTTGCAAGGGGTTCACCTATGGGTATTTCTCACACCAAACTGTACAGTTGCCCTCCTCTTATCCATGGCCCTGATCGGCCCCCTGTAAGTAAAGAAACACATTTGGAAGTCAGAGAGAGACAAGAGAGACCAGTGCTGATACAACACATGATTTAAGCAGAGAGATGAGGGAAAAAAGCAGGAAATGAAAAAAATAAAATAAAACGTTCACACAAAGGATGTTAAAATGGGGAATAAAATGTCTAAGAGAATTCAACAAATCAATAACATAGGTTCCAACATCTATTTAAAATCAAAGATGCATGATCATGTAAATACATGCACCAGATGAAGAATAACTGGACTGAAGCCAAAAGTCACAAACCATGCATTAAGAACAGAGATGTTACACCCAACACACTGAGTATCTGAACACCTTTAGATAGGATGAAATACATTTTACAATCTGGTTAAAATAAACCACAGGTGTCAGAAATTATGAAATAACAGGTCTTACCGGATCTAAGGTTGCATTAGCACAATCACTCTTTTCTTCAGTCTGGGCTGTTGAATACAAATCAATTTATTAAATTAACAAGGCTTTTATGAATTTGAAATGGAGGTTACAAGACTTCTGACCCTATCTTGCACTCAGCGCAATTGACTTTGTACTACTTGCCTTTACGTTTTGCTAGTTTGTTAAATATACATCTACATAACTTCAGCACAACTACAATTTTGACTGCTAGTAGCAGAAATGCAGCTGTTATCACCAGTACCCCAAGTACATGTTGGTGGAGTTCTGCAATAAACAAAGCAAAAACACAAATCAGTGTAAACAAGTTTCACCACACATCAACAAACATGAAATAACGCAAGATCTGACGGAGTTTTTAAAGCTTAAAATTAGCAGTAATTGATTTCTGAGAAACACTGTTGATATTTGAAATCGACACCCAAATGTTTTAAACATATGTATCATTAAATAGAAATCACACAAAATTGTTCATTTACATATACCTGACCCGGCTGCCTGATCAAATTGAGTGCTTTCCCCTTTAACTGTTGTGATGTCATGAACCAACATAATTTCCTGTTCTGTCTCCTCTTCCTTTTTGCATGGGAGAGATCAATTTAATTTGGTTTCTGATCATTTTATTTAATCTTTATTGTAATTATTGGTTTTATGTCTATACTTCACCTCAATTTACGTGTATAATGTTATTTTACTTACTTGTGTGATTATTTTTGTCATTTGACCTTTTTTTTTATTATATTTTTGTCTCCTTCTAAATATGTGGAAATGAGAGCACATGTTGTGTATCATATTTATTTTATTGAGAACATTAAGGGCAATTCAGAAATTTGTTCTCTTGCATCTGGTATGTTTTTTTCTTTTTATACTTTTTTCTTGTTTAATGTAAATTTTCTTTACTCGATTTATGTTTTATGCGCCTTTTTTTACCCCTTTTGCATTGTAACTGAATGGAAGAGAGAACATTAAGGGAAATTCACTAAGAGGTTGCTTAATTGTTCTTTTGCAACAGAGAGGAGAGGAATAAAAGATCCAGCGAAACTGCCGCTTACTGTCCCGTGTTTAACTACACAAAACACACAACGCAGACAACAACCAGTTACACCTGGTGCCGTGACCCGGATGGGAGTGAGGTTTACGGGGGTAAGTGTAAATGTCATAAGCCAGTAAGAGCTGTGCGTTTAAACCTTACTCCCCTGATCTCAAGAGGCGCGCTAGCGACTGATGTTAGAAGCTGTGGTCTTTAGCCTCCTTGTTAGAGCGCCTGCTTCCCACGCCAGAGACCATGGTTTGAATCCCGCTCTAAGCGGGTCAGTAGTACTGGTTACACAAACAAACACCGCCCTCCCTTCACTACTCAGCCCCTCAAAATAACAAACATGCTAGCGCATTTGTGTTCCATATGTTTTCATTAAAAGACACAGGTAGTTCAGTGAATGGACTAATAATGCTGACGTACTTGGACATGTGAGACAGAGTCGACTGATGTCCAGATGTGTGGTCTGGTGTGTGATGGGATTGTTGATCACACAGCTGTAAGTGTTTTTATCCTGATATTCCACCTCCAGAGGTAGAGAGAGACTGATGCTGAGATCAGACACACTGATGCTGGACAATACACTGATTCCTCTGTACCAGGAGAGAGTCACATGACCCACATTCAACACTGAACACACCAGTGAACATCTGGACACTGATGATCCTGATGATGATGAAGAACAGTCTGAAGAGTCTCTGGTGATGACAGGAACAGGCAGACGAGCTGGAAAACATTAAAGTAAAAGTATCAGTAGTGTGAGTACAATCAATAACTAACAACATGTTGCAGATTGTGCATAAAAAATGTTTTTTTTCCCATTTGTTTTGAAATGTATTTTTATGCTTCACCTTCTGAGAACATGAAATTGCGTTTAAGCAACTATTTAATCAGTCTTTGTACATATTGATCATTTCAGCATTTGGTAGGTAATTTTAGCTGCAAATTGTGCATTTGAATTATCACTTTGTTTTATTGGAAAAACTTATAGCACACTGAGTTGAGTCCAGACTAAAATTAAAAGTTAATTAATAATTATAGCATTTGTGATATGATTCATGCAGTTTACTCACCATAGACAGTAACACTGAATCTCTTGTATGAGATCCCTCTGCCGCTGATGATCATTACTTTATAAAGTCCAGAGTGTTCAGTTCTGATGTTTCTGATGGTCAGAGATCCAGTTTGACTGTCCATCTGGAGTCTGTCTCCAAATGTCTCAATACTGTCAAACATATTAATGGTCCATCTAATGATTTCAGCAATACGAGTCTCTTGAGGTCCAAACATCCATAATATATTATTATTTCGTATTCCAGTAACATCAGAGTTTAGAGTGACAGAATCTCCCTCAGTCACTGATATTAAATTCACTCCATCTGTATCAGCACCAAACACACCTGAAACAGATTTTAATACAATTGGTACCCAATAATGAGGAACACAGACATTTTGTAATAAATACAAGAAACCAAAATGTTATTGAAGGCTACATTTTCAGCCTATTGGATCATTTTGTTGGGTTATTTTCACAATGTTGCATAACCCACGGCTGCAATTCATTTTTCACTGATAGTAGAAATTAGGCACCTTATCACAAACAACAAAATTAAACTTTTACAGCTTTTCTCTAGACTTTTTCATAAACCCCCTGTCATTCTCTTGAGTCACCCTAGGGGTTCCTGGACCCCAGTTTGAAAACAGAGTTCTCAGATGCAGGTAATACATTCGCTCAGTCAATCTCTCTCTTACTCCGTAACACAATAAGCTTCAATGAAGCGACTCAGCATTCTTTCTTTACTAGTTCTAAAGTGACATTTTAGAATTAGTAATGGAGGCTTGGGCTGAACTGTCAAACTGTCCACTTGAGATTTGAATCCATGGATGAAGGAAGTACACTGTAAAAAAAAAAAAAGTGTAATTTACAGGTAATGTTTTTTTTTTGTTTTTTTGTTTTTTTACATAATTTTACCGTTTTGTCATTATACAGTTAAATGCCTGTTATTTTACAGATATTTGCTGCAATTTAAAGGTCCACTATTAAATTTACATCAATTTTACGTTTTTTAAAAGGAAATTGTCTGATTTACATAAATTATTATTTTACATATTTTTTCTGTGAAATTAGAAAACAAAGAAAAGAAGGTATAACTGCAGAAATCTGCATCTATTCAATATGATTTCCTTGAAGATCATTAAGCATGTGGGGGTTAAAGTTTTTTTAAGGTTAAATAATAGTATTTGTATATACAGTACCGGAACCCTACATACAGTAGGCCTGTATTGAATTATTATTTATTGTCAGTCAGCCAGTCCGTTCGGATTCTTCGGAAATAACGCGCCCTTTTTAGTGATCCTGGTTTGTCACAGCGGACATCATGCCAACCGATCACCGGCTGAGGTAAGAATCCTATTATACTACATGTGAACGGTATTTTATATTACATTTGTGTTAAGTTTACAGTTTCCAAGCTAACGTTAGCATTTTTAAATGACATTCAGTCATAACTGGCGCCGAGAGCTGGAGGGCAAAACACTGAAAATGCAGCATGCGTCTTTCAATTTTCATCTGTTTTAAGAAAGATCAGTTGAACCCACATCTCAAAAGACCTAAAACAAGCTCCAGTAGACTTGTCATTCATATCAAAGTCTGTTTAACCCTTGTATGGTGGTTTTCATTTTTTATCAAAAGAACAATTATACGATACAATTTTTCTTCAAACTCAGACTCATTGGCCTTGGCTCATTTTCTGTGAAGAACATATATCAGAACACATTTTCAATGACCACACACTGTACACCCCCCCCCCCCCCCCCCCCCCCTACACATTTACATTGCACACAGGATGTTCGGGTCCACTGGACCCGGGGCTAATAAAAGTGTGGAAATTTTAGGTCCTGTTTACCTTTACTCTGTCCTCCTCCTGTCAGGGCTTGCTGTTATTGTGTGTGTGTGTGTGTGTGTGTGTGTGTGTGTGTGTGTGTGTGTGTGTGTGTGTGTGTGTGTGTGTGTGTGTGTGTGTGTGTGTGTGTGTGTGTGTGTGTGTGTGTGTGTTCTTGTTTATGGTTTATGAGGACACAAATGTGTATATTGACATGGGTATTACAACGTAAACATGGTTTATGAGGACATCTGTGTCCTCATAAACCAAACGGCTTAAAAAACATACTAAATGGTGTTTTTTGAAATTCAAAAAAGGGCAAAAGTTTTCTGTGATTGGTAGGTTAGGGGAGGGTTAGTGTAGGGGGATAGATTATACAGTTTGTACATTAATAAAACCATTACGCCTATAGAGAGTCCCCGTAAACCAAATATCCAAGTGTGTGTGTGTGTGTGTGTGTGTGTGTGTGTGTGTGTGTGTGTGTGTGTGTGCGTGTGTGCGTGCGTGCGTGCGTGCGTGCATGCGTGCATGAGTGTGTGTGTGCATGTGAGAGAGAGATTGTGTGTAAGTGTGAGAGAGTGTGAGTGCAAAAGTGAGTTTTGTTTCTACCCCTGCCGTTCCCGCACAAGGTTGCAATTCTTAAATGTGATCTAACAAAGGTAAAGGGAAAATATTAACCATATATGCTGTTTATATTGCTTGTAATTGGGATGAAGTAAACATCTGTTGAGTATTTTAACATAAATTATTTGATTATGTTGAATTAAAAACTCAAAAATGCAGTGGGTCCACCAGACCCACAAACACTGGCTGAATAACAAAAATATGAACACCCACACAAGGGTTAATTGTGTATAAAATCTTCATTAATACGTAATAGTATCTGTCAGTAAATCAATCTCTTGAATGGCGGGACATTTTGAAACCCTGTCTGGAAGCTGAAAACTCTTCTTTTAAAAAATATCCTTGGTTTTATTATAGTAAAATTATAGTAACCATGTTTTTGGCAGATTGATTACCATTTTTAAGGTTTTTCAGTTGAGGTTTTACACTGTCCCAGTGGAACATATTCTGACATGTGTAAATGTAGGCTAATACTGAGTTTAAATTATTTTTTTTAAAAAATTTTTGTGTGTGTGTGATTTCAGGTCACGTGGAAAGCAGATGATCATGGCAAACAAGGTATGGGAAGAAGTAACTTAAAATATCGTAATGGCCGAGTCTTCTGATTCCCTATGATTGCACTAAAAGTGGCAGAAAATGTTATTTGGTTTATACTGTATATTTTCCCATGTGAATATTAATTTGATCCTTGTGAGGCCACTGTGGCGTGTTGCTGCACAAGGTTTGGTTTTGCTACAGTAAAACCACGATTGTGTTAGATTCCACCCATCTATTCTTTTATTTTTTTTATAGCAACTAGGCTCTGTCATTTTAAAACATAGCTTTTCCTATCACTTAATGACACATATCTCTACCTTTCATTCCAGCCAGAGGATCTGATGGTTGCTGCTCGCATCTCAGCCTACCTGATGGAAAATTCTTGCTGGATGAATGACTTTCACCTTAAACTCAACCTTGCCAAATGGTTTGGATTTCAGCCAAACCATACTTGCTGCGATCCTGCTGATTTGCCTTATACAACATCAGAAAGACCCGGCCCTTCCTATAGGAGCCACACAACTCTTGTTCTATCCAGCTCTTGTTCTATCCAGACTGGACTATTGTAATGCTCTCCTGGCAGGCCTTCCAGCATCAGTCAAACCTCTGCAACTGATCCAGATGCTGCAGCAAGACCTAAACTCACTGCTTCAGATGTGTCTCCAGAAGCTTGTGTTCTGCAAGTGAATGGCGCCTTGTGGTGCCATCATCCCAAAGAGACACAAAACCACTTTCACTGACCTTTACCTGGACTGTTCCCTGCTGGTGGAATGACCGGCGCAACTCAACACATTTTCAAGAAACTGCTAAAGATCCATCTTTTCATAAACACTTGACCCAGTAATACTAAATCTTTGTTTTTATTAAAAAAATAAAACACTTGCTATATATATGTGTACTGTGCTACACTAACTGGGACTTGTCACTGCACTTGTTGCTTCTATTGTTCTCATAATTTTTAAGTCACTTTGGATAAGTTGTATTAGAGTATAAAGGTATGCAGCAATATTGCCTTTTAATGTGGATAATTTTACATGTTCTAAATTACTAAGCATGTATTTCCTATCATTCACGTATCTTGATGTTCAGTGTTTATGTTTAATGACTAATACTGTAAATGTGCAGGTATTCTGTACTTATACATTTAGTTAATTTAACAGAAAGTGACTGTAAATTGGCCAAAGTTGTGAAATTGGATCTGTAAAAATTAAAACTGTAAACTAAATATACAAACTTTGTATTTGAATTTATGTACTTATTGCATTTTATACATAACTTCATAGTTCATAGTTTACACAGGGAAACTATATATTAAAAGATAATTACTGTAGATAGACAGCATTATTATAAATAACTTTATAAAAGCGTAAATTTACAGTTTAACCTGAAAGTAAATTTTTTTATGTCATTTGACATTTTTTGTATGTAATTTTGTGAAATGAATATTTGCTGTAATTTAACGGAATCCGTCTGGAAACTTTGCTGGCGTTTTACCGTTTTTTTTTTTTTTTTTTTTTTTTACAGTGTAAGGCTACGTTCACACTGCAGGGCTTAATGGTCAATTCCGATTTTTTGAAAAAATTCGATTTTTTTTGCAAGGCCGTTCACATTTCCAATTAAATGCGACCTTTTGTGATCTCCTGTGTGAACGTGAAATGACCCAGAAGTGACCCGCATGCGCAGAAGAGTACTCAACGGTCAACGACGTCACTTGTTGTTTGCGGAAGTAGCTAAACTTTAACTGTGATTCTCTCACACACACACACACACGAGCGCGCGCAGCGACCGTTACACAAGAGCCAGACAGCAGCCTCTGACCTATCTAATATCAGATTCAGCACAATTAAGTTAACATAACGTATAATGGCCGTGGGCTTTTTTTTTTTTCTTTTTTTTTTTAATTAACGGGCTCGTCGAGGTCGACCCGTTCGGCAGATTTACCTCAGCTCGACGAATATGCAGTCCGTTTTCAAACCGACGACTACTTCAACGCAGGATTATGACGTTTTTCGCGTATCAATGACGTGCGGGTCGGATACATGCGACCTGGCCGTTCAGACTGAAGTCGCATTTGAAAAGATCGGATATGTATCGGATTTGGGACCACATACCCAAGTGGCCTGGGTCGCATTTGAAAAGATCGGATCTGTGTCGTTCAGACTGTCATGAAAAGATCAGATACAGGTCGCATAGGGGCAAAAAAATCGGAATTGGGTCGTTTCAGCCTGCAGTGTGAACGTAGCCTTAGTTCCACACAAAAGAATGATTTTAGAGACACTACGTTGTTGTTTCACTCACTCGTGCGTACCGTCGAACTTGAGGTGTGTATTCAAGAATAATTTTTTCTTTTCTTCTTGCATACTATGTTAAAAGGTTAGTTCACCCAAAAATAGACATTTTGTCATTAATTATTCACCCTCATGTCGGTCCAAACCCGTAAGACCTTACTTCATTTTCGGAAAACACAAATGAAGATTTTTTTTTTTTATGAAATCCGAGAGGTTTCTGACCCCACATGAAGCAACAACACTGCAGAACTCTCGGATTTCATCAGAAATATCTTCATTTGTGTTCAGAAGATGAACGGAAGGTCTTTGGAAGGTTTGGAACGACATGAGGGTGAGTAGCCTAATTAATTACAGAATTTTCATTTTCATTTTTTAACCCTTTAACTTCAGGGGATTTCCAAGTTTTACCTGTCAGTAAACTGTAATTGGTTGTTAATGTTGAAAAGCCTGTGATTATGTCATGATTCATGTCTGTGTTCCCCTATCTTGTCCCATGTTTAGCATGTTCCCCGTAATGTTTAAAGCCTATTAGTCTCCCAGGTGTTAATCACGCCCGCTTGTTATCTTGTTTAGCTTGTTTGCCTCTGTACTTAAACCCTGTGTCTTGTGTCAGTGTTTGTGGGTTCTTCTGTAATGATGTGGTTGAATGATAGGAGGAAGCAGGATCCATGTGCAACAAACTTTATTAAACAAACCCAAAACTAGAAAAACCAGGACCCAGGATTAATAGGCATTAAACATTACGGGGAACTGCTAAACGGCAAGACAGAGGAACACAGACATGAATCATGACAGATTAGCTGCAAAATCTGTGCTAGCTGCGAGAGCTGATGTACTTACTGGTTTTCGATTAAAAGTGTGACGCTGGTTGCAGTTTTGTAATAAAACTCTTTATTTTGCTTCAATTGTTCCTATGCCATGTTTCAGTAAAACCTCTACACAAACCATAAATGCCTCTGCAGGGTCACTTTTACCTACTTTGTGTTTATTAACCCAGACATTTTTAGTGTGTTGAAGTGTTCTAATAAATATTGAGTTTTAAGAAAAAAGTTGCTGTGTATGACTGAAAAAAACAATTTTGATATTTAAACAATTACTTGCATGTTAGGTCTGGTTTTGACAGAATTTTATGAAATTAAATCTGACTTACCATTTGTGATCAGAATGCACAAGCAGATGAAAGCAGTGTCTGAAAGCATATTCTTCAAATTATGTCTGAACATATCTGATAATTAAAGTCTCCATTGAGCTGTGGAAAGCGTGTTTTCCATGTTTGCAACAGACAAATTCAGGCAGGTTGTTAAACCTGGAGGTATGAGGGGGAAGTTATAAATTTTCTGGTTACATAACACCACACCCTTTTGGGAGAGGGAGAGGGGGAGGTGTTGGGGCTGTGATCAGAGACACTAGAATCACTTGCGTTTATTTATAAAACATACAAGGTAAAAACATGGCCTGCAATTCTTTAACTTGAATTAAACAAAGTTTAGTCTAGTCAAGTCACCTTTATTTATATAGTGCTTTTTACAATACAGATTGTTTCGAAGCAGCTTTACAGTGATAACAGGAGATTAATGCAACAGATATTTTATGAAAGTCATTGTTCAGTTTAAGTAAGTTCTGGGTTGATTTATTTCCGTTTTCAAAATCATTAGTTATTAATTTAGGGGGCCTGTTGAGGCAAAAACAAGTAACTAACAAAACAGCATCAGGCATAAGAGACATCAGGATCAAAATGTTCTTAAAAGATATTTATTTCTTGCAAGAAATGTTCCCAGTCCACCCGCAGACCAGCTGCAGGCGGAGTGAGACCCAGAGCAGAGGTTGGCCCGCATTTTTATAGTGTTATCTCTTTCAAAAGCTATCTCTTACAGCCCCCACTAAACAAAAGACACAGAGGAACCCCTGTGGCTCCCCTAACCCCCTAATCTTCTCACCTCTGAGTCACACACACACACCCTCACTGTAAAAAAGAAAAAGTTAGTTCAACTCAAATTTTCAAGGCAACCGACTGCACAGAATTTTTGAGTTGAAGATATCAACTTAATTTTTTACGTTTTGAAGAACTACAATTATTAAGTTGCGTCAGCTAAGTTTTTCAAGTTCTGACAACTAAGTTTTTTTAATTCAAGGTACTGGAACTTTCAAGTCTGTAAAAGCTTACTATTTTGAGTTCAGATTACCATCCCCTGTAATAACTTACTATTTTGAGTTTAAATTAACTCAAAAGTTAACCCCCCAACTTTAAATCATCCACTGACAGTAAACCAGTTCATTTATGCATGTTTATTTGAACAACTTTGGCACAAACAGCTTTACAATTCCACAATGTAAACAAGTAATCTTATGCACAAAGCAAATACATCAGGTTTCGGTACCATAATATGGCCAATGTAAACAAGTAATCTTATACCCAAAGCAAATACATCAGGTTTCAGAACCGTAATATGGGCAGTTTTTTTTTTTTTTTACTTTCCGACTCTTGTTGAGACCTTAAAAATAATGCAACATTGCCAAAGATGACCGATAAACAGTTGTATAGTGCCTGCCTAAGTATTAATTCAGAAATGTGTAAATCCCCATCTGAAAAAGCCAAATTATCTGACCTTTGAAATTAGCCAAAAATGCAAACATGCAGGCTATAACAGTAATGGTGAAACACAGCTTGCTTCTACTGAACAATCAATACCGTAGTCTCTTGACAGTAATATGACAGCTACACATACAGTGCTATGCATAAGTTTAGACACCCATGCTAAAGTTGACTAAAAAGAGGAATAAAAAATCATCTTTTGGAAATTGAACTTAATGCCTTAATTAAAAAAATTAAAATCCAACCTTTAAGGACACCAATTTTCTTTGTGAATGAATAATGTATCGTAAATAAATAAATGTTCTTCCTTAAAATACAGGGTGCATAAGTCTGGACACCCCTATGTTAAATTGCCATAGAGGCAGGCAGATTTTTTTTTTTAAAGGCCAGTTACTTCATGGATCCAGGATAATATGCATCCTGATAAAGTTCCCTTGGCCTTTGGAATTAAAATAGCCCCACATCATCACATAGCCTTCACCATACCTAGAGATTGGCATGGTTTTATTTCAGTTAGCCTAATAGCTGGTTTGATTTGCATTGAGAGATGATCTTATGGAAAGTACTCCATGCCAATCTCTAGGTATGGTGAAGGCTATGTGATGATGTGGGGCTATTTTAATTCCAAAGGCCAAGGGAACTTTATCAGGATGCATATTATCCTGGATCCATGAAGTAACTGGCCTTTAAAAAAAAAAATCTGCCTGCCTCTATGGGAATTTAACATAGGGGTGTCCAGACTTATGCACCCTGTATTTGTACATTTGTACATTTATTTATTTACGATACATTATTCATTCACAAAGAAAATTGGTGTCCTTAAAGGTTGGATTTTTCCAATTTTTTTTAATTAAGGCATTAAGTTCAATTTCCAAAAGATGATTTTTTTTTTATTCCTCTTTTTAGTCAACTTTAGTATGGGTGTCTAAACTTATGCATAGCACTGTAAAAGATTCGTTTTTAGTTTAAAGGGTTAGTTCACCCAAAAATGAAAATTCTGTCAGTAATTACTCACCCTCACATTGTTCCAACCCCGTAAGACCTTCGTTCATCTTCGGAACACAAATTAAGATATTTTTGATTAAATCTGAGAGCTGGCTCACTCCTTCATAGACTTCTATAGACGTTATAACTTGCTGGCCCAGAAAATGTATTAAAGACATCGTTAATATAGTCCAAGTGACTACAGTGGCTCAATCTTAAGTATATAAAGCGACGAGAATACTTTTTGTGCAAAAAAAAAAAAAAAAACGACTTTATTCCACTATTCATTTCCTTCTCTCTGGGCCTCGAGTCTTTTCACGTAGTGTGATAGCACAGCACGTCTGTGTTGTACATCACACGCATCTCACACATGACCAGCGTCGGCCAATAGTGAGCCTACGTGTGACGTACAACACAGACACGCTGCGCTATCACACTACGTGCAAAGACTCGAGGCCCAGAGAGAAGGAAATGAATAGTGGAATAAAGTCGTTATTTTTGTTGTTGTTTTTGCGCACAAAAAGTATTCTCGTCGCTTGATAAACTTAAGATTGAGCCACTGGAGTCGCTTGGACTATATTAACGATGTCTTTAATACATTTTCTGGGCCAGCAAGTTATAACGTCTATAGAAGTCTATGGAGGAGTGAGACAGCTCTCAGATTTAATCAAAAATATCTTAAATTGTGTTCCGAAGATGAACGAAGGTCTTACAGGGGTTGGAACAACATGAGGGCGAGTAAAAGCTCCGGACACGTTGTGAATTTATCTTGTATTTTGGCTGCCCTACAGTGCGATTGGTCAAATGTGACTTTAAGGCGCCAGGTGTTTTAAAAGAACATACACAGTCACTGTAAACACACGGCCAGTAAGCTCCTCTTCCGTGCCTGAGCCGATGGTGCCAAAGCAGACGCTCTTGACTGGCGCTGGCAAAGCTGCAGAAGCGACACTTCATAGAAAACCTAGCACAAAAATAAGAGGAGAAAATGAACACAGTGACATACTTCGCAACCGTTCACGTTAATGCTGTTGAGCTTCAGGGCTAAAACACACAAAGGTAGGGCTGGGTATTGTTCAAAATCTTTCGATCCGGTGCCAATTTCGATACCTCAGTTTCGATACCGGTTCCTAACGATACTTTTTTCGATACCAATTTTATGAAATCCATTTTAACAAGATTACATAACACATTACCTCAGAAAAACTTTGGTTTTATTTTTTCAGTTTGACTCATGCTCCTTAGCCAGTGCACAAAGGAACAAAAAAGCACAAAGGAACAAAACATTTTTTATAAAGAGCTCATGCTCACCAAAGCTGATTTTTTTTTTAAATAAAAAATACAGTAAAACTTGTAATATTGTGAAATAGTATTACAATTTAAAATCTTATTTGAATATATTTCAAAATGTAATTTATTCCTGTGATGTCAAAGCTGAATTTTCAAAATCATTACTTCAGTGTCACATGACCCTTCAGAAATATGAAAACAGTTTGCTGCTTAATATTTAGGAAACTATGATACATTTTTTAATGATTCTTTGATGAATAAAAAATTCAAAAGAACAGCATTTATTTAAAAACGAAATATTTTGTAACATTACACATGTTTTAATGTCACCTTTGATAACTTTAATGCATCCTTACTGAAAAAAAAAAAAAAATCTGACCAACCAACACATTTTTGAAAGGCAGTGTACATTCAGTAGGTTATTATTTATTGCAATATAAGCACTGTCAGAGTGATCAACAAGGTATCTCTTCATTTACCAGTCGAAGACGGAGCAACTTTCTGCTCTTATGTTTACTCCGTGCACTGTCAAGGTCTTCATCATATTTGTGAGTGCGCGCGCGCCTCTCATATGAGTATGTGCGCGGAGAGTTCCGCGCGTCTCGTGTGTGTACTGTAGAGTTTGCGTGTAGGTATCGAAATCTGGAATGAACAACGTCATTTTTCGATACTCGATATATCGAGGCAATTCGGTCGGTACCTAAAAAGTATCGAACTCGGTACCCAGCCCTACACAAAGGTCGCATGCTAGAAGCTATATCTATCTAGTTAACTATCGTATCAAACCGAAGTTTTGCATCACAGTTTTAGCACGTTGGTTCTAACGTTACCTTGGTTGCAGCGCATGGTCGCGAGCAGTTGTCAATGAGCAAAGCAGACGTGCATACAATGCCATCATTCATCGAGAATAACAAACATACCGGCAACACAAATCTTTCAATTAATATGTGGACAATAATTATATTGAGCTTAGCTGTTCAAAATAAGCTAGCTTCATAACCGATTAGCTAGTGGGGGATTTTGTATTGCCATAAACGGCTCGCCTGGTTATGATTTATCGATTTTGTTTCCCGCAATGAAATGTAATACAAATATCAAATGCATATACATATTCATATGATTAGCTTACCTGTTAGAAGGAATGTCTCTCTTCAACAAAGACGTCAGGGAAAGTTACCGCTGGCAGGCATTGTGACAAGATGGCGGACGCAAACTTTTGAAGGGAGCTCCTGGGAAAATCATTGGAAACCCCGTAGCAGCCGGTTGCCATGACAAATTTCAAATGAGCATGCAGATAAGTTGACCACACTCTAACTGGGTGTCAACTACAACTTCAAAATAAAATCAACTCAATTTATTAAATAAGATGAACTTTTCCTCAGAAACGTCTGAAAGTGAGTTCAAGTGGCTTAAAACACATAGTTCAAGTTCCAACTAGCAATTTTATTGTCAGTGAATGCAAAAATCTTAGTAAGGTGAACAATTTTGAGTTGTCGTTTTTACAGTGCTGCAGCTGTATTAACATCATAAAATAAACTCAAAATACAGACAAATGAATGTATGGCATTCATTTGTTAAATCATTGAAAATAAATTCAAAGAAAAGATTAATTTTTCCCACAACAATTCCTCCTCTTTATCATTCTCTGATAAACTATATATAAAAATTCAGCCTTGTTTTCTAATTTTAATTAAACCCATTACGCTATTAAATCTTCAGAATAGAATCAATTCAAGTCTTTACATAAGACTAGAATTAATTCAAGTTTCTTACATCACAGTTATGCCCTTCATGTCTTATTCTCGTATACCTGATCACTCTACTTGAACTTTGAAAAAGTAAAAAGCTTGTATCAAATAAATAAGCATTTTGTCTGAAACCGGGCTAAAAATGAACAAACATTGTTATCGCATTTTCCTGGTTGGGAACCAGACCCTCAGTCATCCCAGACATAGCTCAAAGCATATAGTAAGAAAAACGTAAATGATTATAATTGCAACTTCCGTCACTCGTACCATCTGCATATTTTGTTCATCCCTAGGATAGACTGTACCCATTAATAACAAAATGATCAGAATAACACATACAATCATAACACTATGTATTTGTATATGTAGCTTTTTCAATTAATCACAATATTTTGTCAGGAAATGGTTTTACTTCTAAAGCTATATTTAATTAAAATCTATTTAATAAAATCACAAAACTTTTCTTCAACCATTAATTGGTCAACATTTTCTCCAGATATGTTGATCATCTCGTTGCCTCATGGACGTTCCATTTTCACCAATATGACACTTTTTGCGTGCCGTAGAGAGGATTTTTCCAACGTTGGCAGGGGAGATAGTTTCTAGCACATATCATTGATCCCCCACTTTATTCTTTGCGTTGGTGTTTTGGGTTGCTGACGTTGGTTGGTGTGGTTAAGGTCAGATGCTTCGACCCAGGTCTAACACTCTTCAATCATTTTCAAATCCTTACAAGATTTTCCCTTAGATCACGATCGCACCCCCACTGGAATGAGTCATTTACTATCTGCTGTCACCTGCGAATGGAGACCTTAAGTGATTTTGTTAGTGACCGCTTGTCTTGCCGTCCCTTTGGTGTGACCTGTGAAATTTTCAACCTGAAACATATCACCGGATAATTTCTTGCTCATTGAATAGCACTCGGGGTCCTTGTTCCCCTAAAAAAACATTCAACCCATGTTGCTCATGTTAACAAAACAATACAGAATCAGTTCTGTTTGGTTCAATCCGTTCTGACATCCTGCAAAATGAAAAATGTTAAGTTATGCGCTGCGCAAGGTGCCCCCCTGAAGAGTTCAGGCCCCGTCAGGCCCCCCCTGAAGAGTTCAGGCCCCCCCTGAAGAGTTGAAAGGCTCTTATCTGACCATTTGTGTGTGTGTGTGTGTGTGTGTGTGTGTGTGTGTGTGTGTGTGTGTGTGTGTGTGTGTGTGTGTGTGTGTGTGTGTGTGTGTGTGTGTGTGTGTGTGTGTGTGTGTGTGTGTGTGTGTGTGTAAAAGTCTGCATCTTCTGTAAAGAAAAACAAATGTTGAGGTTATTGTCACATAGTTTTCTTTTGTCTGCTGTGCTGCCACATCTGCCCTGGCGTTTCCTGTCGAAACAATTCTTGTTATTAGCACACTTAAAATACAAACAATGCACACAATTAAACCCAATGTCCTCCCAACATTTATCTTCCCACCTGTGCGATGGCTTTCAGCAAATGTGAACCCCTTGGTAAACCAGATCTGGCTGGTTAAGGCAAATAAAGTTCTTCTAACCCCTCCTGGACTTTCCTGAATCCAAATTGTCCTTCTGACCCCCTGAAGAGTTGAAAGGCTCTTATCTGACCACTTGTTTTACTGTGCGTTCTCTTGTTCCCGCCACGAGCATATTCATCCTCCTCTTTATGCACGACACTCATCTCGTGCATAAATTTAACGTAATAAAATTCTCTTACTTTTATCAGACGTCCATAGTGACTTTCCATTTCAAGGTACACATTTACATTCTTATCAGTTCTTGCTTTCCCTCGGAAATTGAACCCATGACCTTGGCGTTAGAGACCTGCGCGGGACACAATTTTCAGTCCCGCTCCCGCCCGCTCCCGCAGTGTTCAGTCCCGCTCCCGCCCGCTCCCGCAAAGATTTGTCATTTTTAGTCCCGCTCCCGCCCGCATCTGTGATATTATGTCCCGCTCCCGCCCGCAAATGCCCGCAAGACGGCAGGCAGGATGTATGTTCACTTTCTGTCTCACGAAAGGTCTTGGAAAAAAAATGCGATTTGTGTCCGTTGTATGTTAACACCTTTTGGCATTTATCGCAACAGGCAAAAGGTAGTTGATTCCCCTCTCCATCATGCACAACCGAAAAAGACTGCCAAATGTCTGATTTGAGGTTTCGTGATTTATTTATTTTTTTGTAGTAAATGTGCCTTTCTTTAGAGAAGTACTTACATCTGAAGCGCTTAGGCCTATATCTGAAGCACTAGAGGTGCTCTTTTCCTCCTCCATGCTGTCTATTTTGAACTTGAAGCTTTCGAATTCGAACAGCGGGAAGGAATTGTCTCTAAACAAGTGTGCGTGAGATTAGGCCCCGCCCTACCCCAAACGACAACATCCAAGTTTAGGCTGCTTAAAACGTTTTTATTGCTGCCAAACAGAATCTCCCTCACAACTACAAATTATGTACGCTACTTTAATAATTTATATATTTTACTTTACACTCATATTTAATTTGCGGGAGTGCAGCGTATCATCCCCCCCCCGCCCGCACCCGCAAGTGCACCTTCATCATCCCGCCCGCTCCCGCAATGACCTTTCAAAATTTGTCCCGCGCCGCTCTGTTTTGCGTCGGGTCCCGCGGGTCCCGCGGGACTCCCGCGGGAGTGCAGGTCTCTACTTGGCGTTACAGGTGTCACACTCTAATGTTTGAGCTACAGGAAAAACTGCAATATTTGTTAATATTTATTTGGTAACATTTGTTTGGATAAAGTTTGCTAACCCAAACGTTGTCCTTAAGCCAAATTTCCTTTAGACATCTTTCTCTGCCTCTGAAACAAAATTTACACATCAATACTTAAACCTGTCCAGAAAGTAATTCAAATTTACTGCACATCATAAATGACCAAAATAACAATTAACAGACAGAGCTCGATGATCAATTAACTTAAAGCTCGTCCTATGTTCTGTGTTGCCTTCTCATCAGATTGACTCACAATCCTCAGCTTACTTTCAAATTTGTCATTTGCCTTAATACTAAAACACTCTTTCCAGAGGTTAAATGACAAATTTATACACACTATTCAGACAGAATGGTTGTCCTAAACTAACACATACTGTTCAAAACCTGAATTAACACTCACACTCATCCCTGACTATGAACCGCTCATATTTCTTATTTATATATTTTCTCTAAAAATATTAAAATTTTAAATGACAGTTTAACCTTACATTTTCCTGTATCTTTTATCTAATGTTTTTATTTATGGCCTCTTAACCAGTTTCAAAGCATGTCTGTTCATTATTCATTTGATTTTAGAAAAGTCAGCTGGATTGTGTTGGTGCATTATTACTTTGCTTCAGCTTTCTTTGGCTGACTGATAACAGAAAGACAGACAGAGTATCAAGCAGTCTCTCAGCAGTCCACTCAAGCAGTCTCTTTCTCTCTCACTATAAGCAAATAATCTTTTCAACAGCCTCCTAGGACTGTAACTAAAATAATCATAGTCATAGTCAATCCTTAATAGTTCACAAATGTCAAAATACAAATATTTGACTCAAATTAGAACCATTACAATAATCTAAAATACATTATGCTATGATCTTTTCTAAGGTTATCTTTAGTTTAAATACTCAATTCACCTAACCTTCGTTTTTTCAGAAATTTCTCTTGACTCATCACAAGCTGTTCTCATCTTTAGCCACCACCATGTCTAACGACCTTCAGAAGTTCAAAAATTTTCTTTGCCCATAAGGCAACCAACATCATGTTCCTTATATAAATTAATACGTCTTGTTACGGTCTCCACAACAAATAATGACAATCACCTCACGGTCTCAGTTGGCTCTTGAAAGCCTATTTCCATTAGCTCTTAAGCAATTATTTTCTTTTCTTCAGGGTGTTGTCTCCCTGGCATAGATGCAGACACGTCACAATGGAGGACAAGCCATACAATCAACGCGGTTTCTTGTGAGTGGTATAGGGGCTCACATTTTCTGGGGCAGACTGAACTTCTTACAGCTCATCTCGCCTCTCAATGATCTGCTGATGCTGGTGGCCACTCAGTCAATCAGCGCCACTCTCATATCCATCTCACATAAAAAAAAAACACCTCCATCAGGAAATGCCCAGTGTTTTTGCGTGATCCTTCTGTCTTAGGTTGTCCTTTTGGCCTTAAGATCTTACCCGTCTTTGAAGTAATCACTCGTACACACTGGTAACCGCTTTTCCCCATTACAGAATCTGTGACCGTTTTCTTCAACATAATCTGTTGTTTTCTGGAGCTTAGGAAAAGGCGCATTCAAGAGTCATCAGAGCCATTCGGACTGCCTACTAGTGTTAAACATAGGGAGACGGATTAATAACAGCAGTATTTAATCACTTAAATTCATTAATCATTTTAAAGGCAGCAACCTAGCTGCTTAGATTATAGTCAGTGAATTTAGATCACAATCGTACATTCAGTGTACTGTTACTTCTGTAGCCGGAGCCATCAGCCCTGTTTTATGGTGGGGGCTAAAATGAGACAGTCACTGGTCCTAAAATAAACAAGTTCAAAACAGTATTATTTTAAAGACTTCTTTAAAGTCTTTCAGTTTTACTTTTAAAACGTTTTAAGTACAAATTGCCCTTTTGAATGGCAATGATTTCCTTTAACATCTCTGTGTCTATGATTTTCAACTGAAACACTGTGCTTTACACAGGCTCAGACAACAGCTTTCAGCTGACATTGAATGAGAGAGAGACTCTTGAGGCACTCAGGACTGATACACTGCATTTTCATAAACTTTTAACTTCAGACTTTATCTACCATCTTAAGGCATCTTTTCCATAAATTACATGTATTGTAATTTAGACATTACAAATTTCCACTCAGAATGAGTCTCTGTTGCACTGA
Source organism: Leuciscus leuciscus (assembly GCF_965113295.1). NCBI lineage: Eukaryota > Metazoa > Chordata > Actinopteri > Cypriniformes > Leuciscidae > Leuciscus > Leuciscus leuciscus. The sequence goes on along the minus strand of NC_138739.1, from coordinate 21,477,710 downwards.
AACTGTGGCAGTTTCAGTCACAGCACATACCAAATTCAGATAAGCAAACCTGTTTTGGCCAATTCACAATCTTATCTTTTGAACCCAAAACATCAGCTGTTAGCTCTTTTCATAGTCAACAACAAGCTTTTGTTTAATCAAATGCCTTTTACACATTTTACATTTAGCAACTGTTAATCCTGTAACACTGCTTCTGTTTATTTTATCTTAAAAAATAATAAGAATTATTCTAGTTCTTAATAACGTTTAAAATTTCATTTCAATTTTAGTTGTCAGGTTTTCAATTACCATAATTTAATACCCGACTTCAATGTTTTCTCTAGGAGTTTATCAATCTGCTTCTATGGTTCCTACTAGCTTTTGAGGCTGCGCTCTCTGCTTTGTCATACATTTTATGATTATCACTATAAATCATTCGTTAGATTTGTCTCTCTATATCATCGCATTTTACAGTCACTGAATGACTCCACTGACCGCAATAAAACACTCTTTGTTATTCTACCTACAGTCTTATCCCTGTGATCTTTCTAACATCTCCACCCTACTTTACACCCCTGAAGCAGTGTGTTCTTATTCAGGAAATGCAAACAGAGCCACTGATAAGTTCTCTGCATTTTCCCCCACTGTCCCAGCTGCAAATTCAATTACAATAGCCGAATCACAATCTTCATCATATTAACACTGATCTACTTTCTAACCCATATTAACACAGACTTTTCTTTAAATTTGTGTTAGTTTGGCACTTTCTTTGTTTGGAGCCAGTCAAAGTTGATCTTTCCAATCAGAATCAAACTTTTACAAAAACATAATCTGCAAATCTCTTTGAACTGAGAGCTTCAGAGCAGAGTTGCTTACAGCATTTGCTCTCTTTTGTATCAGGACTATTCAGTTACTCTTCATACAGTATAAAGAAATTTAGCATGTCATTAATTTCATTAACACTGGTTTGATAGCTTATTCAAATGGTTAGTATGCAGATTCAACTTAATATTATCATTATTCAGTCCCACTTATCTCTACTGTTCCACAGAAATCACAAGATTCCTCAAATCTTGTTCTCAGTCTCTAAATTACACAGACAGCTATCCTAGCCGTTTGCACCTTCAACTCTTGTTATAAAAATATGGCAATCTACTCTTAAATAACCTTGTTTTCATAACATTAATACAATAAAGCACATCCACATCATTATTATTGGCAGAACATTAATTTTCATAAGCGACATGGAAAATCAAAATATTCTAAGCGGGTTTCACAAAGTTTCTGATTAACTTTTAGTCATACGTGTCTAGGGAAATTATTTCCAACCCATAATTTCCTTTATAAAACAGACAATGTCCTTGTCTTTCAATGACTTAATTTCAACAAAATATCTGACTTTGTACATTATTGATTTCCCAAATCTTCAGACATAGCTGTCTTTACATCTATCTAATTGTGTTATCATCAACAACACTGATTACAAATCACGTACATATTAACATCCAGAAGCTGGGTTGAACAAGCAAGCGCTGTTGCGATACTCCCAGCATAGCTGGACCCTTTAGGTTCAAAAGACAATGGTTGTCAAAATAAACATCATTTCAATAATTATTTTATCTCTAAAATATAGAATTTTTCCCGTTCTGCTTAATGAAACATTCCTTATCTTTATATCATGTTAATCCCTGTTAATCATACTCAATGCCTTATTTTTATCTAAAACTTACTTTTCATACCATTTACTTAATCAGGCGTTCATAAATATGAATTTTATCTTCCCCTACATGCCAGTTCCTTCCGTATCTGTTCAATCCAACAATTCACTGTTTGTATTTTCCATCAGAAAAAACATTCTCTCTTCCCTACATGTCAGTTCCTTCTCCTATCGACTCTGTTCTCTTTTATCTGCTTCTTTTCCATCCAACAATTCACTGTTTGTTCACATTTTTACACTCATGAACAAACTACAACAACTCTTTGACTAGTAACGGATAAATTGGCACTTCAGAAAAACCCTGTACTTTTGCCCAATCTCATACGCTCATCATTTACAACACTGCTCAAATCATCAGTCATAGCTTTGCTCAAAGTTTCATCAGACACACAAAAAGATTTGTAAGCAGTTTCTTCATTGCAGATAGCAGAAAGAAAATCAGTGTATGTGTTTGTGTGTGCGTCGTGTGCGTTTGTTAGTACAAATATTTTCACTTCCCCTTTGTTTAACAATCATCCGTTTCCCAATTTCTTGCATGCATTTCTGGCCGTAATTTTTCCATTTTACAGAAAACCGGTGTGTAAAAATGGTCTACTTTACTGTTAGATGACTCCATTTTTGGCTGAGTTCCTCTTTTCTGGATTTCACAATTCGACACGTGTCTTACAGAATCTGTCAAACGTCTTCGACAGACCCGATCTTTTACTCCGAGATCGGACGGACCTCTGCTTGTTTACGTTCCACTCAAAGTTTTCTCACGTGCGCTTATTCGCTTGCTCAATTCTTTTTACTTGATTAATTCAACCTGGTCTTGTAATTACGTTCCACTCAAAGTTCCCCCACGTGCGCTTATTCGCTTGACTCAATTCAATGTGGTAAAACTTCGAGTAGAGCACAATCACCCAGAAACTTCTTAATCCTGTTTTAAACTTTCTCTAAGGTTTACATAAATTTCGAATAGAACGTAATCATCTCAGCAGCTGTGATTTCTCTGAATCACCAGTGGATCCCCTGTCCACTAACGAGCTAAGTGTGGAAAAAACCGATCCGAAGCTACTTCAATTTCTTCCCCAAACAATTGTGATTATCTGAATCACCTCTCGCTCGTACCAAAGCAAAACTCAGCCAAAATGGTTCACGTTCACTCACAGTTATATCAGATTACACCACACAAAATAAAATAATTTTAACTGTCTCTTACCCGAGATGCTTTTACTGCCTCCGAGTTCTTTCTGAATCCAGTGGGTTCCTCCTGGCCCTGATAGCAGTTTTGGCTCTTCTCTCTCAATTCGGCGAGGTAAGACTAAAGCCTTTTGTGCTTTAGGGTGATCAGTCCGTCAATCCGCTTTCTCAGGGCCAGAAGAAACCTCATGGATCCCACTTCTGACACCAACTTGTTGAGGCAAAAACAAGTAACTAACAAAACAGCATCAGGCATAAGAGACATCAGGATCAAAATGTTCTTAAAAGATATTTATTTCTTGCAAGAAATGTTCCCAGTCCACCCGCAGACCAGCTGCAGGCGGAGTGAGACCCAGAGCAGAGGTTGGCCCGCATTTTTATAGTGTTATCTCTTTCAAAAGCTATCTCTTACAGCCCCCACTAAACAAAAGACACAGAGGAACCCCTGTGGCTCCCCTAACCCCCTAATCTTCTCACCTCTGAGTCACACACACACACCCTGCAGCTGTATTAACATCATAAAATAAACTCAAAATACAGACAAATGAATGTATGGCATTCATTTGTTAAATCATTGAAAATAAATTCAAAGAAAAGATTAATTTTTCCCACAACAGGGCCGTTTACACAACACTGTTTTCTAGTGAAAACAGAAAACTTTATTCGTTGTGGCCGTTCATTTACACGACAATAGCATTTTGGTGGCCTGAGAACGCAAACTTTGAAATAGGTTTCAAAGTGCAAGTTTTGAAAAAATTTGTTTTGAAAATGATACTGTTAAAAAACATGAATCTCTGAAAAATGGTGACGGCATGCACATGTATTACCTGCGTCCTGACTCTCTGTGGTCATTAAAAATCCCAAATTTGCCCCTTGGCCTCTTGTCCATCATGGCCTCCTAATCATCCCCATATACTGATTTGCTGAATCATCACTGTCTCCTCTCCACCAGTAAGCTGGTGTGTGGTGAGCGTTCTAGCACAATATGGCTGCCGTCGCATCATCCAGGTGGATGCTGCACATTGGCGGTGGTTGAGGAGATTCCCCCCTTCCATGTAAAGGGCTTTGAGTACCCAGAAAAGCGCTATATAAATGTAACGAATTATTATTATTACGTGTTTAGTCTATAGTCATGCGCATTTGAATGCGTATATGTGCAGGCATGTACTCTTTTATTTCTGCTGCTTTTAAATTTAAATCAGGAACGGGCAACTCTGGCCCTTTTGAGGTGGAGAGTTTAGCCTACCTCCAGCCATAATCGAGCACATCTGAAAATGTAACCAAAGTCTTCAGGTTTACTTATAGACAATCATGGGCAGGTCGGTTTGAGGTTGGAGCTAAATCTGCAGAACATTATTTGGCTTACATAAAAGAAAGAAATGGTCACATCTTAATGACAAATTAAATAACACAAAAAATAGTCTCAAAATCTTTATGAAGTTCCGTTTACGTCAGTTAGGGAGGAGTGAGCCAATCTAATCTTTCAATCAACAGCCTGAGTATATAAGCAGCCGCTTCCCTCTCTCTAGCATCAGCTGTTCCAACATCCCAACCAAACATTTCTCTTTCCATTCCTTCCGCATTGGGGCAGCCACCACAGCAGCGCAGAGGGGCCTTTCCGATCACAAAATCAAAATGCTAGGTCGATGGTCGTCCCATGCCAAAATAATTCAATGCAATAAAAAATTGCACTATGGAATATAGAACAGAATACTGAGATTATTTTGGCGCCTGAAAATATTGTAGCGTTATGCATATTGGATACATCAAATGGTAGATAGTCTTACCCTAAGTATTGTTTTAAATTGCACAGTATGTACTTACATAATATTTATGTGGTGGAAATGTTCATGAATAACAGGAGAGAAAAAAAGAAAGACATGACAGAATTCTCCTGTGATGTGTTAATGTACTGTATATACACTGTTGGACATTGTTAGTACACAACAACAACAACAACAACAAAAAACCTTTTTATAACATGAAATTATGTCAGTATGTTACTAAAAATACTGTATAATATTTCATATTTAATTCGATTGCATTAGAAACTACATTCAGACCTGCAACAGGAAATCATATATACAATCAGCTCATACTTATATTTTACAAACAACATAAGCATTCCTCACATCACATTTGTTTCACACTTGTAGAGATGGCAGTTGATGGTAAGCCCCTACTTCCTAGTCTACAGAGAAGGGAGAAACGAGAAACTCTTCTTTACATTGGGACTTTCAAAGTGGATTTGGCTCAAGATGGCAAAGATTGCTGGATTCTTACTCAAAGCATTAATTTGCTGTAAGGCTGTTTACTCTGAAGTTAAGGGCCAAAGTGTCAGTAAACTAAACCCACCAACCCACCCACCCACACACACACACACACACACACACACACACACTTTCCACATATACAATCAATAGCCTTTAACCAATAGCCTGCATAGACCGTGCATCTCGCTTTGGCTCAGAAACCCAGCTGGAAAGTGTGTCAAGGTGCATGAAGAACATCATTGTTATGCTCTCTGCAAAAAGGAGAAAAAAAGGAACCCCTTAAAGCCTGTGTATTCATGTAGAATAAAATTTTCAGTTAAATTTGTGATGTACATTCATCATTTCCCTATTTAAAACATCTTATTCAACTCTACAATAATAAAACACTACATTACATCTTCTCTATTATTTCATATTTTTAATACTGTAAAGGGCTGATATCCACACAACACACCACTCTGTCTGGTTTTACTACAGACACAGATGAGAGAAGTTCATCCTGTACTTCACGAGAGTAGACTGAATTCAAATCTCCCGCTTGCCCTTGATACAGATCCAAAGTCGACTGATCAGCTAACTGTTGTGGGCGGGACTAAACAGCGGAAACGTAATGGCGGCGAATTTGAATCTGCGTCATCGCGTGGGCACACACACACACACACACACACACACACACACACACACACACACACACACACACACACACACACAAAGCCCTGAATGTGCAGCAACGGAGATTTGGAAAAATATTAATAAAATATACATGAAATTATGGGAGAATAAGACAATGAAATAATGATCAAAATGAGCATCTATTTGCAAGACAAGCTTAAAAGACTATATGCAATAAAAAAGAATTCAATACAGGCCTACTGTAGCCTATGTAGGGTAGGCTACTGTATGTACAAATACTATTATTTAACCTTAAAAAAAAAACTCACTTTAACCCCCACATGCTTAATAATCTGTAAGGACAACATATTGAATAGATGCAGATTTCTTCAGTTATACCTTCTTTTCTTTGTTTTCTAATTTCACAGAAAACATCTGTAAAATATTACTTTGTAAAAATACAGACAAGTTCCTTTTAAAAAACGTAAAATTGATGTAAAACCAAAATACAAGCAAGCAATTACCTGTAAATTTAATAGTGGACCTTTAAATTACAGCAAATTACAAAAAAAAATTACAGACCATTACCTGTAAAATTACACTTTTTTACAGTGTAGGCAACATAAATAAAACCCCAAAATGTAGAAATTTACATTATTTATTTACTTAAAGGGACACTTCACCCATTTGCATTAAGCTTTGTATTGTTAGAAACCCAGTCATATATTATAATAAATGTGGATTTTTCATTATTTTTTCCCTGAGATGGGAGAAATAAGGATTTAAGTGTTTTACTTCCTGCTTATTATGACGTAAAAATCATCATTTTGCGTCATAATAAGCAGGAAGTCACATTTCATTGAAAAGTATAGAGACTTCAAACACTAGCTCCTCATTATTCCAGGGGGCGGGACCCGCTCACGCTACAGGCCTATTACAGATCAGTGGGTGGGACTTCACTTTCTGAAACTAAAAGTAATATCCTCCATCTTGTTTGGAAGCTAAGCTAACAGCCACTGTGGAGCCAGCTGTGAAGATATGACAATAGCGGAGGGTAACGTTACTCAAAATGATGTAGAAGAAGAGGATTTCGGAAGTCTGATGCTCGAATCAGGTGTTTGTGGCTACCTTTACAAGCCGCATAGCGAAGAGCAGCCGAGGCAGAAGACCTGCCTGTCGCGGACGAGAAGCCCAGACTGGCTCGAGCTGGGGGCGGACTGGTGGCGCCGGTGATCTCACTATGCAACTACGAACACAGAGATAGAGTCCGTCTGCTGCGAAGAATTTAAACGATGCCAATTTCTCCTGGACGAAATCTCAGAATCAGACGAGGACACGGACGTTTGTGTTGTGAACCATCCTAGTTTCGCACCGCATCTGACTGAACATCCCGGTAACGTTACCATGCAATAATTCACCACTTCGAAAGAAATACAAATGAGGAGTAATTCACTAATGAGTTCGCCAACTAACTAACGTTAGACATCTCCGGTGGTTAGCTAGCCTTATAGACGGATGAGTGATTCATATGCTGTTCTGGATTAGTGGGAGTGGCTTGCGCATCTGTGCAATGTGGTGCATTGTGGGAGTTGTTGTCTTTCATACAAATGCGTCCTGAAGTTACTTTCTTTTTTTCCTCAGTCAAGAAGGCACCAAATTCAAAATTTATTTTACATTTCGACTACATATATGACCCACTTTCAATAAAGATCAATGTTCCCATGGGTGAAATGCTCCTTTAAGAACAATCAAATAGTACAAGAACAAAAATAAGACAAAAAACTGAACAGAAATTTTTTTTTTTTAATCTTTTTGATCAGCTCCGTGAGCTTCGAATTGATAGATGTGCCTATCTGAGCTAGGCATCATGTATGACAGTTGCCAAAGTGAGATATGAGCTACAAAATGACCATCCTGCCATGAGCTATATAGGAGACATATCTTGTATGTACATATAGGGCTTATATGTATATATAAAGAAGCAATACAGGAGACCTATATGGCCTGTATATGCACATATATGCACCTCATTTTTGCCTATATGTGGCATATATACGCATATATGCAGCATATATATTATCATATATGTGCATATATGCTGTATATATGCAGCATATATGCTGTATATATGCAGCATATATGTGCATATAAACTGCATATAGGTTTCATATATGCGCATATATCCTCATATAGATTATTTCCATGTGGGTGGAAACTTAATCAGAGAATCACAAACTCATCTGAGCTTCCCGCTGTTCGTTCACACACTACTGTTCTCATTATAACGTTCATTTGTGGATGTGACAAAACCACGTATTTATCACATCCTCTCTCTTGTGCTTTGTTCATTTACTCAGCAGAATAAACACATGCATAGATAAGAGTGCAGAACCCTGATCTATTGACTTCAATAACAGCTCAACATTTATCACCAAGGATTTCCAACAAGATCACTTCGACCACTTCTAACAACTGAAATACAAACACGTTTAAATTTTAACACATTTATTTTTCTTAACATATTGAATCAGATTAATTTTACTAATCATAAATATCACATTCATTCACATTCAACACTGAACGCAGTGAACATCTGGACTCTGATGATCTTGATGATGATGAACATTGTAAAGAGTCTCTGGTGATGACAGGAACCGGCAGAGGAGCTGGAAAACATGGGAGTAAAAATGTCATCTATACGTTCTGTTTGTGGATTTCAACTATACAAGTCTCTTGAGGTTCAAACATACACAGGATCTGATCTTTTTACTCTGTATTTCAGTAACATCAGGTTTTAGAGTGACATAATCTCCCTCCATCACTGATACTGACTATAGGGTTTAAATAAATGCTCTACATTTGTTGTTTAAAAGTGTTAAGAGTTTCTCACCGCTCAGAACAAACAGGATCAGAACACAAAGATGAGAAGACATCGTGACAGAAACAAACGTCCAGCCGAGAGTCAGAAGAACGACTTCCTGATTAAAAAGATCAGGTATTTCTAAAGTCTAAACTGCTAAATCAAAAGCAAGCTGGTTTTAGTAGTCTTCTCTGTCTCACTCTCCAGATAAAGTTCTACCAGAAAGACTCGGGAGAATTATTTCAACAAATCGTACATTTATTGACGCTCAGCAAGCTGATAATATATAAAGTCATTTGGCGTAGGCCCCGTCTGTAGTGTATAATCCGAGGGTATCGGATCTGCAATTCCTGCCTGAAGACGAAGGGGAGGATGGGGGTAATCGTCGCTTCAGTATCTGCGAACTCAACATGTGTAAGTACCGAGCTTTTATACAGTGAGCATAAGAATATGATTGGATAGAAGTGAAGGCGATATGATGTAGTAATTGAGTCTTCCCGGCAGAACTTATGCTAAAGCTTTCATTTCAATGTATTCTTTATCTTCCGCTTAACATTTCAGAAACCCTCACATGTGTGTCTCATGAACAAATGTTCACAACATCAATCTGGATTCCTCTTTATTTGAAAACTCTCATTTCAGGTTCTCAGAAGGTTTGTTTGTGGTTGTGAGAATAATGCACGTCTCACTCTCTCACGAACACAAATAGACATTATCAACTGAACATCCGGCCAGTACATTAAACCACAAGCCTTCAGTTCAAACACATTTACTGAGCTAATAACACAATAGCTGACTAAATAAAACATGTGCTGGATCACACACACAATATAATGATGAATTTCTTTCAAACAATTTGAATAAGTGGATCAAATGTTTATTGATTTAATTGTCTGTTTTAGTTTAATTCATATTTTACAGATTCATCAAATGTTCCTAAATTACAAGTTGAGCACATTCCATTATATCAAATCAAATGCATTTTACACTTTTATGTTAATGCATAAATCTTGCAACCGAAAGACCTTGTTAAACTGATGGTTTTGGTGTGTTGAATGAGGAGTGATGATCAGTGACTGGTGTCAGATCTGAAGATGGTAGATGACCTCTGTGTATTCTGACATGCTTTCCTGATCTAAAACACACACAGAGATTTTCAGTGTTTTTAACATCAAGTGCTCTTTCATTTCACAATGATATCATATATTTTAGATTATATTACCAATATACACAAAGTTGTTGTTAAAACTATTAAAATGTTAATAATGTAATTTAGGCTCTTAGTTGTAAAACCAATTTGCATTTAAAGAGGGTTGTTGTCTTGTAGTAATATAGTTACTATATATAGTTATATTAATAATATAATTAGTAATATAGTAATACTTGCCCTCTGGTTTTTCTCGGTTGCATTTCTTGCAGCAACAGTGAAACACACACGCAGAAATGATCAGCAGTGGCACACAAACTACTGTTACAATGAATATCAAAGGAAATGTATTCCCTACCATTTCTGTAATAAATAAAGAGAAAATGGTCAATACTTTCAGTCAGACTTCATAGACAGTTAACAGCACATTTACAAAGAAAAAAAGAAGAAAGTTGTAAAATGTTGCTGCTGACATACCTGGACATGTGTGTTCATTGTTGTTATTATGGACAATGAATGTGTCCAGTGTGAAAACCCCCTAATACTGACGTACCTTCACATGGTTGACAGAGATGACTGATGTTGTCCAGATGTGTGGTCTGGTTACTGATGGTATTATTGAGCACACAGCTGTATGAATCATCCAGACACTGAAGCTCCAGAGGTAGAGAGAGACTGATGCTGAGATCAGACACACTGATGCTGGACAATACACTGATTCCTCTGTACCAGGAGAGAGTCACATCTCTCACATTCAACACTGATGAACACACCAGTGAACATTTTGATGATGAGGACGATGATGAAGAGTCTCTGATAATGACAGGAACTGTCAGAATACCTTAAAACATTGAAAGAAAAACATATTTCAGGAACAAGCAATTACTAATATTGACGTTTGTAAAGATCTGCAATCATCATAGATCAATAATAAATAAAAGTTAACATCAGATTTGCATTGGATTTAAAATTAAAACCGTGTAACTTACTCAGTTTACTCACCATAGACAGCAATATTGAAACTCCTGTGTTTGATCCCTTCATTGATGATCTGTACTTTATAAAGTCCAGAGTGTAATGTGTTGATGTTTGTGATGGTCAGAGATCCTGTCTTCTCATCTATCTGTAATCTGTCTCCGAATCTCTCCTTCTTACCAATATCATATATAGAGATGATCTGTTTATAGATTTCAACGATACGAGTCTCTGAATTTTTATGTCTAAATGTCCACAGAATATGTTCATCTCTCTGTATTTCACTATCAGTGTGTAAAGTGACAGAATCTCCCTCCATCACTGATATCGTCTCAGTTTCATCTGCATAAACACCAGACACACCTGGAACAAAACAGTCAACAAAAATAAATAACAAATTCTTATCTCAGATATATTTCAGTTTAATAAAAAGTCCCAAATCATTCCTGTTTCCAGTCAAACTGTTTGGACATACTGGAATAGTCTGACTGTACACTGTAAAAATAAAAGGTGCCTGGAGGAACCTTTTGGGGTTCTTCACTTTGCCACACCGGCGGAACCGTCTGTAGATCCTCTAGGCACCCTTTAAAAAGGGGCGGTTCTCTGAAGAACCACACAAGTTTCCTGAGGAACTCTTATATTAGGCACTGTGTGGAACCACTTTGGGTGCCTCCAGGAACCAAATTTCATTTTTTTAAATATTTAATTTCATGGTGTAACTATGGTTACCTTTGACTTCTATTATAATAAACAAATTGAACCAAATACAAAATAAGAAATGTTTATTACATATTTTATATTCATTTTTATACATACACTTCCATACACATGGGAAAAAAAGCTAACTATAGATTAATATCAATGAATACACACACAAAAAAAATTGTATAATACATAAGCAACATGAATAATCAACCAAGTATATGCAATAGGCTACACAAGAAAAGACATTTCAACAAAATGCATGGAAACATGGATCCTAACCTTTATCTCTATACAGAAATCTCTGATGATTAGTTATTCAGCTATTTTGAATCATAAAGTGTTGAAGTCTGGGATGCCGTTAGACTGGAGACTGTAATGTACACTATGCCTTTTGAAAAGCTTAAATGTGTGACTTGAATCAACAGTGTTCATAAATGGTTGTTGAGTATTCTCATGAAACAAGATAGAGGAAGTAGAGGTAGAGATGGAGAAGTAGAATTCCAGTCATTTCAATAAGAATCCACACGATCAGCAATTTCGTTTGTGGTCAAAAATGTCACTATGGGACCAAGTTGGTTACTGGAATTCGCTAGATTTGACCAACAGAAAGCTGCTTGAAAGTGACTCCTGTGTGAGCTTTGCTTCATACATTACGTCACTACATTGCTGACAATGATCAATGGACTTTTTTGCCCGTGTAATTTCACGAAATTCAAAAATGTGACCGCACCTTTACTCGCTGCAACATAAAATGCAATCAATAATAAAATCTTCACAAGGGACATGTGAGGTACTTAAATAGTTAGAAAAGTGAAAAGGTTCAGCAGATTCGTTTTCCATTTGCTTTTCCTCTTTTCTGGTGGATGATCACTTCAGTGATTTTCGGGTCTACAGGAGGATTTTTATTCTTGTTCAAACTTGTATTTCAGCTTACCGAGATCCCTGCAAAGTACAACATTTACTGTTAATAAGGTTATTAAAGTGATAGTTGTCAAATTTAAATAATTTCCTCAGCCTTGTGACGTTCCAAACCTGTTTGACTCTCTGTCTGTGGAACCCGAAAGCAGATCTCAGGCATAATGCAACCTGTCACCATTCAATTTCACTGCATGAAACACAAGCAGAAAGAAATTGTGTAAATCATTCATGAAACCATTCTTATGTACACTTGTGTAGTTCAATTCAATGCAACAATTTATGTAAAAATGGTTAAGCTCCAAAAATGTCTTTTGGCTTTTTCCTCTTTTTTTGTCGAAAAAGACTAAACTTGAAGTTAATTCAGAGTTAAAATGTCTTATATTCAAATGCAAATGATAAAGATATAAGAAAAAATGCATAGCATTATTGGCGCCAAACCTGTGATATTATTTTTCTGAGTAACATGAATGAGATTTGAGAGCATGAGGGAAGATTTTCAGAGAATAACTGATTAAAAAAACACAAGTACAGTGTCAAACAATACAATTTCAGTCAGAGAAAGTTCATAGTAATAAAGTACTTGCATGTGGTGTATAGGTAACTTACTGTAATTCAATGTTGCCACTGAAATATTCAGATTATTTTAGAAATGTACTGGTTGTTCTGGGGAAACAAAAGAACAAAGCTGATTATTCACAAATATTTATTGACCAGTAAATGGCTTTAAAATGGTATTTGAGAGAATGAGGGCACCTGTAGTAAGTAAAGCTAGGCTAAACAAAAACAGACCAAACTATATTAACCTGCTTTTGTTATTCATAACAAACGCCAATGAGTTCAGGAATCAGTTAAATTAGTTAGGCTATTATCAGCAATTTGAAGACACAGTTTTACAGAATATGTTGAATTGAATGACTAAATCAATCTAAGACAATAAGTCAATAATTTCCATTTGTTCATTAGATCAACGTATCTAGCATCGCGGCTAAAACCTTCTACCAGATACTGTGCAATAAACGAGTGGTAAACACTGTAAAAACGTAGTATTGTATAATAAATGTAGTTTATATATATATGTGTGATTGAATATATAGTGAGTAGACTCTGTATTTATATTTATTTGGCGAGTTTACAAACCTTGTAACGGAGAGCCGAACAAACGGCGGAAGCTTTGATGAGAGGCTTAATGCGCGCGAGCAGCGCGAGCATCACTGAAGCGACGACAGCAGAGGAGAGAGCAGCAGTTTCGTGACAGAATAAAACTTTTAACTTAAAACTTTTCTCCTCCTGGTTCTTCTTCTTCATATTATTAATATTATTATTATTTAGTGTTGTAGTTTAAGGTTTAAATTAATCAATAAAATAGGCCTAGATACTAAATAAATGTAAGCTACCCAGGTGAAAAGACGTATAGGCTACTGTTAAATGTATTACAAATGCATTAAAGTATATTTGTATTGTAGGGCAGGCCTAAAAACACACTCAAGTACATTTTTAATACATTTAATACATCTTTTTCACCTGGGTATGTATACTGAATCAAACTTCAGTAGCCTATAATAAATAATAATAATAATAATAGGATATTAATAACCTTATTCTGGCCTCACTGAACCATTGGGTTCCTCCAGATGCTGGCTTTAACATAAGAGATCTTCCAGGAACCACTTAAATGTTAAAAGATCTTCCAGTAACCCTTTTATCGCATTCAAGTTCCTCTATTTCCCCCCAAAGCACTTCGAGGTCTCATGGTAATGAAAAGGTGACTCCAGAACCTCGGAACTAAATACAAATTGCTTAAAGGATCCCGTAAGTTCCAGCAAGAACCTCAAAGATTGTCAATGCTCCTCCAGTAACCCTACTATAGGAGAAAGAGCTTTGAGGCACTTAAATTACATTTTGAAGTTCCTTGAGTATCCGACAGGATATTTGAGGCTCCTTTAGTTTTTACAGTGTATATATACTACAAAAATTTAAGCCATACAAATATAACTTACCACCCAAAATCCACAGACAAAAACAGACAAATTGATGAACCATCATATTCATTAATAGCCCAAACAGACTGGAAGCATAAAACACATAAAAACTAAAAACTAAAACTAGGTCTGAAAACCACGCAGATAAAACCCTGCCTACATCAAAATGCGGTGTCTCACTAACTCGAAGCACCGCCTTGATTGTGGGCTGGTTTCCTCAACTCTTGACTTTCTCTGTATGTCTGAGATCAGTGTGACAGAATCTCCATCACTGACACTGACTTCAGTATCAACAAACACTCCTGAAGAGCATATAAACGTTTTCCAGACACAATTATATACACAGAGAAGATCTAGTAAATAAACTCTGTGTGTCCGTAAACAATCCACATATAGTAGCCTAATAAAAAAGTGCACAAACTATAAAAGTGATTTATATTTACTCGCTGCACAGGCCGAACAGGAAAAGAACACACAGATGAGAGGAAATCATTCTGACTTTACTCAACTTCAACAGAAAACTGCTATAAGAGCACATTTAAACTGTGAGCGGATCTTTCACACACTGATGTTCTCAATTAGCCCCTTTCACACAGAGATTCCGGAAAATACACGGATAAAGTGACCCGGGATTTGACCCGGGTTCGTTTGATTTTGGTTCATTCACACTGCCAGTGATTTTCCGGAATCAGAGAGTGCGTTCACACACAACCCGTAAAAATGCCGTAAAGACACGTGACATCGATGTGACTTGTAATCTCAGCAGCGTCTTAAGTTTGCTTATGAGCTGCGATCTCTCTCTTGAGAAACCACGCCTGTGCATTTGTTTCTCTGATTCGATCATAAACTTGCGCATTACGTACCGTTTCACAGCTGGAGAACGAGTCCGGCTTCAGCGTCATCACTACGACACGGCATTACGGCTTTTGTTCACACAGCGCGCGTTCCGGGACTGAACACGGCAATGTTACTAGGTCCCGACCCGGCATCGATCCCGGCATAAATCCCGGGTCGAGTTTGCGTTCACACCAGAGCCATAGAGAGAGAGAGTTGCGACACTCTTTGATGTCGCCGCTATGGCTGTCACGTGGTTAATGTAAGCCCCAATAGTTCCAAAACGTACGCTGGCTGTCATGTCCTTCTATGGGACAGACAGCAGCGATTGCATTATTGAACGGTAAATATAAAATAAAACACACACCCAAGTACTTTTTCAGCTGTTATTGCATTATTGCATTTTGTTAATGTCAGTTTTGCATTTGGAGATAAGTTTTAAGCTATATTTTTGGAGGGAAAAGCTTAGTGTTCATGTTCGCATGGGTAGTAGCACTGGCTTTAGCGGCTCTAACTTAACTTTTCCATATCATTCATCTGATGATGGACGTCTCATGATATTTATTTTAGCACAACTGGGCTGTATTAGGCTATTGATTCCCGTGATTTTGCTTATAAATTTTGATTCAGCCATTAGCCTACCTTCGTGATCACGCAAAGAGTTCTGCCGTGGCGGTCCGTTCAGAATTCGCTTAGAAGCTAGCTCACTTCTTCTGATGAAAGTGGCCACCCCCAGGACCATAACGTGAAACATGATCATGTTAAGACTAAGAATATTATTTTAAGATTAAGGCCATACACATTATCAAAACTATAGCAGATTAAAAACGAATTTAAGCATGGCTGATACAAATGAAGGTTTTCAAATAAAATATTTTTTATTAAACAATGACAGACAACAAAAATGTGTGCTTGTGTGTGTGAACAAGAAAAACAAAAACCAGGGGCAGGTGATCCATGAAACAGACAGGACTGGTGATGGCCATAACAATCCTAAAGGTCCAGCATTGTTCTCACAAGCCGCTTCACTCAAGACAATAATAACATAATGAAAAGTTAGTATATCCCAAAAAATTAAATTAAATAAAAGTTGCTATAAAGGTGGTAGCGATTCATTACCGAACTCTTAGCTGACGAAGTCTCGCTAGCAGGCAGTGCTTGAAAATTGGTTGAAACAACCAACATAAAATATAAATAATTACGCTGTGCATGTACAAATGAAGACCAGTATAAGCATCGCAAAGGGCCTCTGATACAATATAGACAGTTGACAATTCAAAAGAGGTCGATATTTCGGCAACTTAACTCTGGAACAACTCGACGCGCAGCAATGTAAGTGAATGGTGTCCAACGCCCAAATGACAGTGTTTGGAACTATTCCGATCTTCATATCCCGGAAGTAGGCGGTTAAAAGCGCCGCCATTATTTACAACGGAGGTCTATGGGAGTGTCGCAACTCTCTCTCTCTATGGCTCTGGTTCACACAGAAGGCGCTCTGGCAATTTGCCGGCAATTTGCCTGGTTCAAAGCGCTGTGTGAAAGGTTTATGAGGTTTATGTGGTTGAGAAAACAAGCCACACACTTGACTTCTTGTGCTTTAACTTCACATCTCAACACAATAAACCACAATACGAACGCAGGGCTAGATGTAACACACGTGCTTTAAAACGTTCCACACGTGCCAGCATGACAAAACTTAGTGTATTTACTAACTGCCATATCAAAACTCTATAGAGCAAAAATTTAGCCAAAAAACAAAAAATCTTTGGAAGATATCACTGAACATTTTACGAGTTAATTTGCCCATATAATCTTTAAGCTAATAAGGTTAAGCGTATTTAGCTTGCTGTCTGCAGTGGAGGGGCTCAAGGAAGCAGCTTCAACTCCAGCTTAGATAAACCCTCCAGTGGGACTACTAATGCTGGGATGAGGAGTATGGCAGCAAGATGCCTATATTATGATGGTGGAGCTGGGGAGGAGGAGGGACGCTAGGATGCCAGAGCAAGGTGAGCGGCTGCTTATATGATCTGCAGTTTATTGAGAGATTAGATGGGTTCACTCCTCCAGAAATTACTTTTGTGAACATCACTCATTTAACCATAGCAAAAATATATTTCTTACTGAAGTTCATTTTTCATCTCAGTTTTTAGTGTTTATATACAATGAGACCAATTTGATATTATTGCAATCTTATATCTGTTATTTAACAGTTTTAACAGTTCTTTAATGCTGATCTAACCAGCAGAAGACACTAGCCGGGTTTAAATCCCAGTTGTGCTGGTGGGGCATGTTGTCACACTGCGTTACAATGAGCCCCTATATCTATGCTATTCTATTCTATACTTTTATGAATTCTATTGAGAAACCACGAGAAAAGGTGAATAAAGACTGAGTCAATGTTCAGAAATGTATAATTATTATTATGTTTTGTACTATGCTGTATATTCTTGTTTGCTGGGGTGTTCATTGTCAAACTCATTTTTTTATTATTATTAATTTGTAAAAAATTTCATTATTTTATATGAAACCGTTAATAATTGTATTTGATGGACAAAATATTTTAGTTTGTCTTGTTGGCTATATATTTGTTTTGATTAGATCAGAATTTTAAGCTGTCATATGGTCATGTTAATGTGCTCCACCTATAGGGCATGTTGTCACATTTCACTTCCATTATTTTGGGGTAAATCAAGAAAGAAAGTACAC
Source organism: Leuciscus leuciscus (assembly GCF_965113295.1). Lineage (NCBI taxonomy): Eukaryota > Metazoa > Chordata > Actinopteri > Cypriniformes > Leuciscidae > Leuciscus > Leuciscus leuciscus. Next base: position 21,459,823 of record NC_138739.1, on the reverse strand, counting down.
ACTGTATTAATGAAACAAAAACAAAATTGTACTAGACATGTGGAAAATTAATGTGGAAAAAAATAAATACTATGAACCTAAGTTGATTTACTCAAACTGAGAAAGTCAAAAAGTGTTAGGTTGTGCCCCGCAAGTCTGGACGTCCAAAGACTAATGGTCATTACTGTTGTGACACTGACCTCTGCTGGTGAAAATGAGTTATTGGATGTGACAAGTTTGCAATAGATTTCAACACTGAATTCTATAGTGGCTTCAAAAGGAGCTAATAATATTCACTGATTAATTTGCATCTCATTATTACTCTTCCTGTTTTGTCTAATTCATTGTAGTACAATATGACGGTGTCATCCATGAGATTTAACAATATTTTTGTTTTTACAACTATTACCCACTTTCCATGAATAGGTTTACATGCTTATTAAAGGTGGTATCAGTGATTTCAGGCCCAAAAATATTTTTATCACATTCATCTAATCTTTCCTAACGATCCGCTAGCTGCCCGCCCCATAAGCATGCCATCAAAAAACCGCGTCTCTGTAGGCAGCCTAGGCTCTGAGATCTGCACACAAAAACAAATGGTTTAGCCAAACACTCAAAACCAAAACAAATAGTGTTCCAACCAATCACCGACAGGGGGAGGGTGCTGTGAGGTTTTGTGCTCGTGCACGGCTGCACGCGAAGTCAGAGCTGAAGAAAAAGCTGGCTCAAAACCTCACAACACCCTCCCCCTGTCGGTGATTGGTTGGAACACTATTTGTTTTGGTTTTGAGTGTTTGGCTAAACCATTTGTTTTTGTGTGCAGATCTCAGAGCCTAGGCTGCCTACAGAGACGCGGTTTTTTGACGGCATGCTTATGGGGCGGGCAGCTAGCGGATCGTTAGGAAAGATTAGATGAATGTGATCAAAATATTTTTGGGCCTGAAATCACTGAAATCACTGATACCACCTTTAACTTCAACTTGAACGTCAGAAAAAAAATATTTATACCTGTTTGTGGAATATTATATCCCACCACATTATGTTCAATTACATAACAGTGTTCAACCTGCAATCATCTCCATCTTGTTAGTGTAGCATAAGGTATGGTAAATCATAATGACATAATCAGAGAGAATATTTTAGAATAAGAGTATATGTTCCTTAAAATACATAAACGGTAACCCCCCTGTAAATGAATGATATGTACAATAACAATTGGAGATTTTTTTTTTACATCCGTGCCACGAGATGTTTCAAAAAGTGGTGGGGACACGTCCAACCTACAAATTACTCCTATGTTAGAATAGAATAGAATAGAATAGAATAGAATAGAATAGAATAGAATAGAATAGAATAGAATAGAATAGAAAGCCTTTATTGTCATTTTATTCACATACAATAAAAGAAACGTAATTCTTCAGAAAAATAATAACTTAACATGAATAAATGTGTCACATTAACATATCCTTCTTGGAATGAAGCATTCAGTATTGAATGTAAATTTAAATCAATGACAGGACTAATTGGTCATGATAACCAGAAAAATCAACCATTCGAACACTGCAGTTTATATTGGAATTTTTCTAATGTTCTTCTCCATTTTTCACTTAAATTTTTTTTTTTTTTAAATCCACATTTATTTGTATAGCGCTTTTCACAATATAGTGCATGTTTCGTGATCTGTTATAGAGTGAGAGATCTGTTATCAAAGGTGACTGTCTGTCCATATTTCAGAAATGAACATTTCTAAAACAATGGAGATCATGTGTTTAGCTAACGTCATGTATTCATTTGAGCTCGTTGAAGCAATTATTACAAGTTGTGATCCATAATGATTACAATATATGGAAAAATTTGGTACTAGGCGTCATCAAGTATTTGACATAAAGTCCACATACTGTGAAACGCAGCTTCAACTTCAATGTCAATTAATATTCAACAGAATCCAATATGGCTGAAAACAATCAAGTTAACATGAATCAGTTAACATGTATTTCATTACACTGTGTTCAACATCTACATCTGAGGCTTACTTTGGCATAAAGAGACAAACATTATCAGTGCAGAGAGAATGTTTAATAATATGTCTTCATAAAATAGACAATTGCCACTCCTACAGCCTAAAATATCAAGTATAAAAGAACAAATCTGCTGACAACACTTGAGCTAAAAATCAAATAATCAGAATCAGAATCAGCTTTATTGGCCATGTTTGCAGAGACAAACTAGGAATTTGACTTGGTAACAACAAGGCTCTCAAATTACAACACTCATTAACTGCAACAGGCTACAACACTCACTTGACATATAAGCACAAAGTAGGAAATGTATGTTAAAACAGAATACTGTTATATATTTAGTCTGACAATACAGTGGAAATTATAAGTGCAGGAGGGGGGATAGTGCAATATAAGTATTGTCTTAGAATTTTAAATAAAATAAAATAGAGCAGTGCAAGTCAGTACAATGATAATATATCATTTAATTAGTGCATGCAATAGAAAAAATGAAATTTGCATGAGGTATAGATGAATAGAATAGATGAATCAGAATAGATGAATCAGTCACATTGATCTGTCCATAAATGACCACATTATACAGACATAAATAATACTGACAGCAGCTGCAAAAACTTTTTGTTAAATAGTGCATTATTTACTGTTTTACATTATGACACATTTCTTCAGGAAAATAAAAACTTCTTATGATTAAAAACGTCACATTCAGAAATATTATCCCATTACTTGGACTGAGGAGTTCACTACTTCACTAGTTCAAACTTCTTGCTTGCCAATTTCATTACATTGTTTAATGTGTAAATTCCAACACAGTTTAGCTACACCACATAAATTACATCAATAATCAAATAAATCTGAGATTAACATCTGATATTTTGTGAATACTGTTAGGCAGAAATAAATAAAAAATGACCTGTTTTAATGACCTTGTCTTTAGAACAGAAGTTTTGAAATTATTCAGTCAAAGGCCATCATTTAAGACTTATGAAAGATGCTTTTTGTCCCACAGACAGTGTAGTTATGGTTATATACTAGCAGAGGCTAACTTCACCAAGCTAACCGGCCAAACCCATATATCATTGATTCCTGTAAGTCTCTCGACAGTCAGCAGAGGGAGCCATTAACACACACGCAGGACTGAACATATTTAATCTCATTTTACATGTATAAGAGTCCTTTTATTGGTTGTGTTTTCTACAGACATGTGGTCTGTCTTAAAAAAAATGTAATTAATCTAGAAATTACTTAAAAATGAAATGCTGAAATTCAGTAATCTGTAGCAAACGGCTACAATTAGTGCATTTGTGCTTTAACTTTGAGGTTTAATAATATAAAAAAATATATATAAAAAAAACATTTATAAAACTCAAATGGTTACAGGATTTGTTGGCATTTCTGAGTACTTTTGCACATAAATATGTATTTTTTCTGTTGTAATACTTGCCGTCTTTTTTTGCTTGTGTGTATTTCCTGCGGCAACAGAAGATCAACAGGACTAAAACTGTGACCAGAAGCAGCTGCAGAGTTTGGCTGGATTCTACAATGATTTCGGTTTTCTTTTTGTAATTAGAACATTATTTAAAAGGTTACATCATGTTAGTACAGCATTCTCCTTCCTGTATTGTAACCATTTATTTGTAATATTCCAAGAATGTAAACAATAACATTCACCAAGTACACAATGGATGTTCCAAGAATGTTGTTCTAAGAACAAGTTCTCTCAACATTATGAAAACATTCAAGTAAAAACAATATCATTAAGAAGTTCCAAGAACATTGTTCTAAGAGTGTTTCACTCAACACCGTAAGAATGCATATCAAATATTAATAATGTGATAAGAACATTCTATAAGGTTAAGCGTATTTGCTTGCTGTCTGCAGTGGAGGGGCTCGAGGAAGCTGTAAAAGCATGAGCCTGCCAGAGAATGCCAAGAATATATCGCTGAAACCCAAAGACCTCCAAGTGGGAGGGGCCTGTGCAACAAGTGGGAGGAGCATGTGCCGCAAGTAGGCGGAGCCTCACGTTAGTGGGGTAAGTTATGGGTTAGGGTTAGACCGTCACTCCACCTATTATGCCCATATTACTGGTACATCCAGAGAGGGGGAGCTGGACTTTACGCTCCACCCATGGCTATGTGCTTCAGTAATACTTGATAATGAGGGCTGAAAACATTCCAATGTTCCTTTCTTGGAGAAGAGCCAAACCTGTGGAAACATGTCCTATTACGCAGGAAAACTGCTTTAACTGCTCAAGTGATAGTTAGACTAAAGCAAGCTGGTTTTATATGTTAACTGGATGAAATAACTAAATTCATAATTTTTTTGTGTAATTTAGGGTTTGTTATGTTAAAAGCTATCAGGGACTAGATTGTTTTAGGTTTGAGAAAATAGTATAAGAAAAGTGATTTAATAATAAAAGCTTCATGAAGTGAAATTAAATAGTTTATTCTGTTGCATTCGTTTCAGTACAACGTTCATGAAATAATGCTGAAATATGGGAAAATACACAAACGCTGACAGTTGTTTTTAAGGAAGCTGAAGCACAAGCTCAAGTATCATTTCATTGTTAGACAGGTTTTTATTAACATTAAATTAGCTGAATATGAAATTATTTTAGTTTCTAAAATTCATCCATTCTCTAAACCACTACCAGTTTTCTCCCAACTTATTTAACTTACAGTATCTATGATTACAGTAAGGTTAGAAGTATTTTAATGCATGTAGCATTGGTTCATTAATATTTGGGTCATAAGCCAGTAGTTGAGAAACACTTCTCTATACTGCAATGAGACTTAATTATTGTTGACAAAATGTTAAAAGTAATTTTGCTCTTCAGCTCATAACACTTGAGTACACTACTTCATCATCTTCATTCCGTTTCTGTAAGAAAACACAAAAGTAAAATCAGGAACAGTGTTGATGAACAGATGCAAAACTGGAGAAAGAGGTTCATCTTACAGAGAATAACAAATTACAGAAAATCCATGGCGTTTATCATGATTATAAAGTTGAAAGTCAAGTCGATATACTGTATAGTGCTTTTTACAATACAGATTGTTTCAAAGCAGCTTTACAGTGATAACAGGAAAATAATGCAATAAAGTTAGTTTTTCTAAGAAAACAGTGTCATAGTCCAGCATAAGTAAGTTCAGTGATGGTTCATTTTTGTTGTATAAAAAGTTATACATTTTGTTAATTTATACATACAGCCGCTCTCGAGAGAAGTTCTCATATAATGGTGTCAATGCAGGCAGATCAATAATATTGTTGAATATTAAATAATGTAAAATAAAATACAACAATGCAAAAACATGTTGACGTAAATTACATAATTTAACAGAATCTTTAAAACATTTATTCCTCAGAGTCTAAATGGTGTCTTTTCTTTCTTTTTTTCTTTTTTTTTTTTTGGACTGGTTTTTAAATGACAGGTTGAACAGGTTTTACTGTCAGCTGACAAACTGCAGTCTTTTCTGATGTTGCTACTGGATTATTTGTCATTTTTGTCTATTTCTTTCCAGTCAGATTTGTAAAGATGTGCGCACCTGTAACAGGTGTAGCTGAGCAGAAGTAGAAAGGGATGTCCACATGCTTATAATACAGACAGACGATGTCTTTAAATGAATCACTAGCATTAAATCCAAAATCATCTATAATTCATCTTAACATAGAGCAGAATCTTTGCTTAGGCTATCATAAGAAAGCAAGCACAGACAGGCATTGAGATTTGATTTGTGAATGATCATGAATGATCCATCAATGCACTGGTGCGGAGCTTTACAGGCAGCGAGACACAACGCACACAGCAACACTGTATCTTACCGTATTCCGTACATGACGTGCACAGAATGTTGTTGTAGCATAAAGTATTTCTTCAGTTTCAACTGTTTTAATAATCACATTTAACTATAAAAATTATACATGAACCTGCAATGGTGAAACACAAAAGACTCATTTCAACTGCAGTAATACTTACTACTTGGTGTTGCTTGTTTACGGTTCTTGATGTGCCAGATCACAATCCCTCCAGAAACTGCAATTATGGCCAGTAATAACGATAAAACTAGCACTGGTATAGAATATGAACGGTGAATCTGTTCTGTAATGAACAAACAGAAAACAGTATGTAGTTTACATTAGTCCTGCAAGTCTGACTTCAAACCTGAGACACCAGACAGCAGATCACGGAGATAATTGAATCTAATACAGTTAAAAAGTTAAAATTACAACTGGAGATACTCTTAAAATGTAAAGTAATGTTGGCCCTAATAGTCTTAAACAAGTTAAGGAAAATACTCAAATATGCTGACATTGTGTTAGGGTTATAGCTCACAAAGATAAACCTAAAAAATATTCCAATCAATAAAGGTCAGACCCTTACGGAACAAAAATATATGGGAATATTCTGAAAAATATAATGTGATTGACCATGTATGGCTATTACGGAGCCCCTAAAGGGACGTGGTGGTGGAAATTTTTTTAGGATGGGAGAATTTTTCTTTTTTAAAAATCTTTTGCGTTCCCCCGAGAAACTTTGCGTTCCCACGCAAAACTTTTGCGTTCCCACGCAAAACCTGTTTTGAGCTCGGACAGACACTTCCTGTTTAGCTGTTTGGCAGTGTTTCAGAGCTCCGTACGTTAATGGAGCGTTTCATAGTGTTTGAACTTGGACTCAAATGCGGTCAGTGCTTAACTCAAGGGGCCAGTTGTTCAAAAAGTGTAATCTGGATCAGAATGATCTGGATTTGGAAATCCCATGTTTTGCTATCCAGGATCAGGTAATCCATCTTACTTTTGTGCTGGTTTTTCAAAGCAAAATTGGATTGGATCACCCTGATCTGGATGTAAACTTTTTCCAAATCTGGATTACTGGTGCTCTACGGAACCCCCAAAGGGACATGGTCATGTAAAAATATGAGATAGGGAAAAAATAAATATTTCAATGCTTTTGCGTTCTCTCAGAAAAGTTTTGTATAGCATTCACCAAAAAAACTTTGTGTTCGCTTGCAAAGATCTTTTGACTGGTTCATCTATTTTGTTTGTGCCAATGTAGTTTAGAAACAGTGATAAAACACTTTGAATTAAATATAATATTTTTGTTTGATTTTTACAGCTGTTTGGGGATTATTTAATCTTTTTTTTACTTTACAGTAGGCTACCGAAAGGCTTAATATGTAGCCTAATGTCTAATGTAGCCTACTTCAACAGTTAAGCTATAATCAAAAGCAAAATAAAAATATGAGTGTGTGTGTATATTACATGATACAAATGTTGTATTTTTGACCAATTTTAAAGTTATACTACATTTTCTTCCTGGAATCCACCTTGAAATCCTACCCCCTGTTGGGATCAGGATAATCCTGTTTTTTTGGATCAAAGTTATCCAAATCCTACTGACAAGTTTTGAACAACACAAACTTAAGGTTTGATCCAGATTAAAACTAGGATTGGATTCCGTGATCTAATCTGATTTCAGATTCCTTCTTTCCCTTTTGAACAACCCATTTTCAAGATTTGATCCAATCCGATAACCAAAATCCGATCTGCTTTGAACAACTGGCCCAAGGAGTTCAGTGAAGCTGGCAATATTCACATAGGCTATTCAAACGTCCCTGTTCTTGAGCTAAACGTTGTTAAAGCACAAACGACACCTATTTACAATCACAGTAACCTAGACAACGAGCTACAACCCAATTATCATCAAAACAAGCTTTTATAATATAGGCTAAATGGATCTCTGAGCAGGCGGCTGAGAGACAAGTTCAAAGGGACCGTCTGTAAAGTGCATTATAACCCAAAAACGACTACAGCATCAACTCATAGTCAAAAATACAAAAATAGTCATTAATGTTACAAACTGTAGTGCCACCCAATTCAGTTTACATATCAATGGTGACCCACTGGTCATACTACACTGCTTTTGCACATTTTATATTATGAAAAATATTCAATAACTTCACTGTAACACACCAAATTTAGTTCACACATCACTGCTCTAATGTTGGTTATAGGCCACACTTAGTTTGGGAAGAAATTGCACATAAAAAATAAGTAGGCCTATTCTTTACACAAATTATATTGGTACTGTACACAGCTTTTGCATTATATTTGCTTACTGAATTTGATGGCATCACTGTATAACAGTGTGAAGTTATTTATAATATATTTTCTAAGAAGGTTGAAGTTATTGATTTTATTTCATAATAAATAATTATAAAAATTATGCATTTTTTTTAAAACCAAACTATGTAGTATAACCAGCAGGAGAGCAGTGATGTGTGAACTGAATTTGGTGACAGTAAAGTGCGTCACAGTCAAGCTATTGAATATGTTCAATAATATAAAATGTGCAGAAGGGTTGTGGGATTTGCACTTTGCAGACGACCCCTAATTTGTAGGCCTACTTGTCTCTCATTCGTCTGGTTAGAGACAAATTAATATTATAAAGCTCGTTTTGATGAGAATTGGGTTGTAGCTCGTTGTATAAGTTACTGTGATTGTTGTCAAATCCCGGCATCCCGCACTTGTTGTGAATTCAAATTCAAAAATTGCGCCCGAAGCATTACGACATGTTTTACGGCAGTGATATCAAACGCTCATGGCTCTCGCATGCTTCGTCACAGATTGCAACATGCCGTGTTAAGTTGGTGTACTACATTTTGAAATGGAGAAGCGCGCGCGCCTTCACAGAGCGAACAATTAACCGAAACCGGATTAACATTTTCATGGATTAATAATTTAAATTCTGCTCTGTAACGTTACCTCATACAAAACTATTATATACTGCCAGAAAGGACTGCGAGACATCGTCATGTGAACGACTTTTGGTACCGGTTTTGACATTTTCTCACTAAATAAATTATTGTGAGTAGGCCTAGCCTATAGCCTACGTGTCTGTCTGTTGTTTTTCTTTATAATTGTAGCCTAACGTTACGTAGTTTTAAGAAATTGTTAGGTTTAGGGGTAAGGGTAGGATTAGTGGCTCAAACTATCTATTAATGATATTGTTAATAAAACTGCCATTTCCCTTCACATATCTGTCCATTAGGCCTACGTTTTATCCTTTTAATATTGTCTATAAAATGGGTATGTTTAGGTGTGGGAGTAGGGTTAAGGGATGTTACATTTATAATCTATAAAATGGTAAAAGGGGAAATATAAATATATCTTTATGATATTAAATATTCGTAAATAGTTTGCGTTTTTTAGCTGTAAAAACGTAATAATGTTACGTTTAAACGTTGCAGATACGTCCATATTATACGTTTCAGCATCTATCCCAAACGTACAAAAAAGTACGTTTTCTATCTTTGAAAATTACGTAGGCCTATTAATACCTACGTATTAACAATGAGACCAGGCTGGAATATTGCCAGCTTCACTGAACTCCTTGAGTTAAGCACTGGCCGCATTTCTTTATATTTGAGTCCAAGTTCAAACACTATAAACGCTCCATTAACGTACGGAGCTCTGAAACACTGCCAGCGGGACATTAAACAGGAAGTGTCTGTCCGAGCTCAAAACAGGTTTTGCGTGGGAACGCAAATAACTTTGCGAGGGAACGCAAAGTTTCTCGGGGGAACGCAAAAGATAAAAAAATAAAAAAAATCCCAACCTAAATTTTTTTCCACCACCACGTCCCTTTAGGGGCTCCGTAGGCTATTAATACAATATCTGTATATATTGATAAAATATTTGGTAACACTTTATTTTACAGTGTCCTTGTTACAAATGTTACATGTAGCCTACTTACCATAGTAATAACCTTAAAATAAAGTGTAATTAAATTTTAAGAAATATGCTAACACAATCATACCATTTGTGGGAAGTTTTAGTGTATTTAAAGAAAACATACTTATGTTGCTCTTAAAGTACATTTGTGTAACTTGTGTAAGAACATAGCTAAATGATTAAGCTTTTAGTGTTTAAAGTACTTTAAACACTTAGGCCCACTGCAATATATTTGTAATATTTATCATTTTACCATTTTAAAATTTTAGATTTTTTGTATAATGTACCAACTTCTAATGTATTATAAACATTTTTCAACTATTATTAAGCATTGCAATAAGCACTTAAAATGAATGTTGTTCACTTTTACTTGTTTGTAGGCTACTTGTAAAGGGCTGTTGTCCATTACATGATATGTTTTTACTACTGAAATTCCCAAAAGGATATCAACATCATATTATTTTAAATGCATCATAGATACATTTTCCAAAGATGTTTAAATGTTGTCCAAAAATATGTTGAACTTGTTTAAATTTGAAAAACACGAATAACACACGTGACTAATCCTGATTGGTTCCAGAGCTGTTGAACGTCTGTGATTGGTTCTTGTGATAATTATGAGCTCACACCTCACTCAGAGCTTGCTGTGCGTTCCATTGAATGTGATTAGATTTCTAATAATTCAGAGATTAGAAGTCTAAATTTAAACTGGAGCGATCGTGTTTCTTTAGAGGACTTGGAGGACCACGCGATTCATATGGATTAGGTAATGTTTTTTGCTATTAACTTTTTCAAACGTGAACAGTTTTGGTGAATCGTTCATCAGAGGAATTCTTAAATGTTTTGCAACTACTTAATGAGTGATCATGACAGTATTTAGAGTTTTTTTTTCTTTTTCTAACGTTAATACGCTGATTTCACGCAGCCGCCATTTTGAAATCGAAAGTGAGGCTCCGGTGGGAAGAACCCCGGAAGTAAAGATAAACAACAATGCCTTGGATTACCAACCTGAAGCTGCTGCCGCGATTTACACTATTGGATGTTAATATCCAATATAGGATATGTATAGTTCATTCCTGCTTCGTTTTTTACATTCTGAATTATATATAAAACAAATATTTTATTTATAAATGAATTTCACTGTATATAGTCTAAAGTATGAAAGAAATGTTTGTACATTTTTAGAATTGACACAACATCATTAAACACAACAATACGCTATCACATTCACGACTCTCCTGTGATTAAAGGCGACACTTCCGGTTTTCTTCCCACCGGAGCCTCGCTTTCGATTTCAAAATAACGGCTGCGTGAAATCAGCGTATAGAAAACGTAACTGTTAGTGTTGTTTTTATTTTTCCCCCCATCTTCAAGTTTGCATGACGTGTGACATTTGGAACCTCATTATGTTGTGAGTCTAGGTAAGATTTGTATTACATTTACGTTTACTTTGCCAGTCGTATTTTTGACTCTGTGTAACAGCACGTCTTTTTCAGGTCAGCTACATTCAATTTGACCAATCAGAGCCAAGCTTGAATCTCGAAGAGATGAAGATACTGTTATCAGATGTTACTGGTAAGTTTTAGTTGCTGTTTGCATAAATAAATAGCTCACTGTTTAGTTTTTGTCCTAGTTTTTTCCAACATGTTTTCCTAGTTCTCTTACGAGAGGTCTCTCGTACTGCGTAAGATATCTTACGCTAGGGGAAAATCCTTTTCCGCGAGATATTGAAGCCAAAAATTATCCTTAATTTTGTAATAATGCAAAACGCGTTGCAGCAGCAATGCAGACATAGGCGAGACAGCTCGCGCGCCTATTGGCTGCTCTGCGGCAACTGCAGCAGCCTATCGAGCGAGGCCTGGCGTGACGTCAGACCCAATCAGGGCACTTCGCGCCCGCTGCGTCACGTCCCGCCGAAATGGGCGTGGTCTAGGCCTATAAATATCGCTCGCAGGCAGCTATTATCTGATTTTTCATCCTTCAAGCGAAGCACACGCATCGCTGGAGCTGGATTAGAAGCCGCGCCGTCGAGAGAGAGCACCTTCAGCGGGACGAGTCACTGAAGTCGCTGGCCGCGCCGCCTTCCTGCCTTCCTGCTGCGCTTTCCGGCGCTTATATCCTTCTCTTTTATTTGCACTGTATTTCTGTGTGTGTGTGTCGCCGCCGCGACACACATTTCTAAAAGAGCTAGCGTCTTTTTAAAGATGCCTTCCTGCGGCTCGTGCAGAGCCACACTCAGCGACGGGGACCGCCACGTGATCTGCGTTTCCTGCCTGGGTGAGGAACATGCAGCTCTCGCGCTCGCTGATGGCGGATGCCCTCACTGCGAGCTGATGGCAATGGCGACTCTGAGGACTCGCCTAGCCGTCTTCACCGAGACTGCTCCCCCGCCCGCCGCGGCGTCGCGCCGTAAAAAGCGCCGTGCCCAGCGGGCCCCGGAACCCTCCCTCAGCCGCCAAAGCTCGCCGGTTCGCCCGCTTGCTTCCCCGGCTTCTTCTGTTTCGCTTCCTGACGGACAGCGGCCGCCGTCTGCCGCCGCTTCCGTTGATATCGCGGATGAGGAAGCCCTGCTGGGAGAGGATGATTCCTGCTCTATCCTGGCGTCAGGCAGTGAGGATTGGGCGGGCTCTGAGGACCCCGCACCCCCTGCCCGCACTTCGTCAGGCAAGAGAGCTTCCATTGAGACGGAACTCATGCGAGTACTCGCACAGGCCGCGGCGAGCCTCGGCCTCGAGTGGTCTTCGCCTGAGCAGCCCGCTCACAACCGGCTGGATGGATTTTTCCTGCCTGGGGAGCGCGCTTCGCCTGTGTCCAGACCGGCGCCTTTTCTTCCTGAGTTACACGAAGAAGTCGCCAAGTCCTGGAGCGCCCCCTATTCTGCTAGAGTGCGTCCTGCTGTTTCTTTGGCATTCTCCGCCGTTGACGATGCCAAGAACAGAGGATACCTCTCGCTGCCGCCGGTTGAAGAGGCGATAGCGGCCCACTTATGCCCGCCCTCCGCTGGACGGCGCGCTAAGCCGGCCCTACCCTCTAAAGCTTGCCGCACGACGTCGAGCTTGCTCCACCGCGCTTTCTCCGCCGCCGGGCAAGCTGCGTCAGCGTTGCACACCATGGCAACGCTCCAGATCTTCCAGGCCGATCTCCTCCGTAAGCTGGATGAGGAAGGACCTGACGCGATCTGTGTGCCGGACTTAAGGAGTGCCACGGACCTCGCTCTTCGTGCTACTAAGTCCGCAGCGCAAGCCATTGGACGGACTATGGCTTCTCTCACCGTGTCTGAGAGACATCTCTGGCTGACGCTCTCGGAAATGGCCGAGTCTGAACGCACCGCGTTCCTCGACGCCCCGCTTTCCGCCACAGGCCTCTTTGGATCCTCCGTCAAAGATTTCGCGGAGAGATTCGCAGAGGTACAGAAAGCGTCTCAGGCTATGAAGCACTTCCTCCCGAAGCGCTCCAGCTCTGCAGCAGGCCGTGCGAAACCGTCTGCTCAGAGCTCACAGCCACCGTCCACTGCCTCCACTTCACAGCGCCGCCAGGCCAGAAGCGCGAGACCGCGCTCCCGCTCATCCGGTCGCCGCCCCGCAGGACGCGGCTCGCGACCTAGGATCACGGTGAAGCCCGAGGCCCCGAAGTCGTCCTAGCACAGCTAGGAAAACGACGGTGTTCCAGTCCCGCTGCGGCCGGACTCACACCAAAGCTATTCGCTCGTCCAGTTCCAGAAAATGTGACTGTTCCAGTGTTTTCTGCAGCCAACAAGTCGGTTCTGTCACCCGCTTGCCTGCACACAAATGCCGTTTTCACGGCTACCCAGATAAATCCCCAAAAGAGTGTATTTTCTGGTGTCCCGGCCACGGCCGATGGTGTTTCGTGTGTAGTAAGAATGCCCACTGCCCAGTGCCCATCCCTACACATAAGCACAGCCTGTCACACAGGGCTCGCGCACATAAAACCGACTCAGATCGGTTGCGCTTCAAACATGGTGAACGTGCCCACTACCCAGTGCCCACTAACACCACGTTATGCATGTCTCACGGTTTCTGTAAAAACGAAACCAACGTGCACTCGCTTCACGCAAGCGAACGATGCTTTCGGTGTGATAAATGTGCCCGCTGTCCCGCGCCCACATCCACACATAGACATGACAGTTCCCACGGGAACCGCCCAGCCCTCCCCCTCGCGGTTAACCACCGTAGAGGAGTCGAGCGCGGGCAATCTGCCCGCTGTCATCAGCGCGCCCCACGCCTCAAATGCCACGAGCGACACGCTTGTGTTACAGCACACCGAAGCTTCTCCATCGCTGAGCGAGCGGAGCGCGCTTCGTATTCGACCCCTAGCTATCCATGCAGACGCATGGGCAAAGCTACCCGGGGTTTTCGAAGTGGGTGCTGAACATTATAGAAAGAGGCTATTCGCTGCAGTTTCGCCGACGCCCTCGCCGCTATGTGGCGCGCGTCGAGACCACGGTAAAAACAGAAGTAGCACATCTACTTCGAGCCGAAGTGACGAAACTATTGAGCAAAGGGGCCATAGAACCTCTCTCTCAAGATCAGAGCGAGGGAGGGCTATACAGCAGATACTTCCTGGTACCGAAAAAAGACGGGGGTCTCAGACCCATACTAGATCTAAGGCAACTGAACAAAGTGCTTGTGAAGCGACAGTTCAGGATGCTCACGACCAAGCAAATCCTTGTGCAGATTCGCCAAGGAGATTGGTTTGTGTCAATAGATCTGAAAGACGCGTATTTTCAAATACAAATAGCGTCACGTCACAGGCGATATTTGAGATTCGCCTTCGAGGGCCAGGCATATCAGTACACAGTCCTGCCGTTCGGTTTGTCCCTAGCACCCCGTACATTTACGAAGTGCATGGACGCGGCGCTCGCACCCCTCAGAATGAGAGGCATGCGAGTGCTGAACTATTTGGACGATTGGCTGATTCTAGCGCAATCTCGCGCAGTGCTCATAGAACACACGACCATTTTACTCGATCACCTCGAGGATTTGGGTCTGAGTGTCAATTGGGCGAAGAGCTCCCTGTCACCCAGTCAGAAAATATCTTTCCTGGGCACAGAACTGGACTCACTATCCATGATAGCGCGACTATCACAACAGCGCGCGGTAGACATTCGACGCACAGCGAACTCTTTTCGCTGTGGCGCGTCTGTCCCGCTCAAGAGATTTCAGAAGATGCTAGGTCTCATGGCCTCAGCATCGTCAGTGCTCCAGCTGGGTCTGCTACGCATGCGCCCGCTGCAGTTTTGGCTGAAAGCGCGAGTCCCACGCGAAGCGTGGGCACCCGGTTTGCTTCGCCTCAGGGTCAATCAGAAATGCGTTACAGCTCTGAAACCCTGGAAAGCGAACGACTGGTACCAATCAGGTGTAAGCCTGGGGACTTCCTCGAGGGTGAAAGTGGTGTCCACGGACGCGTCCACCTCGGGATGGGGAGCGCTGCTCGAGGGCAGACCGTTCTTCGGCCAGTGGTCAGAACGGGAGAAGCTCCTGCACATAAACTGCCTCGAAATGCTGGCAGTAGACAACGCGCTGACGCGTTTTTGTCCCCAAATAAAAGGTCACCACGTCTTGGTCCGTTCGGACAACATGTCTGTGGTGTCCTACATAAATCGCCAGGGCGGCATCAGATCCGAGAAACTGTACAGGCTGGCAGAACGCCTCCTGGTATGGGCTCAGTGCAACCTGCGCTCGCTCAGAGCAGCGCATGTGCCAGGGATCATGAATATAGGACCAGACAGACTGTCCAGGAACAATGTTCCGGCAGGCGAATGGTCCCTACACCCACAGACAGTCCAACTGCTGTGGAAGAAATTCGGCAGAGCGAAAGTGGACCTGTTTGCGTCTCAAGAAAACGCTCACTGTCAAGAATTTTTTTCCAAGAGCAGGAGCGCGCTGTCCCATGTGTGGCCCCGCCGCCCGCTCTATGCTTTTCCCCCCGTCTCTCTCCTGCCTCAGGTGATAGAACGGATCAGGGAAGAAGGATGCTCAGTACTGCTGGTAGCACCGTTCTGGAAAAACCAACCTTGGTTCCCAGCCGTGATGCAGTTAGCAAGTACTGCCCCGTGGCCAGTACCAGTGAGGAGAGATCTCCTCTCACAGGCCCGCGGCTCGATCTGGCATCCTCACCCGGAACTATGGTCCCTTCATGTCTGGGCCATCAACGGGTACATGTTGGACTCCCTAAAGGAGTATTAAACACGATCACGCAGGCTAGAGCTCCGTCTACAAGACGACTCTATTCTTCGAAATGGTCAGTGTTTTCGGGCTGGTGCACAGCCCGTGGTGTGTCACCCACAAACTGTGATGTGACGGAGGTGCTTTCCTTCCTACAAGAGCTGTTGGATGGGGGCAGGGCCCCCTCCACGCTCAAAGTTTATGTGGCGGCTATAGCAGCGTTCTCAGAAACAACGCTTGGTCAGTCAATAGGAAGGAACGATTTAGTCATCCGCTTCCTTAGAGGAGCTAAGAGACTGAATCCTCCCAGACCTCCCTCAGTCCCCGTATGGGACCTTTCTACGGTTCTGGAAGCCATGAAAGGTGCGCCATTTGAGCCTTTACAGTCAATCGATTTGAAACACCTGTCTTTCAAAACGGTGTTTCTGCTGGCTCTCGCTTCAGTGAAGCGCATAGGGGATCTGCACGCGCTCTCCGTGAGCGCGGCGTGCATGGAGTTTGGGCCCAATGACTCAAAAGTTATACTCAAACCTAAGCACGGTTATGTTCCAAAATCCCTCAACACACCGTTTAGGGCGCAGATTATCTCTCTGTCAGCCCTACCGGTCCCTGATGAGGAAAGAGACGCGAGCCTCCTTTGCCCAGTCAGGGCATTACGAGCTTATGTGTCTCGCTCGTCTGTTTTCAGACAGACGGAACAGCTCTTTGTTTCGTTTAGCGGACGTTCTAAGGGACTAGCCGCGTCGAAACAGAGCCTATCCAGATGGATAGTTGATGCTATAGCGCTGGCATACGCCTCCAAGGGCATGCAGTGCCCTTTGGGTGTCAGAGCGCATTCCACGAGAGGCATGGCCTCTTCGTGGGCCTGGTCAAGTGGGATTGCCTTGCAAGATATTTGTATGGCGGCAGGCTGGGCCTCCCCGTCTACATTTATAAGGTTTTATAACCTAGAGGTTCCCGCCCTGCAGGCCAGGCTGCTGTCGGTCTAAACTACCAGTATTATCTGACCTGATGCGTTCAGCTCAGAATGCTGCGTTTGCTGAGCACAGCTCAATGTTCGACAGTTTAAAGCTGGGCAAACTGTGTAAGACCCACATTTTTTCCCATCAGTTCAGGCCGTACCCCGCCCTGTCTGTATGATGAAATTCGCGTCCCTTCGACGCTACTTTATGTGGAAAAGTGAGGCTGCACCCCTCCTTCTTCCCGGACTCTCTGTGAGTTCACTGAGTGATTGTGCACTATATGTACCCCGGGCTTTCGCCCTTGGGTCTTTGGTGTCAGATCTCAGCATGCACGGCGTTTTACATTGGGTCCCCTAGCGTAAGATATCTTACGCAGTACGAGAGACCTCTCGTAAGAGAACGTACTCGGTTACTAACGTAACCTCGGTTCTCTCTAGAAGAGGGAACGAGTACTGCGTATCTTGCCGTGCATGCACACGCTCTGGTTGCTTCGATGATGAAAAACCAGATAATAGCTGCCTGCGAGCGATATTTATAGGCCTAGACCACGCCCATTTCGGCGGGACGTGACGCAGCGGGCGCGAAGTGCCCTGATTGGGTCTGACGTCACGCCAGGCCTCGCTCGATAGGCTGCTGCAGTTGCCGCAGAGCAGCCAATAGGCGCGCGAGCTGTCTCGCCTATGTCTGCATTGCTGCTGCAACGCGTTTTGCATTATTACAAAATTAAGGATAATTTTTGGCTTCAATATCTCGCGGAAAAGGATTTTCCCCTAGCGTAAGATATCTTACGCAGTACTCGTTCCCTCTTCTAGAGAGAACCGAGGTTACGTTAGTAACCGAGTACGTTTCCTAGTCTAGCCTAATTTGTGTTCATTCATGAAAAAATCTGTTTATTTAATTGTTTTTTTGGGACAGCTGCAAGTCACTTGTCCTGGCTTACAATATTTTGCACTACTTCTAATTTCCTTAACTCTTTGAAGAGTGTATGTGTTTCTGTACATAATTATTATTATTATTATATTTTTTTTTTGCTCTCAAAGTCAAAGGGGGCTGACTAAAACAAGATTAGCATTTGTTGTACATTATAATTATTATTCTTGTTGGCTGGGTATACTTTTTCAGTTAAACAGTTAGCCTAATTTGCCCTTTTTTGCTGTGATACAGTGACATACCAAGTAGACTTCACAGATGCTCAAGAGCTATTTTATTAACTCCTTTTCTGAATTACATTAACATTTTATATTAAATGTCTACTGTTAAAATATATGAAATAAGCATTACATGCCATGTTAAAGAATTCCATTTTTACCAGGTGAAAAAGACTTACTTAAGTACATATTTATAATACATTTAACAGTATGTCTTTTTCACCTTGTATGTACAACAGAGGGAAATGTCAAAACATCATACTGTGTTGTAATAAAAAAACATCTAGGTTACGACCTCTGTTCCCTGAGAACAGGGAATGAGACACTGCATTGATGTCGCTATGAGGAATACCCTCCATGTGAACCGGTGTTTGAAAAGCTGTACAATCACGGCAATAGAATTTGACTGGCGACAGCCTATGACACTAGTGCGACTCAGAAGAATTAAAGAGGCGCCTAGAGAACATCGTTCCCCAATAGCATCATCGAAGCAGTGCAAGTTCCCTTTTGATAGGGAACAGTTACTTTTTTAACAGAGGTTAATTTTGCTTTAATATAAAAATAAACTCATCTTTTTCCCCTTTCATAGACACTGTGATCAAACAATTTCCAACATGTCTGAGGTGCGAGCACTGATTCGAAGGAAATGCAACAATGAGGCAAACTCAAAGACCAATCAGTAACAGTACTGTAACTGTTTGCAGCTATTAATGACTGCACTTTATTGACTAGTTAGGTTTATTGAAGTTAGTTTTTTTGTTGTTTATAATACCTCTGCAGATCACTGTATTTTATGTTAATGTATTTTTTTTATTTTTTTTACAGTTTACATATGCTGCTGACTGCTGTACTGATGTACACTGGGTAATACATTAAAGTTTACTAGCTTTCAAAGTGTGTGTGTTTTATACAAATATTTTTTTACTGTGTGTTTTAATACACCATTAACATATTTAATTATGTTTTATAAAGGTACTGTAAAACAGTTAAAACATATTTGAAATGATTTACTATATAAAAAATATGTGAGCAATACATAAATATGATTTGTATATATTATATATTCTTAAATTTTAAATAATTTATAAGTGTATTTAAAAATGCATTAAAGATGGGTTCAATTGTACTAAAAGGGGTAACAAAATAAAATAAATTAAAGCTGAAATAGTATGTTAAAGCATATTTTAGTTCATCTTCAGTGTGTCTCAAAATAGCACAGTTGAGTACACTAAGATGATCTTAAGTTTATCTTAAGAAGTACTAAAGATAAGCTTTTAGTATATTAAGTACAAAATAAGTGCGCAAAAATAGAGCACTTTAAGTACATTATGGAAGTGTACTAATTAAGTGTATTTTAGTGCACTTGTTTAAACCTAGGAATACATTATAAGTATAATTTGTATATATTATATATTATTATTATATTTTACATTTATTATTGTATTTAAAACACATTAAAGATGGTTTCAGTTTTACTAAAAGTGATAACAAAATACTTTAAAAAAAAATCTGAAATAGTATATTAAAAATACACTTTAGTTCATCTTCAGTGTGTCTCAAAATAGCACAGTTGAGTACACTAAGATGATCTTAAGTTTATCTTAAGAAGTACTAAAGATAAGCTTTTAGTATATTAAGTACAAAATAAGTGCGTGAAAATAGAGCACTTTAAGTACATTATGGAAGTGTACTAATTAAGTGTACTAAGTGCACTTAAATAAAATGTATTTTAGTATACTTTTTTTTCACCTGGGTAAGCATATTTATTACCAATCTACTTGTGCACTTTTTAGAAATATATTAAAAGTATGCTTGTGTTTAGCATATTTCTTAAAAGTATAATTAAGCATATATTTATTACCAATGTACTTGTAGTGCTTTTTTTAGAAATATATTAAAAGTATGCTTGTGTTTAGAATATTTCTTAAAAGTATAATTAATCATATATTTATTACCAATGTACTTGTAGTGCATTTGTTAGAAATATATTAAAATGATGCTTGTGTTTAGCATACAGTATTTATTTAAAGTATAATTAAGCATATATTTATTACCAATGTATTTCTAGTATACTTTTTAGAAATATATTAAAATACAATTTTGGTAATACAAATGTATTATACTAATTGTATTTCAAGTATATTTTTAATACATTTAATACTACGTCTTTTTCACCTGGGAGTACCTTATCTGAATACACTTAAAATCAATTTAAGAATTAGTAATATTTATTTTATTTTTATAAAGTGTACTTAAATAGCACTTTTGGGAAAATTTAATTTTTGACTATTACATTTTGAATAAATTTTAAGTAAAATCAATTTAATTTAAACTTATGATAGCTATCTAAAAGTGCACTAACAATGAACTATTTTTAATGTGTTAAAAATGTACTTGTAAGAAATACACTAATAAAACACTTCTGTGTATTTTTTCAATAGTATATATTTTTTCTATGCATTAAAAATACATTTAAAATATCAATGTTATTTAGTATACTTTCGCAATTACACTTAAGTACTACTTAAGTAAAAATATACTTTTAATTAGTGTATTTATAGTGTATAATTTTTACACTTTTCTTTAGCACAAAAAATAAGAATGTACTACAAATGTACTTTCTTGTATTTAAGTGTTTTTTTAGTGCACTCAAGTACACTTTATTTTCACCTGGGCAGATATAAACACAAAAATAGCATTACATTTAATATTTACAAAGTGTTATCCTTTGTGTACATATATTGCACATGCATGTTCCCATATAAATGTGAATGTATGTTCACACATTTATATCTACACACATTGCACGGAATGAGTTACAACAGATTTCTAGTTCCCAGCATGCTTTGCTTGTAACTGTTAAAGGAGAGCAAATGTTATAATTAAATGTTATTTAATGTGTTTTGCTCAATATTAATATAGGGAGAGATCTGTTAGTGTTTAATGTTCTATTATTTTGGAATTTAAAGGAAGCAATAAAAATTATGTATTATAAATGTTTAAGGCCAGACTAGTTTGTTGAGGGTTGGTTTGTAGGGAAGGACTACACGCCTGCGCACATATATCCAAATGGGCATACCTATAGACTGAACTCGTAAGGCGCATGTGCACGCCGTCAGCGTTCTCACAGGTTCACATTTAAAAGTTTGCGCAGAAAGAACATAAGAGTTTTCTGTTAAAACGGTGTCGCGTTAGCGCCCACCAGGTTTATAACTAATGATCGTTGCGACGAAAGGCAATCAATCAAAACTTTAGCTGGACAATAACTTTATTCTGGAGCTGCTACAAAGTCAAACTATCTCTGTTACTTTAATTTCCTATTATCACTGTAAAGCTGCTTTGAAACAATCTGTATTGTTAAAAGAGCTATTTAAATGAAGGTGACTGGACTTGACTTGACTTGACATGCAGGTGGGATTGTGCTTTTGTTAACTAAATTGAAAACAGGGAACATTTATAATGTAAATAAATATAAAATAAGATTATATAAAATTATATATTTCTCTATGCCTATGTGTTTATAATGCATTAGTAAATATATCTGCAATATATTACAAATGCAGTACCATATCTGATCACATTTACATCTATATATTATGAAATGTATTACTGAATAAATATTAGTAAATATACTGTCACATATTTTTCAATATATGAAAAGCGGCAAATCCTTATGTATTATTCAATATATTGTAATATATTAACACAATATAATATTCTGTATATTTTCAAATATACTGTTATTTCATTTAAAGGGATAGTTCGCCCAAAAATGATATTTAAGCCATGATTTACTCACCCTCAAGCCGTTCGAGATGTATATGTCAATCTTTTTTCAGACGAACACATTTTCAGTTATTTTAGAAAATGTCTTAGATCTTTCAGTGGTTAGAATGTGAAGCAATGGGGTCCAGCTCGTTGAAGTCCGCAAATGAGCATGCATCCTTCACAAAAGTAATCCATCTGGCTCCAGGGGGATAAACGAAGGCCTTCCGAGGGTAATCCGTGCGGTTTTGTCGTAAAAATATACATATTTAAAACTTTATAAACGAAAATAACTGTCTTCCGGTGGCGGTCGGCGCGCGTTCATGGAGATAGAAGCGTCGTGACGTAGTACGAACGTGACAGCGCAGCCAGAGAGCAGAGCAAAACAAAACTCTACGTTCGTTCTACGTCACGACGCTTCCTACGCTACGTCCTACGTCATATGCCAGCATCCATCTCCGTGAACGCGCGTCGACCGCGACCGGAAGCCAGTTATTTTCGTTTATAAAGTTTTAAATATGTATATTTTTACGACAAAACCGCACGGATTACCCTCGGAAGGCCTTCGTTTATCCCCCTGGAGCCGGATGGATTACTTTTGTGAAGGATGCATGCTCATTTGCGGACTTCAACGAGCTGGACCCCATTGCTTCACATTCTAACCACTGAAAGATCTAAGACATTTTCTAAAATAACTGAAAATGTGTTCGTCTGAAAAAAGATTGACATATACATCTCGAACGGCTTGAGGGTGAGTAAATCATGGGCTAAATATCATTTTTGGGCGAACTATCCCTTTAATATATTGATAATTCATACATTGGGAAATATATTTTCTTTTCGTAAGGGGAAGACTGTAATCTCGGCTCTGCCGTACCTGCACATGGTTGACAGAGTCGACTGATGTTGTCCAGATGTGTGGTCTGGTTGCTGATGGGATTGTTGATCACACAGCTGTAAGTGTTGTTATCCTGATATTCCACCTCCAGAGGTAGAGAGAGACTGATGCTGAGATCAGACACACTGATGCTGGACAATACACTGATTCCTTTGTACCAGGAGAGAGTCACATCACTCACATTCAACACTGAACACACCAGTGAACATCTGGACTCTGATGATGATGATGATGATGATGATGATGATGATGAACAGTTTGAAGAGTAACTGGAAATGACAAGAATGGATAGAGGAGCTGGAAAACATGAAAGAACATGTAGGTTTTATCTCAGTATTATTATTAAAAATCAATAACAAAAATAACATGATACAGATGTTAATCAGTAAGAAACAAAAAATGTGAATGAAAAGCTGAAAAAAAGAAATGCATTTTAATGATCATTTACTCACCATACACAGAAACATTGAATCTCTGTGTTTTTCCACTGCTGATGACGGTCAGTTCATAAAGTCCAGTGTGTTCAGATCTGATGTTTCTGATGATCAGAGATCCAGTTTGACTGTCCATCTGGAGTTTGTCTCTGAATCTTCCATCATTACTGACAAATATATAGTTTATTTGGTCTCTTTTAAAGATGTCAGCTATTCGAGTGTATTGAGGTCCAAATGTCCACAGTATCTGATCATCTCTCTGTACTTTAACATCAGAGTTTAGAGAGACAGAATCTCCCTCAGTCACTGACACTGACTTCACTTCATCAGTTTCACCAAACACTACTGAAACAAATAAATTAATATTCTTTGTCAGAACAAATAAATAAAGTAGGAAGGAACCTTTTGGGCCCGATTTTAACAATTCAAGTGTATGGTCAAAAGCGCAGGGCGCAAGTGCATTTATGGCGTGTCCGAATCCGCTTTTGTTAGTTTAAGGATGGGAAAAATGGCCGGCGCCTGGTCGGGCCTGGCCCAATCAGAAGCTTGGCCCACCCTGGCCCCACACCATATAACAGCCAATCACAAAATTGGTGCTATACATTAAATTCAGCTCCAGATATGTTGTTTTCTGTTTTCTTCACAACCCCCTCTTTTTTATTCAAAACAGACTTAGCTCATTCACTTCGCTACCTTTGAGGTAAACAGACGTGCTGATTTATGAAACAATATAACGACAGTAACAGCCAATGAACTTTATTAGAACTATTAGTGAACTTGATTACCACACTTAAGTAATAAAACACAACATGCACAGATTTCTTGTTCCGTAAGAAAAACTTTGTGCTTTTAGCACATGAAAAAGCAATAACACATGAACTGGACATGAATGAGGTTGTAACAGAATTCTCTAAAATGAGTAGAAAGCTAATGTTGTAAATAGGCCTATTATAGTGATATAAGTAGATCTTTTTCAAGACCTGCCCTGTTTTCCTGAAATCTAAAATTACTAAACTGATACAAGATCTGTTGTAAGATAGATAAGATAGAAGATAGATAAGATAGATAAGATAGATAAGATAGATAAGATAGATACACCACCCACGGCCCTATGGATAGATTTAACAACCTGTTAAAATATTTTAGCTATATATATATTAAGTTACTAAATAGTTGTAAAATATATAAATAAAAAAATATTAAAAATGAAGAAAACACAAACAAACACAACAATAACAAATTCAAGGCAATTGTTAGGGTTGTTTCAAACAACCCTAACAATTGCCTTAAATGTATGATATAAAACTATATCAATAGACATGTGAGTCTAAAGCATTAAAGAAAAAGGATTTGGCATGTTTGTGTGATGCTGCCCGTCTCTGTGTGTGTGTAATAAGCAGAGTGTGCGCGCGTTGTGGACTCGCAGGCGCGTATTACTAACGCGTTTTTAATAAAAAAAAACAAAAACATTGCGCCATTGACTTTAGACCAGGTTTTTGTTGGTCAATGGCGCAGTCAGTTTCAGATGCCTCAAAATAGCAACGCTTCAACAATGCGCCTGAACACACCTAGTTTTCAGAGAATGCCCATGGGCGCAAATGCATTTGCTATTTAAACAACGTGGCGCAGGACGTGAAAATGTTAACTATGTAGGGCAGAAACTATAGCAAAAACAAACAAACAAACAAAAAAACATTTGCGTCGCACCTGGCGCTGCATTGTGCTGGCCATGCAGTCAATTGTGTTTTATTTAATTAAGTTGAAAAGTTAAATCTGGTGTTTTACCTGACACTGTTAAAAGAAAAAAAAAGTGTTTGTGTAACCCACCCAATTAATTGAGGCTGTATTACTATGTATTTTCATGTATACGTTTTTTGTTTTGATGTTTTTCCTTGCCTAATGCAAAAAATGACATAGGCCTATCATAGCCTACGTGTCATCATTATTTTTATTTCATTTATTATTTTGTTTTCGTTGAGGGACGAAACCTGTTATTTTCTTTTTTTTTAAACGCACAAAAAAAAAAAAAAAAAAAAAAAAAAAAAAAAAAAACACACTTACTTACACCTGTTATGAACAGAAAAAAAGACCGCCACGGCTAGTGAAGTCTCTTTTACTGTCTATGAGTGAAGTCATGCGTGTGCACGCGAGGGGGAGTCAGATTTTGGCAGGGAGTCGAAATTCGGCACAACACCTGTTAAATCCTACTAATGGGCTACTTTTGCATATATTGTAGGCCTACTCTGTGTTTTTCCACTGTGCATGAGTGCATCTAATTGGAATATCATATGGATTTGTTTAGTATCTTCATAATTGTTTTTGTCACTTCATTTATATTAAGTTTGTGGTTCATTCACAACTTTTCTCGTATAGGCTACGTAGCCTACGCACAAACGTAGTATATAAGCTGTGGAAAAAAATTATATTTTACTTTCTTATTTATTTCCTTAGACATTGTGTGGGTTTTCTTTCAATTCAATCATGTGTTTTCTCTCCTGGAATGTATGCACCTGGCAGGGACAAAGATACACACAGTAAAACAAATGGTCAGATGAGCCTTTGAACTCTCTATGGGTAATTTGTATTCAGGAAAGAGAGGGATTATTTAGCCACAAATAAAGAGCTTTTGACCTCACGGGAGTGAGGACAGTAAAACCCCAGGAGGGTTTAGAAGGATCACTGTATTTCTTAAATCCAGCTAGATCTGGTTTACTGGGGGAGCGGAAAATTACAGAAGAGACGGTATAAAAAGACTGTCTGTTTTCTGTGTGATTAGGTTCTTGCTCCAATCACTGGGTTGCTGCGGTGATTTTTGTGACCAAGATAATAAAACTTGACTTTAATACAATTTGACTCTGAATGTTTCTTACGCCTTGATGCTGTTGTTATTGTTTTTGCCACAACAGCTTTCAATAAAGATTTGACTTTGAATGAAGCTACACTTCTGTGTCTGTGTCATTCTTGGTCCCTATATCAGTGTCCAGGGCCTGAAATTAACACCCGACCACCACGCGCCAAATGCGGGTGAATTTTGCAATTGGCGGGTAAAACTGTCAATCTACCTGCCACATTGGCGGGTAGCCAATGAGAATTGAGTGATTCATTAGTTGTTTTTTAGCGTCTGTTTTTTTTTTTTTTTAAGTCCGCCATTTCGTTGGATTTTAGCTCAAAATGCGGCGTCACATTACTGATGTAAAGAGGCGGTCAAGGCACTGACGTCCATGAAAGCAGCGCAGTTTGAGAAGATGCGACTCCTGTTTCGGAACGTTCGCGCGATCGGAAAGAAGCAGGGGCGGACTTTACCATTAGGCAAAGGTCGGCAATTGCCTTGGGCCCCGAGCTACCTTGGGGCCCCCAAAATGCCCTATTAACTTATGCTTAAGGTTTTTATTAATTTTTTTTTTATTATATATTTTTTTAATTCCATTTGCGAAAAATGGCATCAAATTAGTATTAGTGTCGCAGACAGGAGGGGGCCCCCGCCTCACTACATTGGACTATTCCATTATATCACTTACTGCGCATCTGCGAAAGTGACAAGGCTGTGCCAAAAAAAGAAGTGATTGACAGACAGAGTAGTAGACAGAGTAAAAATGAAGCGAGGCTAGCTACCCAAGCGGTGCTGAAAAAAGGAGGAAGCGGGAGGAAAGCAAAAAGTCCGTAAAGGTGCGCGGCGCGAAAGATAAACAACACGCAGTAACAGGAGGACTGGGAAATACACAAACAGAGCAAGACGAGTCTAAACGCGAAAATTTAAAGTTTCGAAGTTACCCAAGCGGCTCAAATAAAAGAAAAAAGTGAAAAGACGCTGATAAGTATTTGGGAACGCTGCCAAAAATGACAAACTTTTTTACGGCTACTGTTGGGGATACAGATCAGGAACAACAACGTCCAATGCACAGAAAAATCGTGAAGCAAAGAGGACACGGAGATCGACAGACAAAACTGAGCAGTTTACTTATGAATCATGATATTTAAAAAAAATCTCAGCTCTCAGATTCTGTCAATTCCATTACGAAATTCAAACAATAAATACCGTTTTGCCGTTTTAATGTGACGTGACAGATTCCTATAGCGGCACGTGAACTGATCATCTCTAGCTAATAGTAAATAAACACGAATTAACAATGTTGAAAGATACAGTATAACTTACCGAAATGTATATTCCTCATTCATAATATCAATCAAAGTGTTTTTCAACCGCGGAAAGAGGTAAAACAGCTGTAGAACAATCGTCACATAAAATTTACCTCAGGAAAGCCATTTAATTGGCTAGAAAAAAAGAGCTATAGAGAGTATTTGGCTAAATATGTGTACTATATTACTTATTTTAACCTTAAATTATACCAGCTGATAGGGCTTTTTTTTCTTGAGAAAAAGTAATGCCTATCTTGTGAAACGCTACCGCCTCGGTTACGACTGTAACCTCGGTTCCCTGAAGAGGGAACGAGCGTTGCGTCGAATTGACGCTATGGGGAACGCTTTGCGTGATGACGTCTTGAAGCACATGTAAAATCAGTCCAATGGTGTGGCGGAACGTCAGAGGCGGGTGACGTCACGTACCAGGAAGCTATAAAAGCCGGCCCGAAACAGAAAACGAAAGCTTCGTAGAGGCTGAAGTCGTGCTGACAGGCATGAAGGAGATATGGCAAGGTGACGCAACGCTTGTTCCCTCTTCAGGGAACCGAGGTTACAGTCGTAACCGAGGCGTTCCCTTTCAAGGGAACTCGCGTTGCGTCGAATTGACGCTATGGGGAACGTCTATACCAACGCCACCATAGCTACAAATGTCTGTCCTGTGTGAAATCAATTGCGCAGCACTAGGAAGACAAAACCTGAGACCCTGGAGTAGAGTCTAGGTCTAAAGAGTAGAACCTGACGAAGGTGTGCGGTGAGGACCAGCCTGCCGCATCACAAACGTCCTGTAACGATACTCCTGATATAAGGGCCTTAGAGGCCGCCATACTCCTAGTAGAGTGCGACCGGACAGCCCAAGGAGAAGGCTGTCCAGCCGCCTCATAAGCAAGTGAGATAGCCTCAACCACCCACTTGCTCATCCTTTGCTTAGACACTGGACCTCCTTTGTTAGGGGATCCAAAGCAAACAAACAGTTGATCACTCTTACGCCACAGGGCAGCTCTGTGGACATATGCGTCTAACGCCCGAACAGGGCAAAGCAAATTATTCGCCTCCTGGTCCGCTTTTCGAAAGGGAGGAGGACCTCCAAGTGCCACGAGGGAAACGAGATACCAAAGGGTCTTTCCCCACAGACATTCCACCCAAAGGAATGTGGTAAGCACCTATGGCCGCCACATAAACCTTTTAAAGTGGACGGGGTCAGACCTGCAGTGAACCGGTCCTGCAGGAACTCTAGAACTGTACCAATTGGGCAGTTGACTGGATCCAACCGACGGTCACTACACAAAGAAGTGAATACTCTCCACTTCAGGGCATAAAGTTTCCTCGTGGAGGGAGCTCTGGACTGTAGAATGGTCTCAGCAACCTCAGTTGAGAGACCTGACTCTATGAGCTGGGCCCCCTCAGAGGCCAAGCCCACAGGTTCCACAGTTCTGGCGGTGGTGAAATACTGAGCCCCCTGCTTGGGACAGAAGGTCCCTCCTGACAGGAAGCTCCAGAGGATGCCCGTCGAGGAGGGACACAAGATCGGGAAACCATACTCTGCCCGGCCAGCGCGGGGCTATAAGAAGCAGGCAAACCCGGTCCCTGCGAACTCTCTCCAGAACTCCCGGGAGCAGAGCCACTGGGGGAAAAGCGTACAGACGTAGCCTCGGCCACGTCTGTACCATAGCATCCAGTCCCAGAGGAGCTGGATGCGTGAGGGAGAACCAAAGTGGACAGTGAGACGTCTCTCGAGACGCCAACAGATCCACTTATGCTTGGCCAAACTCCCTCCATATCAGCTCCACCACCTCGGGGGTGGAGCTTCCATTCCCCGGGCCTCGGCCCCTGTCTCGACAGAGTGTCTGCTCCTATATTCCGGACCCCGGGGAGGTAGGCTGCCCTGAGTGACAGCAACTTCCCCTGGGACCACAAGAGGATATGGCGTGCCAGATTGGATAATGGGCGCGAGCGCAAACCCCCTTGGTGGTTGATATAGGCGACTACCCACGTGTTGTCCGTATGTACTAACACATGGTGTCCCCTGAGACCTGTGATAAAGCTCCTCAGAGCCCGGAAGACAGCTAACATCTCTAGGCTATAGAATGCCAGGAACGATGATGGTCTTCCCACAGACCTTGAGATGAGCGACCCTTAGGATCGCTCCCCAACCCGTGAGGGAAGCATCTGTTGTTAGCAGTTTGCGACGACAAGGAGCTCCCAGCACTGGGCCCTGGGACAGGAACCAAGGTTTCTTCCACATAACCAAGGTTTCTTCCACATAACCAAGGTTTCTTCCACATAACCAAGGCACGTAGGCATCGCCGCGTGACCTTGATTGTACGAAATGGGTTGCCCCTCGGGGAAAACCCTCTGGTCCTGAGCCACCACTGCAGGGGTCTCATGTGCAGTAGTCCAAAAGGTATCCCGTTGGAAGCTGCTGCCATGAGACCCAACAGTCTCTGGAACTGTTTGACAGTGAGTAGCTGGCCTAGCTTTACACTTTTCACAGCTGCAAGGATGGAATCTATGCGTGGCGGTGACAGGCGCGCCTGCATCGACACTGAATCCCAAACCACGCCTAAAAAAGTGGTCCTCTGAAATGGAGAAAGCACACTCTTCTCGGCGTTCAGCCGTAACCCCAACTCTTTCATATGGGCGAGAACAACATCTCGATGTTGAACCGCCATCTGATGCGACTGAGCTAAAATCAACCAAACGTCGATGTAGTTCATGATGCGAACACCCTGGAGGCGCAGAGGCGCCAGAGCTGCATCCACGCATTTGGTGAAAGTGCGGGGTGATAAAGCCAGGCCGACTGGAAGAACTCGATATTGGTATGCTTTTGCCCCCGAAAGCAAACCTCAGGAACTTCCAATGACACGGACGGATGGAAATATGCGTCCTTGAGGTCTATCGTGACAAACCAGTCCTCGGACTAATCTGTGGCACGATTGTCTCAATGTTAACATTTTGAACTTGAGCTGCATGACTGACTCATTCAGAACTCGAAGATCTAAAATGGGACGCAATCCCCCGTCCTTTTTTTGGAACTATGAAGTACCGGCTGTAAAACCCGGTTTCCCTGTCGGAGGGAGGTACATATTCTATGGCCCCTTTCTCTAACAGAGTGTTTACTTCCTGTTCCATAACCAGAACCTGCTCGGGGCCCACCACTGTGGGCAGGACCCCCATAAACCGAGTTGGGCGTTTCTAGAATTGTATCTGATACCCTTTTCCCACGGTCTGCAGGACCCAACGAGAAACATTTGACAGTAGCTTCCACGCTGTCAAAGATTCTACTAAAGGTACCAGCCTCTCGAGACTGGTTTCTGGATTGTGTTGCTGTTGAGTAGTCGGTTCGTCGCCCTGTAACGGCGCACCGGCAGGGAACGACCGAACAGACTGCTCTAGCACCCTCCTCAGAGGGGGCGGGCATCCCGAGGCCACTACGTTTCCGGGTGGACCTTGAGATATGTGCTCGCCGGAGACCGCTGCGCCCTGTAACACCGGAGGCAGCAGGGTTGGCAGAACGGTCCCCTGAGGGCACCGAAGAGAGACAGCACCGTATTTTTCTCCTGCTGTTGAGTAGTCGGTTCGTCGCCCTGTAACGGCGCACCGGCAGGGAACGACCAAACAGACTGCTCTAGCACCCTCCTCAGAGGGGGCGGGCATCCCGAGGCCACTACGTTTCCGGGTGGACCTTGAGATATGTGCTCGCCGGAGACCGCTGCGCCCTGTAACACCGGAGGCGGCAGGGTTGGCAGAATGGTCCCCTGAGGGCACCGAAGAGAGACGGGCACCGTGAAAAGAGGTGTTAACCGCTCTGCTTCGGGGGGACTACCCTCATCTGTCCTGAGCCCTCAGACATCAGGACTTTTTCCCAGCAGCCTTCTTGGCGGTAATAACGGTCCGCAGATCCGTTTTACCCCTCGAAGACTGCTGGGTTTGAGAGCGCCCTCCGTGTCCCCAAGATTTTTGTGGGGGAGCACGGGAGGAAACGCTCTGTTTCTGAGTGGCGCGGTGCTCAGCGCTCTTTTTAGAGGAGTGAGGCTGCTCCCGCTCAGCAGCCTCATAGAAAGAACGGCGGGGGAGAAGTTTCTGAAGTGCAGCTGCCTGTTTAGCAGCTTCTTGTGACTTCGCTACAGCACTATTAACTGCGTCTCCAAATAACCCTTGCGTGGATACTGGTGCATCTAAAAGAACATGTTTTTCTTTGTCCTTTATGTCACTTAAGTTGAGCCACAGATGCCTCTCAGTGGCCACCAGGGCTGCCATAGAGCAGCCGATGGATTTAGCCGTCTCCTTGGTGGCCCTGAGAGACAAATCTGTGGCTCTACGCAGTTCAGACACCATATCAGCACTAATACTCCCGCCATCCTCAGAATCACCCAATAACTCAGCCTGGTAAGCCTGCATTATGGACATTGTATGTAAACACGCTGCAGCTTGACCGGCGGCGGCATAAGCTTTATGAACCAGGGAAGATGTAACTTTTACTGGCTTGGATGGAAGTGCAGGAGCCTTCAGAGAAGATGCCGTTGCTGGAGAGAGATAGCTTTTCTCCCCATAACCATGCTCTTTATAATTGTGAATGGATGAATAGTGTGATGTTTGTGTAGTATACACTCGATATGACACTGGTTTCCCCCACGATCTCGACACCTCGGTGTGGAGATCGGGGGAAAAACGGAAGGCTTCTGCACTGAGGCTGTGCACGAGATGGCAGGAAACGTTCGTCGAGCTTACTTTTCGAACGAGCGCCCTGCCTATCTTCTGGCCACTCAATAGATAATCGCTCGACAGCTCTAGTGATAACATCAAGCAATTCTTCAAACACATGAGACTGAGGTGGCGAATCCTCAGACTCAGCGTCAATACTAACAACGTCCAACTCCTCAGAGCTGGACAATTGCAGTATTGGTGCCTCCATCGGGGGGGAAGAAACCGCAACGCGTGCTTCCACACCCTGATGAGAGGCACTGGATCTATCAGAAGGAGGCTGAGATAAGGCAGAGCCCGTCTCAACATCCACTGATAGATCCATTTGCGAACCCCAGGTCTGTGATTGCCACCGTGCCTCGGCAGCGGCGGGACCAGAGCCCTGGGGAACGCGATCGGGACTGAACCGCGCCAAGCGGGATCGGAGCGTACGCAATGGAAGCGCGTCGCAATGCACACAGTCACCACCCTCGAGTGCTGACTGGGCATGCTCCTCACCCAAACAAACAACACAAAGAGCGTGAGTATCACCTCCCGTTAAATAACGCGGGCAGGGATGGACACACACACTCTAAACTGCTGCTTGCTCGCCATACTGAAATATATATATATATATATATATATATATATATATATATATATATATATATATATATATATATATATATATATATATATATATATATATATGATATAGACAGACAACACCAAATATACAGAGACAGATTTCACACAGAGCGCAACTGAAGACTCAGAAAGCTTTCGTTTTCTGTTTCGGGCCGGCTTTTATAGCTTCCTGGTACGTGACGTCACCCGCCTCTGACGTTCCGCCACACCATTGGACTGATTTTACATGTGCTTCAAGACGTCATCACGCAAAGCGTTCCCCATAGCGTCAATTCGACGCAACGCGAGTTCCCTTGAAAGAGAACTAATATTTATCCAAATGAGTCAATATTGAATCAAATCACAATAATTGAATCGAAATGGTGACATTTGTAAAGCAAAAAAAAAAAAAAAAAAAAAAGCTTAGGCTACCAGAAATTGTACCATGTAAACATTGTTACATGTTTCCGTTTAGGAGTAAAGAAGTTTATGCAGGGTTTAAAGGGGACGTTTTTTTCTCCTCTCTAACCTTTACTTCCCCGTAGATTAGCTTTACCTGCCTATCCACCATTCAGTCGGTACATATTTTTTTCGTTCTCTTTTAAAGATTGGATGGGGAGGGGCCCATAGCCTACCTACCTTCGCCTTGGGCCCCCGATTTGCTAAATCCGCCACTGGAAAGAAGATGAGGCCCTTCTCTGTATGTTGGGAGTTGGGAACCAGTGAGAAAATGTCCGCTACACGGTAACTTTATCAGTAATATTAATTTAGTTCTGCTTAACGGTTCCTGAAGGCTGTAATTAACAGTTGCCAGGAACTGTCTACTGACTAAATCAGCCATCAACACAGTGTGTGATTTGTTTACATACGAGCTGCGGTAACTTAGGTCTATATCTGTTGAGTTAGCACGGTGTGTGTGTACGTAGGCTACCATAGAAGACTGTAAAAAAATACGTAGGGCCTACGTACCCAGATTAGCAGCAGTCAGTATATATGACTATGTCTGTGACACAGCAAATCAATGAATAAAAAGATTTTTAAAAAATAGTCTAAGAGTTATTACTTAAAATGATTTCGTTAATAACTTGACAGCACTTAAATGTGTATTCTTACAAGTTAAAGAACAATGTTTGTGTGATTTCTATTTTTCACCTTTATGAGGCAAAAATAAATAAAATAAAACTGGCTGGTAAAAAGTTACTGTGGCAGGTGGTCAAAAAAAGTTAACTTCAGGCCCTGTCAGTGTCACTCTCTCTTTTGATTTGGTAAGAAAGAACCATTTATTTATCTAACAGCACAAACCAAAAAAAGGTTGAACGCATTTAGAAAGTACAAAAGTATTTGCATGTGTATTTAGACATTTGTTGTTGTTGTTGGGCTGTCCCAGTCCTGCCTGCGTGTTGAATGAGATTAAATCCGACTTACCATTTGTGGTCAGAATGCATAGACAGATGAAAGCAGTGTTTAAAATCATATTCCTCAAAAGCTGTCCAAACGATTTCTTATTAATTTATAAAGTCCTCATAGCGCTTCTGAAAACATGTTATCGAACGGATAAACAAAGTCATGTAGCCTACAAAACTTGTTTTCTGTGTCTGTCAGCTGATCCTGCTCAAAGGAGGAAGAGACGAGATGACGTGTATTGCCTGCAGCAATTCATGGGTTTCATCAGGTCCCTTTCCACAGGTGTATTAATCAAGCACAATGCAGTCTGCATTCATAATCTAGGTGCTTGATTTTATACACCTGTGGAAAGGGACCTGATTATTATTATAAGCCTATGTGGCTTATACCCCATTATTATTATAAGCCTATGTGAATTATTAGATAAACAATTACTTGTTCTTATTTTAGAACCATTTAATTTTAGATCATTTTAGGTGACATTTGTAACCCTGGACCACAAAACCAGTCAGAAGTAGCACATGTGTGGCAATAGCCAACAATACATTGTATGGGTCAAAATGATCGATTTTTCTTTTATGCCAAAAATCATTAGGATATTAAGTAAAGATCATGTTCCATGAAGATATTTAGTAAATTTCCTACCGTAAATATATAAAACATTCATTTTTGTGAGTGAATGCCACACAATCGCGCACACAACTTATTCTCAATATTTAGATTTTTTTGCACCCTCAGATTCCAGATTTTCAAATAGTTGTATCACAGCCAAATATTGTC
The DNA here is from genome assembly GCF_965113295.1 of Leuciscus leuciscus. Classification (NCBI taxonomy): domain Eukaryota; kingdom Metazoa; phylum Chordata; class Actinopteri; order Cypriniformes; family Leuciscidae; genus Leuciscus; species Leuciscus leuciscus. The sequence goes on along the minus strand of NC_138739.1, from coordinate 21,425,072 downwards.
CTATCCTAACAAACCATACAATCAATCAATCGAAAGTTTATTAATTCAGCTTTCAGATGAGGTATACATCTCAATTTCCAAATTTGACCCATGTGACTGGTTTAGTGGTCCAGGGTCACATTTGCTTGTAACTCTTCAAAATTAAACTTATATATATATATATATATATATATATATTCAACACTAATACTCTAATACTACACATATTTAACTATTCAAAATGTGGTCAATCAGGCAATTTTATTTACAATTTTACAAGGTCTCTAAGCAGATGGATGCATTTCTCATGTGCCATTTAAAAAGCACGTTTAAAAGCATGTCAATTAATTATTTTGTTTTCCCTACAAGAACGTGTTTATTTTTAAGATATTGTTGGTTATATGTTTGAATAATTATTATTATTATTATTATTATTATTTTATTTTTTTTAATTACATGTGTTGAAAAAGCATCTTTGATCAATATGTCACTACAATACAGTCTGTACTAGAATCTAGAAATGTCTGGTTTGATGTGAATAATTATCATACAGTATTACACATGTTTGGTATCATTTGAAATGTCTCAGTGCGACTGGTACAAATGTCTCATTCACAAAGAAGTAAACCAAAAGGTAATACAAGTTCTTAAGAGTTTAGAAATATCTTGCACACAGGAGGGTGTGTCTTCAAGGCGAATGGCCTCCTGCTCTCAAAAGGTGTAAACTCTGAATGCAAATTCCCATTGTTAGCAGATGTTTCCATGTGAAAGAAGTTTCTGTCTATATAATGAAATGCAACAAAAAAAATATTTTCCTCATGTTTTAAAATAGCTTGAATGTAAACTCTACACCCTTGCTTATTTTAGTAAATGAGGATCCACGAATATGTAAATTATTCCCTGCCTCCACTCAATCACACCAGCTCGGACTACCTGGGCCCTATACCATGAAGCTGGTTTAGGTGGCTAGCCAGATATGTTTCAGTTTAGTTTGCACCGACCCTGGGTTTTAGGCACCATGAAAGTGGTTTGGCTTTTAGCAGTGTTCATCGCCAAAGTAACTTAAGCTCCACGGCTAACCTGGTCCCTTTTAGTAATGCTTACTGTATTTAGAATAATAAATTTGTATTATTTAGATATTATTTATGTAATTATTATACCCTTAATCAATCACACATGTACAATTTTAGTTCATCAATTATTGTTAATCATCAATTATTGCAGAGTTTAAATGAATAATATAAATATGCTTTAGAATCAATAGATGAAACTATATAATGACTACATGTGAGCTTAAAAGTTCTCTCTATACCAACTGTATAAACTATAACTTCACAAATTTTACTTGCACTTGATATACAGTAGCGACTTTTTCTTTTAGTTGTCCTCTTTCATAGACAGCTATTTTCTTCTTGCTGTGTAAATTTGTTTAAATTCTTAATATTTTAATACTTTTATTTAATAAGTGAGTTGTGCTGCTTCTCTCACGAGAAATTAATTTCAATTAGTTTTGAATGAGTTTAAACTCTTTCTCAGCATGTGATTGGCTGTTCGCTACTGATGTCACATCTGAACTCCTAAACTCAGGATCAAAGCCTGAGTTAAGTATCAATAATCCAGCAATTTTAGTTCTTAATGATTGCTGGGAGTATCACACAGAATCAAAAGGGTTTGGCTGGAACATTACCAGTATAGCAGAACAATACAGAATTAAAGAATTTCAATTTAGTCCTTCACTGGTTTTAAAGGGATAGTTCAACCAAACATGCTATTTATGAATTACTCACCCTCAAGCCGTTCGAGATGCATATGACAATAATTATTCAGACCAACACATTTTCAGTTATTTTAGAAAATGTCTTTGATCTTTCAGTGGTTATAATGTGAAGTTATGGGGTCCACCTCCTTCAAGTCCCAAAAATGTGCATGTATCTTTCACAAAAGTAATCCATCCGGCTCCAGGGGGATAAACGAAGGCCTTCTGAGGGTAATCCGTGTGGTTTTGTCGTAAAAATATACATAATTAAAACTTTATAAATGAAAATAACTGGCTTCTGGCAACGGTCGACGCCTGTTCACGGGAGATGGATGCTGGCGTAGGACGTAAAAGCATTAGATTGCTTGGAATAAACTGACAAAGAGGCAGAGAAAGAGAGGGTTAGAAATAGCAGGAAACATCAGGAGGGAAGGAGAAACAGGTGAGATGATAGAGTGGAGATTAAGGGTAAATGGGAACAGCTGGGACTGATGAGAACGGGGTGATGGTGTAGCGCAGGGATAGGCAACTCCGGTCCTGGAGGGCCACTGTCCTGCAGAGTTTAGCTCCAACCCTAATTAAACACACCTGAACAAGGCAATCAATGTTTTCAGGATTACTAGATAGATACAGGCAGGTGAGTTTTTATCAGGGCTGAAGCTAAACTCTGCAGGACAGTGGCCCTCCAGGACCGGAGTTGCCTATCCCTGTAGCGAATGAGTGTGAGATGTGGCCAGTCTGGCCACAAGAGGGAGACAGAGAAGGAAGGAACCTGGATCATGACATAAACACTCACAGAGATTATATGAATACATGGATATACTTGATTATTGAGTTTTTAAATTAAATAAAGTATTAATTTAAAAGGATACAAATGTTTTAAAACTGAAGAGACGAGGGATTCTGACCCTGACCCTTCACTACCATAGGCTAATTCTCAGAAGAATGTGACAAGGAAAAGGGTTACTTCACTGAGTCTAAACAGTAGGGAAGAAGTGGTCTATACCAGACTTAGGCTGCGTTCCAGTCCAAAATTGTCATGCCCTTCACTCGCAAACTTCCCTCCGTCTCGTTCACTCGGATGTACGTCATTGCGAGTGCTCACTACTGGCGGAAACTGCAATGGGCTGAATTGGAACGTCCTAAGCCCTTGATCACTTGGAATCAGCTGTGGAGTTGATTTATTATTTACTTTTTTTTTTTTTCCTTTAAGAATTTGTTTAATGCAGCATCCAAATGTTTATAGGTGTGTTTGGGTTGTTTTAAATTAAAAATATAAATTATTAATATATCATAGAGTTGTCTGTTGTGGTGGTGAGATGAGATATGTGGTGACGTCACAATCGTACTGCATTGTGGGACATATAGGTGCCTGAAGTGTACATTTGAAGCAGACTCGCTCCCTCGGTCAAAATCGAGGGAACGAGGGTCTGTCCATATAAACTTCCCTCGTCCACTTCACGAAGTGGAACGCACTTAAAAATGGCGGCAGGGATTCCCCCAAGGGGAAGTGCTTAGGGAAGTTTGCGAGTGCGTGTCTAAAAGTGGACTGGAACGCAGCATTAGACTAGGACATAAACTCCACTTTACGTATAGTAGGAAAGGGTAATGGTTTATGCATAGTGTGCCAAGACAGAGAAGATGTTAATCATGTACTTTTTACTTGTGAGAAGTTTAATGATAATAGAATAATCTGGCAGGAAATGGAAAGGAAGAACTTTATTCATGAAATTCTGGAAGAAAAGGGCATGACAAGGGAGAGACTTAAATCAAAAGAGTATAATTGTCCGCCTTTTTTTCTTTTTTTTTTCTTTTTTTTTGGGAATTAATAGAAGCCTAGACTCTATGACGTTCATGGTATTACACACTCCTGTACAGTTGGTGGCGGTATACTACAAAATAGTCATCTGCCAAGAAACAGAAGAAGAAGAAAAAGAAAGCCTGAGTTGACCAGGGGGGCAGGGTTTAATATTTTATTGAAGGTTCCCCGGGCGCCGCCATTGATTAGCGGACCCCCACCTGCTGTTAGCATTCCATTGACTCCAAATCATTTTGGCATCACTTTGACAGCGCATAACTTTACATCTGAGGCGTTTAAAGACTCCATTTGTCCATTTTTTATTTCTAAAGAAACACGAAAATGTATAAAAGGCTCCATTACCTTGTATCTTACGTTATGGCCCCGTAGAAGCAGTTTTTGTAAAAATAGGCTAACGATTGCGTCATAACCTGCGACTCTCTGTCGCACAGTAGATAGATTACCGTATGGACAGGAGGAGAAGCTCACGAGCAATCGGGGGGACGTGGAGGCAAAATGACAAAGTAATTAATCAGAATACTCAGCAAAAGTTGGTCCTAGCTCATGGACAGCTCCTACTCACGCTCTCCGTCTCTGCAAGTTTCGGAAGGGAATGATTCAGATTTCTCTTGGCACAGCTACTAGACAGACGGGTTGCTCACGTCACATCTACGTCGTCAAGCTCAGTTTGAGTCTGCGCAGTACGCTCGACCATCAGGAACTGAGTGCTTCTAATTGACTTCACTTGTCTCCGTTGAAACCTATGGGGTCGCTGTGTCCATTTCTTTTACGGTCTATGGAGTTGACAGAGAAAGTTGATGAACGCATAATAGTGCGTTCAAATATAGCCTACCTACCTACTATTGGTAGGAGAAAACAGTGCGTGAAAGAAAAAGTATGTTCGAAACATTAGTATTCATAAAAGAGTAGGCGAGAACTTCCCGGATGGCTTAATGCTTCCGGACAGATTTTTGAGTGCTCATCCGATGGATACTTTTCTATTCCAGGAGGCCACGCGAGAGGATACGTCGTAGTAAAATGTAAATGATTACAAATTCCTATGAGATTGTGTTGGTATTTTACACAATCAATACACATTGTAACGGATCCTACCAAGGCATTGAATAGTCGATTTAAAAATATGTTTATAAACTTAAATGAATAATTTACCACATACAAACCATAAGCAAAAATAGATAAATGTGTAAACCATCTTATTTAACAGGTAAAGCAGTTTGGAAGCGTAAAATGCAACATTATACAACAAAATTTGGGGTCTGCCTCAGGTCAGTATCAGCAGAGACTAACTTGACAAACATTATCACAGTGATTCTTTAATAAAAATGCTATAATGCAGAGTCCAAATCATTCCTGTTTCCAGTCAGACTGTTTGGACATACTGGAATAGTCTGACTGTATAAGTATATAAGCTACTACAAGATTTGAATCCATACAAATATAACCTACCACCCAAAATCCACAGACAAAAACAGACAAATTGAAGAACCATCATATTCATTAATAGCCCAAACAGACTGGAAGCATAAAACGCATAAAAAAACTAAAACTAGGTCTGAAAACCACGCAGATAAAACCTTGCCTACATCAAAATGCGGTGTCTCACAAACTCGAAGCACCACCTTGATTGTGGGCTGGTTTCCTCAACTCTTGACTTTCTCTGTATGTCTGAGATCAGTGTGTAGAGTGACAGAATCTCCATCACTGACACTGACTTCACTGCGTCAGTATCAACCAATTTCCAGACAAAATTGTGTTATTTATACAGAGAAAATCTAGTAAATAAACTCTTTGCGTCCGTAAACACTCCACATATAGTAATAAAAAAGTGCACAAACTATAAAAGTGATTTCTATTTACTCGCGGCACAGGCCGAACAGGAACAGAACACACAGATGAGAGGAAATCATTCTGACTTTACTCAACTTTAACAGAAAACTATTATACGAGCACATTTAAACTGTGATCTAATCTTTCACACACTGATGTTCTCATTATGAGGTTTATGTGGTTGAGAAAACAAAGCACACACTTTACACTCACACAGACAAACTCTTGTGCTTTAACTTCACATCTACACAACACAATAAACCACAAACTAACGCGGGGCTAGTTGTAACACACGTGGTTTAAAACTTTCCACACATGCCAGCATGACAAAACTTAGTGTATTTACTAATTGCCATATCAACACTATATAGAGCAAAAATTGAGCCAAAAATCTAAAAATCTTTGGAAGAAATCACTGAACATTTCACGAGTTCATTTGCCCATATAATCTTTAAGCTAATAAGGTTAAGCGTATTTAGTAGGGGTGTGACGAGATCTCGTGTTACGAGATCTCGCGAGATTAAAACGCGACGAGATTTCTCGTCGAGGTGAAACTTTAGGCTTGTTTGAGATGAGCAAAATCTGCGCAGAACCGATCACCGGTGATCAGCGCGAGATGCATGCCGGTTAGAAATGTGTCCGAGTGCGGACCGCCTGGCTCTGATGTCATGCTGACGTATGTCAAAAATCTCTCGCGAGCGCAAGGCGCACGTGTCGGATTTTGCAGTCGAGCGCAGTTGCTCTCCACCGACTGCGCTTATCAAAAGCACGATGGGAAACGACTTGCTGACGACACAGCTTAATGCTCATTGGTTTAAACAACTGTGATGTATTGTTCTCTTTTAAAATGTTTGATTTTAAAACTCTAATATCAGGTTTTATGTGTATATGTTATGTGTGAATATTCCCAAACTATCTGACAGTGCGATCTCTTTGGGTTATGTAATTTAATTTTTATAAAAAAAGAAAATAAATAAAAACACATATGTCTGTATTAAAGAAAAAAAATATTGATAAACATGTATTTGGAATGGAATTAAATAACAAGTACTTTGGGTGTCTTGTTCATTTTTATTTATTTTCATATAAAAGCAACATAACTTGAATTACATCCAGTTTATTAGCAACACTGCACAAGCGTGAATCCCGCGATATCCATCTTTGATCTCGCAATGGTCAGATCCACTACGAGAAGAGAGATCTGTCCGGCTTGCCTGCGCTTTTTTCACTCCTCCCCTCACTGCAGCCGCCTACTCTCGACTACATTTCAGGCGAGGCAAGGCGCATCTCAAACAAGCCTAGTGTCTCGTGAGTTGTTGTGATATCAGTGATGGAGCGTGAGGGTGAAATTAGTATTGAAGATGCCCCTGCCACTTTTAAATCATTTGTGTGCCGCGGGCCAATCACACACACACACTCTGTGTGCGCGCGCGCACACACACACACACACACACACACACACACACACACACACACACAGTGTCCCTCGCTCACTCACTCACTCACTCGCACACACACACACACACTCACGCACACTCACTGTTGCTCGCACTCTCACTCGCGCTCGCACTCAACCCGTCGTGGAGGACCGTTAAAATTAAACATTCTAGTCTTTCTGTCGTGATGTCCTGAAGCATCGCAGACGCGTAGGTTATCGCCCACTATGACACACTATACGAAATTAAACGATCGAATCTTGCGTCCCGACGCCCGTTGTCCGAATCTCCACGAAACGGATCGTGCCAAAATCGTGCTAAAATAGTGTAATCTGAACCAGGCAGGTAATAAACATTTGACCTATCACGCAAAGAACCTATTAAAGCACTAAGACATGGGAACAGTATAGCTAACATTCACATATCACAAGTCATATCGACATCGCAATATTAAACAATGTTATCGCACATCGCAGCTTTTCCTCATATCGTGCAGCCCTGCCCAAAGGTCTCAACTGCTGCCAGAAATCGTCGACATGCTTATATTCTTGAAAAAGAACATGACCATAATCTTAGGCTGTTCTGTGTATAGTTAATTTATCTCTTTTTCATGCTTGAAGAACATTTTTTTTTTCTGTTTGAACTTGTAGTTTTGAGAGAGCAGTACTTTGATTATGGATACACACTTACTGTTTGCATTTAAAATGTTATTTCAGTTATTTATATTTATTTTATTTATACTGTTTTATTTTTTTATGTTCGATTTGTGGAAAGGAGTTAGATTTCTAATGTGAAATCGTACAGGGGAGAAGCCAGACGGTAGAGTTTATAGCAAAACATTTTGCAGTGTTTGCATGTCCTTTACTGCATAGAATTCATTAAAATAGAAGTAAAATAACATTCATTACAAGTTGATTTCAAAATGCACCTAAATTGTTTTGCATTTTGTGATTTTCAGTTGAATAAAAGACTATTTTCCTTTCATATATTTCATCACTGAGGATTTCTTAAAAATTGTGTAAAAATCTCGTCTTGTCTCGTTCTCGTGAACCCAATCTCGTGTCTCGTCTCGTCTCGTGGAGTAAGCGTCTCGTCACACCCCTAGTATTTAGGGATGTAGGACGAGCTCGAGGAAGCAGCTTCAGCTCCAGCTCAGATAAACCTCTCAGTGGGACTACTAATGCTCAGTCACTATGGCAGCAAGATGCCTATGATGGTGGAGCTGGGGAGATGGAGGAACGCTAACAGCTGATGCCAGAGCAAGATGAGCGGCTGCTTATATGATCCGGCAGTTCATTGAGAGATTAGATGGGTTCACTCCTCCATAAATTAAGTTTGTGAACATCACTTATTTAATCATAGCAAAAATAAATTTCTTACTGAAGTTAATTTTTCATCTTAGTTTTTAGTGTTTATATACAATGAGACAAATCTGATATTACTGCAATCTTGTATCTGTTATTTAACAGTTCTTTAATGCTGATCTAACCAGCAGAACACACTAGCCGGGTTTAAATCCCAGTTGTGCAGGTGGGGCATGTTGTCACACTGCGTTACAATGAGCCCCTATTAGAAATATGCTATTCTATTATATACTTTTATGAATTATATTCAGAAACCATGAGAAAAGGTGCATAAAGACAATGTTCAGAGAGTCAATGTTCAGAAAATTTTAATTATTATTATGTTTTGAATGTTGTATAGTTGTGTTATCCTGTGTTCATTGTCAAACTCAAAAAATATTGTATTTTTAATTATAAAAAAAATGCCATTATTTTATATGAAAAGGTTAATAATTGTATTTTATTGAAAAAATATTTTAGTTTGTCTTGTTGGCTATATATTTTTTTGATTAGATCAAAATTTTAAGCTGTCATATGTTAATGTGCTCTACCTATGGGGCATGTTGTCACATTTCACTTCCATTCTTTCGGGGTAAATCAAGAAAAAAAGTACACACTGTATTAATGAAACAAAAACAAAATTGTACTAGACATGTGGGAAATTAATATGGGAAAAAATAAATACTATGAACCTAAGTGGATTTACTCAAACTGAGAATGTCAAAAAGTGTTAGGTCGTGGCCCGCTCTCCCCTGTATTGAGCTCAGAGAGCAAGTCTGGACGTCCAAAAACTTTTGAAGACTGATGGTCATTCATTACTGTTGTGACACTGACCTCTGCTGGTGGAAATGAGTTATTGAATGGGACAAGTTCGCAATAGATTTCAACATTGAATTCTATAGTGGCTTCAGAGGGAGATAAGAATGTTTAATTTGCAGCTCATTATTACTCTTCCTGTTTTGTGTCTAATTCATTGTAGTACAATGTTACAGTCTAATCCATGAGATTTAACTTGAGTTTTGTTTTTACAACTATTTTCCATGAATAGGTTTACATGCATTAACTTGAACTTGAAGGTCAGGAGAAATTAATTCACACCTGTTATATCCCACCACATTATGTCCAATTACATAACAATGTTCAACCTGTCAATCATCTCCATCTGGTTGTTAGTGTAGCATAAGGTATGGGAAATCATAATGACATAATCAGAGAGAATATTTTAGAATAAGAGTATATGTTCCTTAAAATACATAAACGGTAACCCCCCTGTAAAATAATACAATGATATGTGCAATAACAATTGGAGAGAAAAATTAACATCCGTGCCGCGAGATGTTTCATAAAGTGGTGGGGACATGTCCAACCTGCAGATTACTCCTATGTTAGAGTAGCTTAGAATAGAATAGAATAGAATAGAATAGAATAGAATAGAATAGAATAGAATAGAATAGAAAGCCTTTATTGTCATACTCACATACAATAAAATAAACATAATTCTTCAGAAAATAATAACTTAACATGAATAAATGTGTGACATTCGCATATCCTTCTTGGAATGAAGCATTCAGTATTGAATGTAAATTTAAATCAATGACAGGACTAATTGTTCATGATAACCAGAAAAAAACATTCGAACACTGCAGTTTATATCTGAATTTTTCTAATGTTCTTCTCCATTTCTCACTTACAAAAAACAAACAAACAATATTCCACATTTATTTGTATAGCGCTATTCACAATATAGTGCATGTTTCGTGATCGGCTATAGAGTGAGTGATCTGTTATCAGAGGTGACTGTGTCCAAGTAATGTCCACATGTATTTCAACATTTATTTCATTTCACCGTGTTCAACATCTACATCTGAGGCTTACTTTGGCATAAAGAGACAAACATTATCAGTGCAGAGAGAATGTTTAATAATATTTCTTCATAAAATAGACAATTGCCACTCCTACAGCCTAAAATATCAAGTATAAAAGAACAAATCTGCTAACAACACTTCAGCTAAAACTCAAATCATCTGTCCATAAATTACCACATAATACAAACATTAATAATACTGACAGCAGCTGCAAAAACGTTTTGTTAAACAGTGCACTATTTACTGTTTTACATTAAAGTGAAAGTGAAAGTGAAACATGACGGCCAAGTATGGTAACCCATACTTGGAATTTGACCTCTGCATTTAACCCATCCAAGTTAATGCACACACATTAGGAGCAGAGTAGTGAGTAGTTAACACACTGCAAACGTGGATACACACACCCAGAGCAGCGGGCAGCCTTTGTGTGGCGCCCGGGGAGTGATTAGGGGTTAGGTGCCTTGCTCAAGGGCACCTCAGTCATTTCCCACCGGTTCTGGAATCGAACCAGCAACCTTCGGGTTACCAATTCAACTCCCTAACCACTAGGCCATGACTGCACCAACGACACCTTTCTTCAGAAAAATTAAAACTTCATATGATTAAAAACGTTACATTCAGAAATATTATCACATTAGCTATATCTTGACTGAGGAGTTCACTGCTTCACTAGTTCAAACTTCTTGCTTGCCAATTTCATTGCATTGTTTGATGTGTAAATTCCTACAGTTTATAAACCACCAAGATTATCATATTGTACTGATATTTTGCGAATACTGGTAGGCAGAAATCAATTATAAATGCCCTGTTTTAAGGATCTTGTCTTTAGAACAGAAGTTTTGAAATTATTCAAAGGCCGCCATTAAACTTTTGAAAGATGCTTTTTTTTTAAACTTCACCAAGCTAACCAGTCAAACCCATTATAACATATTGATTGCTGTAAGTCCCTCAAACAGTCAGCAGAGGGAGTCATTAACACACACACAGCACTGAACACATTTAGGGCCCTATTTTAACCATCTGAAACATGTATCAAGCACGAAACGCAAGTAACTTTGTGAGATTGTGTGTATGCTTGTGTGTATTTCCTGCGTCGACAGAAGAACAACACGACTAAAACTGTGACGACCAGCAGCAACAGCAACAACAGCGATACAAGGAGAACTGGAGTTTGGTGAGATTCTACAATGATAAAACACACACAGTCATTAATCTACAGTTAGATTCTCAACAAAGATGAAAACAGCAGATCTGATTTTTACTTTATAAAACAAAAGAACAAATTCTCATCTGTTTGATAAACACTCAACCATCTATCAATACTATTGATTATGTATGACTATGTATTACCCTTTCTACAAAACGAAAATTATATTCAAATTAATTTATATAATTTATAGGTAATAACGTAACCTTTAAAGGATGTGCTTGGAAACCCTCTCAAATGGATTAAACAGCACATGAATGTAAAAGGACATAATTAGTCAATATGCTCAAATGTGTTTGAGAACACACATCTATAAAACATTTGAGAGATAAACGTGACATTATTAACAAGTCCAATTATGGACAATGAATGTGCCCAGTGTGAAAACCCCCTAATACTGACGTACCTTCACATGGTTGGCAGAGTTGCGTGATGTTGTCCAGATGTGTGGTCTGGTTTCTGATGGGATTGTTGATCACACATCTGTATGAATCATCCAGACACTGAAGCTCCAGAGGTAGAGAGAGACTGATGCTGAGATCAGACACACTGATGCTGGACAATACACTGATTCCTCTGTACCAGGAGAGAGTCACATCACTCACATTCAACACTGAACACACCAGTGAACAATTCTGACTAGATGATCTTTCTGACACTGAAGGGTTTTGCAATGAATCACTGATGACAGGAACAGTTAGAAGACCTAAGAAACATGAAATATTTTCAATGATCAGAAACGTTTAACTTTGAATCCATAAATAATCTAATATAATCTAATAAATTCTCTAATTTAAATATATTTAAACTAATAATAATAAAAACATTTGAAATGATTCAGCCCATGAGTTTACTCACCATATACAGCAATACTGAAACTCCTGTGTTTGATCCTTCCATTCATGAGCTGTACTTTATAAAGTCCAGAGTGTAATGTGTTGATGTTTGTGATGGTCAGAGATCCTGTCTTCTCATCTAACTTTAATCTGCCTCTGAATCTCTCCTTCTCACCACTATCATATATAGAGATGGTCTGTTTATAGATTTCAGCGATATGAGTCTCTGAATTTTGAAGTCTAAATGTCCACAGTATCAGTTCATTTCTCTCTATTTCAGTAACATCAGTGTGTAAAGTGACAGAATCTCCCTCCATCACTGATATCGTCTCAGTTTCAGATGTATAAACACCAGACACACCTGGAACAAAACAATCAGCATAACATAGTCACAGCCCAGTTAGCAAATGTCACCTATTAGACGTTGAATAGACGTAAATCTTCAACGTCTAATTAAAACAGGTCGATCTTCAACGTCTTGATGGAATATGTAAAACTCTTTAAATTTATTTGAGATAATAATGAACATGGTTTGGTAGTTTGTTTTTCTCCGTTATTTTAGCTTATACCATGGTCGGGGTGAATACTCGATTCTGATTGGCTGCAGGGTGTCCATTAAAAAGTGATAGAGGACACCTAATAAATAAACCGTCAGGCATAACCAGGGAAACTAGTTACTGTTTGTAAAAACTTTAGATTTCGATTGTAAAACTAATTAAAATATAAACTAATGTTTTAAAAATGTGTTATTTTATTATGTGTATTAATGGACTTCGTCGGGCATTAATCCTTACAGGTATAACAGATTTATCCGGTCTTAGATTATAAATTGAAAACATGCACTGTTAGACTTTTCAAGGGTTTTTTACAGTAACTTACTGGCAACACTGTTGCCAGTAAGTTACTGTAATTAAGAGTTACAGTACCAAACCATATTTCAGTTTTACAGTACATGGTACTGTAATTGTGTAATACAGTGCATTACTGTGAAAACGAAGCTAATCAGTACACTACTGTAATTATTTTTATTTGTACTAAATATAAATTAGATTTCATAATTTTGATATATGATTAATTTTATTTTTGTCCTACATAAGTACTACTGACATACAAACCAATTAGACAAAGTTATCACAAAATACCATTTTTTTATTTAAAACATTTCATATATATCACAAAATAAACATGCCAATGCTGGAAATGAGTGAAATTTTTACACATTAATGGGTGAGTTTAGAGACAACATTTTTTGTGTTAATTTTAACTCATTCATTGTGTTAATGATTTTAACAAAGTAAATATGTCAGAAAGGTTAGCACAAAGATGTGTAAACATGTTAAATTAACACATTATGTGCTGTCCTTCACTGCACACATTTTTAAAAACATACATAAAACCATAAACAAAACATTAGCATTTGACTAAATGAATGTAGAGTCATTGGTTGTTTAGCTTATACAAGTATTATAATGAAATATCAACCATTACATTCATAAAACTGCGGAATATAAATACATTTTTAAGCAGTCAAAAAGGAAATGTCCAACACAGGACAAAACACAGTTCTTTTCACAATACATGACACATATGTACACTGGTGGCCAAAAGAAGTATTTAAGTGTCTTAATGTTTTTGAAAGAAGTCTCTTTGATGCTCAAGAAACATTTCTTATTATTATCAATGTCTGACTGTCTACTCCTCCATCTTTTCTACAGCATAGGAGTAAAAATCATCATCAAAATAATCTTTAAAAAGCAAACACAATGGTTTTGTCCACCTTTGCGAATAAATTAACTTCTCCAAAGATTGGTTCCTGTTCAGAACTTGATTGACAACATCAGAATGTTCCCTGGTCTGTGTGCGTGTCCACAAACACTAATGTACTCAGTCCTTCAGATGAGATCCCGGTTCCAACACTATATAAGAGAGAGAGAGAGAGAGAGAGAGAGAGAGAGAGAGAGAGAGAGAGAGAATATTAGTGTCACATTATTTTTAACCTCCTTTTTTGTCAATTTGTATTATTATTTTCACAAAAATTTAAGAATATATATTTGTAAACAGCTTTTGTCAATAAATAGCATACAAAGAACTAAATTAAATTATGCCAGATTAAATTTTAATACTAACAAATCCTAAATCCTGTCCAAAAATGCTGAGATCCATAGAAAGAAAGACTGAAATCGATGATTTTAGCCCATTTCAGCTTGTCTGCAGTGAAGGAGTTCCTGTTAGTGACAAATACACAGTAAGACACATGCAAGAAATCACTGTGTGATGATCGTTCTCCTTCCTACAGTAGTTAACCCACCTGTGCACTGATATTAGGACCTTCCTGGTCAGGTGGGACTGCATTGGTAGAGTCTTCTGCCTAATAAAATATAAAAATAATGCAAAAATATAAACTTAAGTTGTTTAGAATGCTAGATTTGGTATGAATTAGTGAGAGTTTTACTTCAGTGCTTACCTGGATACATTTAATCTGGTGAGACTGAACAAAGACAATGGTCCATCTTCTGATTGGTTAATTTGCTGTGAAATAAATATAAAGTTAGACATGATGCAAAGGTCACTTATTTGATATAAAGTTAGCCAATTTTATAGAGATTTTATAAGATATTGTAAGCTACCTAGTCTGCACCAGTTTCTCCAAAGCAATTTTAACATATTGCTAATCATTTCAGCAAACTTATCACAAAATATATCACAAATGGCCTAACGTTACCTCTGGAATCTTGCTAGAAGTCACTGGCGCGAATTGGCGCTTTGTTGCAGTTGCCTTTAAACACATAAAAATGGAAGTAAATATTAAATTCCATTAAAAAAAAAACTATAATATGTTATAGTTTGCAAGCTAATGCTAAAACTATAAAGGTTCTCATCAGTAGGCCAACATTATCTACAACTAAAACAGAATTTCACATTAGTTTATTCACATTTATTGTTAATGTAACGCGTTGCTCGTTGGCATATTTTAACTCGACAATTCAATAATCTAACAAAGTGTGTAAAATGAAACGTTAGCTCAGTTTACCATGGTAAAGTTCGTTACCGCCATGTTGACGAGTAAGTTAGGCACACGTTATAAGGTTAAACTGGGCACAATCCTGTCAACACACACAGAATGTTTTTTTGTTTTTTTTTACCTTGCTTGCTGATCTCTCTCTCGGTGAAGTGAATTCCGTCTCTTCCCTGGACCAGACACGAACGGCGCGATCCAACAAAAGACAGACCCCACTGATATTACACTGGATGCTCTGGCGCGAGTCGCGACACGACAAATCCCAGACAGTGTCGTGATGCGCCGCGGGCCGCGGCCGTTATATTTCTGACGTACGGTACTCCGAGTCCAAGCGCTCGCGCTATTTCTGACAAGGGACAAACAGGTTTGCATTTTGTATTAAAGGTCCAGTCGCTTCAATGTGTCCAATATAGACAGCCTCTGGCTATTATAGCGTTGTAGACACGCGGTGTAAGGCAAAAATTAGGAAATAAAAAGCACGATGGAATGGTGCCAGCCAGAGAGGCCGTTACGTCAAATACAGTAGCATACAGCAAATTTAAAAAATACAGTAAGTCTCTGTATGTGGTGTTAGACGTCACAGAAAATTCCCATGATGCAATGGGAATCACAGTTATTTACTGTAAAGCGAAATAGCAGTATAATACTGGGGGGTTTAAAGTAAATAACTGTAGAAATTACAGAAAAGTCTAACAGTGTGTGGTATCTTAGATGATCAGTTGAAAACACGTAGTCAAACAGTCCGGCCGAAACTAAACATAAACGGTTGAAATCACGTCGTAAACCAGTCCAAGGCGGACCGACTTATTTTAAACCATTGTTTACTGGGAGATCACCTCAGATATCTTTGAGTTTTTTTTTTAAGAAAGACTCATTTCTTAAACCTAAGAGTTTAAACAAAGTACATAAAAGCTAAATATACAAAAAAAGCATAAAGCTTCATCCTTACATTACTGTCCACACTAATAAGATGCACCCTAATGAAATAAGATCTTAGATCATCTTCCCATTTGCTGTTAAGCTGGTAACAGTGTTTGAATGTAGTTGTTGCTGTGTCAACTTTAAGGGCCCTATCATACACCTGACACAGCGCAGCGCCAGGCACAACACAAGTGTTTTTTGCTAGTTTCAGCATGACTCAGTTATCTTTTCCGCGTCATGCGCCACGTTGTTTAAATAGCAAATGCATTTGCACCCATTTGTGCGCCCATGCTCTGAAAATGAGTTTTTATGAATGAATGGCTTGCTCTAACAGTTGCTCTGGTCTTCGTCAACAACACACGCTTTTGCACCTCCTGCTGGTGAGGTCGACTAACAGCAGATGGAGAGTATGCTCAGTAATCTACTGCTTTTCCTGCAGTTCCTTGGATGTCAGTATTGAATTTACTGTCGAATTTGAACCACTGAATTTGTGGAAAGAAATTTGCAAAGCGAAATAAAATGGACCGAAAATTGCCTGTTGAATATTATAGGTTGCATTTTTAAACAGTTTGAATATTTTGGAAGTTAAATATGAAAGGTGAATATGGATTATTGAATTTTTAATAATGAAAATGTGTTTCAAATGTTTTGAATTGAAATATTCACAGCTTAAATATTCAACCATGCTGAATTTCATCCCATAAAAATGCAATCCCTAAAAATACAATGCATTAAAATGCAAGCATGGTTAATGCAATGCATATATATATATATATATATATATATATATATATATATTTTTTTTTTATTTTTTTTTTTATTTTTTTTACGTGGTGCAATTCAACAGGCTTTTTTGTTTCAAAATCATTTGGAATTATTTTACTTCCATAGTTGGAGCGTTGCTATTTTGAGGCAACTGAAATAAAAACAAAAACGGTCTAAAGTCAATGGCGCAATCTTTTATTTATTTATTTATTTAAAGAGCGCAGCATCACACAAACATGCCAAATATTAAAAATAAAAGGATTACAATGTAAAATATTAATATTGTTTACATGTAAAAGATATGGTGGAATCCGGCTTGTCCCGTATAGGTCTGCTTACACGCTTTAACCTCGTGCACGAGCAGATCCGTTTCCTCTCTAGAGAAGCGTTCAGTCTACCACTTGCAAATTCCATCATGTAAATAGCGAATCCACCATGGCCTGAGCGCAACTGGCTTTTAAAGGGAATGGGATATTACACTGTTTGTTTTTTTTGCACATTATGCCCAAAACACACCCATTACTCATTAAGAGAATCCTTTTAGACCATGCGCCGGGAGCGCCGACCATTTTTCCTGTCCTTAAAGGGTTAGTTCACCCCAAAATGAAAATTCTGTCAGTAATTACTCACCCGCATGTTGTTCCAACCCCGTAAGACTTTCGTTCATCTTCGGAACACAAATTAAGATATTTTTGATGAAATCTGAGAGATGTCTCACTCCTGGCCGTATGCTCACTATTGGCCGACGCTGGTCATGTGTGTGATGCGTGTGACGTGCAACACAGACGCGCTGCACAGATTTACTAAGTAAACACACTCAGGCCCACGGAGAACATAACGAATAGTGGAATAAAGTCGTTAGTTTTTTGGGGGTTTTTCGCACAAAAATTTACACCGTTTAATTTACACGCACAAATATTCTCGTCGCTTGATTAACATATGGTTGAGCCACTGTAGTCACTTGGACTATTTTAACAATGTCTTTAATAACTATTCTGGGCCAGCAAGTTTTGATCCCTTAAGAAGCCTATGGAGGAGTGAGACAGCTCTCAGATTTCATCACAAATATCTTAATTTGTGTTCCGAAGATGAACGAAGGTCTTATGGGGTTGGAACAACATGAGGGTGAGTAATTACTGACAGAATTAAAATTTTTGGGTGAACTAACCCTTTAAACTATAGAAAAAGTGGATAAGTGCGCTTATCCACTCCATACACGCCATAAGTGCACTTGCGTTCTGCGCTTTAGACCATGCTAATGATTGCTATATAGGGCCCTAAAATGGCAAAAGACTTTAACAGTTTAATGAAACGGTCAAAAAATTACTTAAGTAATATAATGATACAATGTAATCCCTAAGAAGTTGAGAAATGATTTGAGGAAAGTGATTCCCTCAGTCAGTTCAATTGAGTAATGGGGAAACTGACTGAATGTGGTCTTTTCATTGAATTAACTTAAATGTTTAAGTACAGATAAATTAAAAGGCCAACAGAGTAATATTATATTTTGTTGTTTACTTGAATTAAATAATTTATAAATAAAGTCTTGTTTTTCACACCAACAGTTTATAGGGTTACACAACATAGCTGAACCTCTTCAATACTGAAATAACATTATATTAATATTTAATCAATAAAAAATATAATTACAATACATGCAGTAAAATTAATCAATTGATTAAAAACTCTGCCATTTAAAAGTGAAATTGACCATATCAGAACAATTAAAATCACACTATAATGAACTACAACAGACATGTTTGTCATCTAGGCTACTTTAACTTATCTTTCACCATTTATAATTGACAAGAATTATCCTATGAGACAAGACATGTGACTATAAGAACTAAAGACACTAAAATGCATAACTTACCTGCTAAAAGTAATGAGCAAAAAAATAAAGATGTGTAAACCATTTTTTTTAACAGCTCAAACAGTTTGTAAGCCACTATTCTAGTTGTCTACGTCTTTTCCATAGATGGTAAGAAAATAGTTTCGCTTTTCTGATTAAAAAGAAAAAAGAAGCAGCTAGGATAATACTTCGAGGAACTACTCCATTCAGCATAAGATCCGAATAACAGGCTCGTTTGAGATGCGCTCATAGACAGTATAAGAAGGATGCGCTTTGCCTTAAAGGGATAGTTCACCCAAAAATGAAAATTCTGTCATCATTTACTCACCCTCAAGTTGTTCCAAACCTGTATGAGTTTCTTTGTTCTGCTGAACACAAAGCAAGATATTTGGAAGAATGTTTGTAATCAACAGATCTTGGTCCCCATTGACTTCCATAGTAGGAAAAAATATATACTATGGTAGTCAATGGGGACCGAGATCTGTTTGGTTACAAACATTCTTCCAAATATCTTCCTTTGTGTTCAGCAGAACAAAGAAACTCATACAGGTTTGGAACAACTTGAGGGTGAGTAAACAATGATAGAATTTTCATTTTTGGGTGAACTATCCCTTTAAATGCAGGCGAGAGTTTGCAGTGAGGGGAGGAATGAAACAAGTGCAGGCAAGACGGAAACATTCCAGGGTTCCTGCCTTGGAGAAGAGCCAAACCTGTGGAAACATTCACGCAGTCCTATCACGCAGGAAAACTGCTTTAACTGCTGAAGTGATAGTTAGATTAAGCAAGCTCGTTTTAATGTTAACTGGATGAAATAAATAAATTCATAATGTTTTTTGTGTAATTTAGGGTTTGTTATGTTAAAAGCTATCAGGGACTAGATTGTTTTAGGTTAGAGAAAATAGTATAAGAAAAGTGATTTAATAATAAAAGCTTCATGAAGTGAAATTAAATTGTTTATTCTGTTGCATTCCATTCAGTACAACGTTCATGAAATAATGCTGAAATATGAGAAAATACACAAACAATGACAGTTGTTTTTAAGGAAGCTGAATCACAAGCTCAAGAATCATTTCAGGTCTAGACAGGTTTTTATTAGTCTCAGCCTCAGACGTCACGCCCACTTCTGCCGTCAGTCTGAAGGTCTGGCTATGCGAGACTAGGTTTTTATTAACATTAAATTAGCTGAATATGAAATTATTTTAGTTTCTAAAATTCATCCATTCTCTAAACCACTACCAGTCCTAGGTTTTCTCCCAAATTATTTAACTTACAGTATCTATGATTACAGTAAGGTTAGAAGTATTTTAATGTATTGGTTCATTAATATTTGGGTCATAAGCTACCAGTTAAGAATCACTTCTCTATACTGCAATGAGACTTAATTATTGTTGACAAAATATTAAAAGTAATTTTGCTCTTCAGCTCATAACACTTGAGTACACTACTTCATCATCTTCTTTGCGTTTCTGTAAGAAAACACAAAAGTAAAATCAGGAACAGTGTTGATGAACAGATGCAAAACTGGAGAAAGAGGTTAATCTTTCAGAGAATTACAAATTACAGAAAATCCATGGCGTTTATCATGATTATAAAGCTGAAAGTCAAGTCGATATACTGTATAGTGCTTTTTACAATACAGATTGTTTCAAAGCAGCTTCACAGTGATAAGTAAATAATGCAATAAAGTTTGTTTTTAGAAGAAAATTGTGTCATAGTCCAGCATTTTTGTTCATTTTTGTTGTATAAAAAGTTATTAATTTTGTTAATTTATACATACAGCCGCTCTCGAGAGAAGTTCTCATATAATGGTGTCAGTGCAGGCAGATCAATAATATGGTTGAATATTAAATAATGTAAAATAATATACAACAATGCAAAAACATGTTTGACGTAAATTAAATAATTTAAATTAAATTACATAATTTAACAGAATCTTTAAAATATTTATTCCTTAGAGTCTAAATGGTGTCTTTTCTTTCTTTCTTTCTTTGACTGATTTTTAAATCACAGGTTGAACAGGTTTTACTGTCAGCTGACAAACTGCAGTCTTTTCTGATGTTGCTACTGGATTATTTGTCATTTTCATCTATTTCTTTCCAGTCAGATTTGTAAAAATGTGCGCACCTGTAACAGGTGTAGCTGAGCAGAAGTAGAAAGGGATGTCCACATTCTTATAATACAGACGATATATTTTAATGAATCACTGGCATTAAATCTAAAATCATCTATAATTCATCCTAACATAGAGCAGAATCTTTGCTTAGGCTATGATAAGAGAGCAAGCACAGACAGGCACTGAGATTTCACTGGTGCGGAGCTTTACAGGCAGCGAGACACAACGCACACAGCAACACTGTATCTTACTGTATTCTGTACATGTGCACAAAATGTTGTTGTAGCATAATGTATTTCTTCAGTTTCAACTGTTATATGTAATGTTATATGTTGTAATAATAATCACATTTTAACTATAAAAATTATACATGAACCTGAAATGGTTATACACAAAAGACTCATTTCAACTGCAGTAATACTTACCACTTGGTGTTGCTTGTTTACGGTTCTTGATGTGCCAGATCATAATCACTCCAGAAACTGCAATTATGGCCAGTAATAACAATAAAACTACCACTGGGATAGAATATGAACGGTGACTCTGTTCTGTAACAAACAGAAAACAGTAGGCTATGTAGTTTACATTAGTCCTGCCAGTCTGGCTTAAAACTGAGACACAAAACAGATCAGGGAAATAATTTAATATATTACACAACTGAAGAAACTCTTAAAAATAGTTTAACTATTTAGCTTGACATGATGCTGACCAGCCTTTGTTCAGAGAGTTTTAACACCAGGGGCCGGTTGCATAAACCATTAAGACTAGTCTTGCAAGTAAGTCCGATTTAATTTACAACCGGGGCAAATAAATCTACAGAAAAGAAAAGGTTGTCGTTGTTATTATCCAAGGGGGCAACACACGCTCGCCAATCTTTATGTGAAATACTAAACGACGCATCAAAAACGCTCGCTGGCCTTTGGTGTCAAGTGTCAAGTTGTCACATTACACAAGCCTTTTGTATTTGTAACCATCGTTGCCAAACCACAATTTTCATTAAAAACATGTTTTACTCACCTACAACTCTCTCTGTAGCACAGACAATCCCTGCTGCCCACGTGTGCTTATCCATCCTTTCACCCATATATATATATTTTTTTCTGGGTTCTAAACAGATCATTGTGCAAACAACGTGCACCGGCAATTTTGTCCCGCCATCTATTTTCAAATAGACAACTCCTATTTCGCGTCATTTTCCATTCCACTTCTCACGTGTGTTTTCGTGACAAAAAGTGGTTTGGGGACCGGATAGAGTCGTTGGGTGACAGAGTTGTAGTCAGCTGGTGTAGTGTGTAACCCCCTGTTGCAGATCATTTACGTAGTGTCACGCAGTGTGAACACCACAAAGACTTCCAGACTCCAGAGCAGGTCATGTAGTCTAAACAGCACAGCGATCTGACAACGTTTAAAGTTGTGTAGTGTGAACGTCTCAGGTTACGACTGTAACCCTAGTTCCCTTTCGAGGGAACTCGCGATGCGTCAATGACGCTTTGGGAACGCTCCTGCGTGATTGCGTCTGAAGCACCTATGTCAACTAGTCCAATGGCGAGAGTGGGCGTCACGGGCGGGTGACGTGACGAACAGGAAAGGATAAAGGACATCCGGTTTAGAACCGCGCTAGCTTCGAAAAGGGCCGAAGCAAGTCGATCACAGGGATGTAGGAAGTATGGCAAAGTGACGCATCGTCTCGTTCCCTTCTCAGGGAACTAGGGTTACAGTCGTAACCTGAGACGTTCCCTTTCGAGGGAACTCACGATGCGTCAATGACGCTTTGGGAACAAGAATGCCCAACACGCCATACGAACCAGAACCTGTCTGTGTGAATACTGCACAACTAAGAAAAGAGCACTTGAGAACCTGGGGAAGCGCCCAGGTCGAAGTTGCAAAACCTTACGAATGTGAGCGGAGAGGATCCGCCTGCCGCATACCACATCCTACAGGGATATCTACATATAATAAGGCTTCTAAGCCGCCATACTCCTGTCCTGGTCTAAAAGCACCACAGAGGAAACAACCAAAGGACGCGCACGTTCACAGAGATGGATGCTGGCGTATGACGTAGGACGTATCGTAGGAAGCGTTTTGACGAACGTAGAGTTTTGTTTTGCTCTGCTCTCTGGCTGCGCTGTCACGTTCGTTCTACGTCACGACGCTTCCTACGCTACGTCCTACGTCATACGCCAGCATCCATCTCCGTGAACGCGCGTCGACCGCTACCGGAAGCCAGTTATTTTCATTTATAAAGTTTTAAATATGTATATTTTTACGACAAAACCGCACGGATTACCCTCAGAAGGCCTTCGTTTATCCCCCTGGAGCCGGATGGATTACTTTTGTGAAGCATGCATGCACATTTTGGGACTTGAAGGAGGTGGACCCCATAACTTCACATTATAACCACTGAAAGATCTAAGACATTTTCTAAAATAACTGAAAATGTGTTCGTCTGAAAAAAGATTGACATATGGATCTTGAACGGCTTGAGGGTGAGTAAATCATGGGTTAAATATCATTTTTGGCCGAACTATCCCTATAAGTTTAGTGACACAAACAGTACAGAGTGAAAGTTTATAAATGTTTATTTTACAGCAAATACACAAAACACAGCATACTGATTACAACACTGTTATAAAGTACAGTACTGTACACTGAAAACTTTAGTAAAAAAAAAAGACAAAAAAAATTCGCATGACATTACATCAGCCCACTATTTAACATCACTTAATGACATTGAAGCATTCAGTAGTGAATGTCTCTCTGCAAAATCTTCTTGCTTCGCCAACTAGCAGAACACACTAGCCGGGTTTAAATCCCAGGTGTGCTGCAGGTGGGGCATGTTGTCACACTGCGTTACAATGAGCCCCTATTAGATCTATGATATTCTATTGTACACTTTTATGAATTCTATTGAAAAAAGGTGAATAAAGACTGAGAGTCAATGTTCAGAATTATTAATTATTATTAGGTTTTGTACTGCTGTATAGCTGTATTTTCCGGTGTGTTCATTGTCAAACTTAAAAATGAGGGTCTTTTAATTTAATTATTTAATTATTAAAAGATGCCATTGTTTTAAATGAAAAAGTTAATAATTGTATTTTATTGACATAATATTTTAGTTTGTCTTGTATATATATTTTTTATTAGATCAGATAGCATTTTAAGCTGTCGTATCATGGCCATGTTACAATGTGCCCCTCACATGTTACAACGTACCCCACCTATGGGGCATGTTGTCACATTTCACTTCCATTCTTTCGGGGGATATCAATAAAAAGTATACACTGTATTAATAAAACAAAACCACATAATTGTACTAGACGTGTGAAATTCTGAACCCTAAGTAGATTTACACAAATAGAGAAAAGCAAAAAGTGTAAAGTTGTGCCCCGCTCTCCCCTAATTACTAAAAAGACCACAACTGTGCAAAAGCAGCAACTTCATTTACATCACGGATGGTAACACTGTACAAACTGGATAAAAGGATTGAGGTTTGGTTTGAGGTTGTGTCTTCATTCTGTTTAATTTAAGGACCTTTCATGTACTTTGTCACAGCTAAACTCTATTAAACCTCCATCCAGTGTCTTTTTTCATAAAGGGTCATTTGCTACATAATAGTTTCTCTAATAAAACAGAAACAAATCACAAAGGTGAAGGAGTAGATTTCTCAGCTCCACCTCTACTTTATGAGTGTTTTTTGAGGTTTCAGTTATTTCTAAATATATATCCTTCTAAAATCAAAGTTAAAGCATTTACTTTTCGATGTTCACCAAAGAATAAAAAAGAACAGTCTAAAACTTCAGAATGAGAGAAAGTACATCTTATCAGGTTTTAGGAAAAGAGAGAGTGTCTATCCTGGCTCCAGTGAGTTGAACAACACTGAACAAGCACTCAGAAGAGATGGAATGACCAATTCAGACAAACGGATGCGTAGAAAGTCTTTCTTCTTCAATTAACTGCATCTCTGACTCCTGGTCTTCATTCATCATATCTGGTCCTCGGGTCAAAACTGCAAAATCCCCAACAAAGTGACAAAAACAACAGCGGTGTAAGTAAAACTCAAAATGGTGGAAAATCTCTCTGATAATAACAAATTACAAACAGAAATTCAGCATAAGAGACCACATTTTATTTTAAGACAGATGTTTTGCTCCAAAACTACCATTTTGCCTAGAAATTAATTTAAAGAACATTGATGACAGCACACAAAACAATGCCAAAACAGTCTTCAGTCTGTGAATCTACTTTAGTAAGTGAAGTGTTAACTTGTATGTATATAATGTATATGCACATTACAAAGGGTGCAGAGAAACTGGCACCCAGACGTCACAAGCTAAAATATTTTTCAATATTAGCTTCAGACAACATGAACACTTTTTTTGGTTTTGAATGATTTGTAAATTAAAGTTAGAGAAGTTTTTTTTTCCACCAACTGCCAACTTTTGGCAAATTTTTTCTCAGATTTGTATCTAAATTGTAACTACAATTTAACTATAAAATATAATGCCTGAACATGAAATGGTGTAAAATGCATATTAAAGCAGTTGTTCCAAGCACAGTTAAACGAGTTTCAATAACACTTGCCTTCTTGTCCTGCTTGTTTACAGATCCTGCTGTGCCAGAACCCAATCCCTCCAAAAACTGCAAATATGACCAGCAGCACTCCAGCAACTATCAGTGGTCTAAGATAGGGATGTTTACTCTGCTCTGTAATGAACAAACAGAAAACAGCACTTGGAGTAAGTGAGTCCATAGAGTTCAACCAAGACACAAGACAGAAGATCTGAGAGCAGTTTTCCGCACACTTTTTAAAGTCACATTTAAGGATTTTTAAGACCTTAAGAAATAAAAATGAATACTGTTACAGTAGGGGTGTGCAATATTGAAGAAAAAAAAAAAAAAAAAAAAAAACTCTATATTTTCAAAGTTTTGTTGATAATAATGTTACCAGCTGGTACCGGCTGGTTTAGGCCTGTTGTTGGCAGCTGACTCATGAAGATATTCATATTATTCATATTCTAAGCAGTGGTCATTTCACAGCAGCGGCAGAAATTTTTCTTTTTTATTAAGGGGCAATAATATTTGCCACCTTGTTTGATTTCCAGGTGCATTGTTTACCTATATAAGGACATTTTTTTCTAAACTTGTTAGATGTATGCATCACCTTTTATGTCAAATTCTAAATTTCTAATTAAATTCTATTAGAATAATACCAGTATAAGGCTGTTACCAGTCAAATGAAATCATTAACAACAAAATCTAACTTTGCAGTGCAGAGGAGACACAGAAGCGGCATTAATATATGTACACAGCATTTACAATTGCATAAATAATGCTATGATTTTTTTTTAAATTCAATATTTAAATATGAAATGATTTCTAATTTGAACTTTTTAATTAAAGGGTACTTTACATATGAAACTAAAACCGCCAGTAAGTGGGACAGTGAGTTGAGGGAGTCATTAATTCAACCAATTTGTTCAAACAGCTGATTCATTCAGGAAAGAAGCTATATTGGCCATTGAATCATTAATTACACTGATTAGTTCAAAATGCGGATTCAGTCTGTGTAAAAAAATTAAAAAACATCGCTGTCTGTTGCATCTGCTATGGTTTCATTTAGAAATTTTCGTTGGGGAAATAAAGGAAAAACAAACAATATTGTATCTAAAATGTAACTCACAATTTTCACTTATTGTTCATTCAACTGTTGTATAAAATAAATATCACATTTGCAATTGTGCTGGGGAAAACGGCACTCTTGCTCATGTGATATCGTAATAAAACTACATAATATATGATATAAATATTAGACAAAAACTCATTTGTTTAACCCTCTGGGGTCCTTCGGGTCCAAATGGACCCGAAGCACTTAAATAAAAAAATGTAAAAAATCATAGCTTCATCGGAATGGTCCGAGATTTGGTGACTTTGTTGGTACATGGTATATGAACACCCCCCAAAAATGGGGACAGGATTTGAATAGTCTAAGTGGTTGTAAAAAAAATAGTCACACTCAGGACCTTCGGGTCCAAATGGACCCGCCATAGGAAATGAATGGGAAATTGGCAAAAATGTGAAAATGCAGAGTTTTTTTGTGCGTACAATCTACAAATCAGCCACGATCCAGAAAAAAAGCACACAACAGTAAAGGGGTGAATCTATAAAACATCAAGAGTGCAAAACAGACACATCCACAAACACACACACACACACAAACACACTTTTATACACATACACACTAATAAATTCAGATTACAAAAATCTGTTTTGAATTTTTAAAAATCACAGCTTCATCGGACTGTTACGAAACTAGGTGACTTTTATGGTATTAGGTATGTGAACACACAAAAATATTGAGGTCATGATCCAAGCATGCTAAGTGGTCGTCACACTTCTGCTCTTTGGTCAAAATGACCCCCATAGGAAATGAATGGGAAATTGTCAAAAATATGAAAACACAGATTTTTTTTGTGCATACAATCTACAAATCAGCCAGGATGCAGAAAAAAAGGACTCAACAGTGAAGGGGTGAATCTCTAAAACATCAAGAGTGCAAAACAGACACACACACACACACACACACACTAGAACACACACACACAAATACACACACAAATGAAAGCTAATTTTAGGAAATGTGTGAAATGATAGAATAGCCTATGTAAATAGTATGCAAATAATTTAAATATATAGTTATGATATTTAAAACACTTTTTTTAATTTTTCTATTTTCCATTGTTTGATAATAATTATACTTTTACTGTTATTTTAGTTTTTTGATCATTATTTGATGTTACCAGTTACTCTTCATTGAATTTGTTCATTGAATTTTCAGTTACTGTTCATTGAATACTGTTCATTGAATTCAAAATGTTTATTGTGAAAGATTAATAAAAATATTTGCATTTGCAAAAAGAATTGCATTTTTATTAAGTTAGAATTAAGTTAAAATTAAACATTGGGTAACAAAATGCTTTCCATTTGTTCTCTTTCTAATGCAATGTTCAGGTTTGATTGTATTATAAAGTAAAATTGGAACTTCAAATTACCATTTAAACCAACCAAACAAACAAAAAAAAAGACAAAAATAGTCTTTGAGAATCTGTTATTATATTTTTAAATCAACAACCTCAAAAAAAATGGGCAAATATGTGCAAAAATCACTAGAATTCGCAAGCCTTTCTACAGAGAGCTGTAAATCCACTAGTGGTAAAAATGTGCTATTGCGTGATAAAAATGCTCAGTGTGTCCACCTGGTGGCACCCATCTCATTTCAAAAATTGCTTTCATGAGGCCTAGGCTTGACTCTAAAATGAAATACAGCTTTAATAAAAAAAATAAAAAAATTATATATATATAAAAAAATTCTATTATATTCAATGGGAAAAAATGGGTCATAATTATTGCATAAATATTAATTATAAATCATAAAATTATCTCAAAACACCAAAAAAGAAAAGAAAAAATATTATAAAAAACAAGTAAAAAAAAATTTTTTTTTTTTTTTTTTTATATATATGAATCCCGCCCTCCGGGTCCATTTGGACCCGAAGGTCCCAAGTGTGACTGTTAAACGAAGGACCCCAGAGGGCTAATGCTACAATGTTGTTGTTGTTTTGTTTTTTTTCGCTGCTAGGGGTCGCTAACCTCTTACAATAACAAAGGCGTAGGTTGATGACGCCTAAGCGGAATTATGGAACTTGTCATCATGCCGATGGATCTAATAATGTTTATGGATGAGTGAAAACATTCATGTTTTTTAACATGACTGTGGTATGAAGCAGGGCGCGATTGCTAATGAGAGACAGATTTCAGCGCCACACGCAAGTCCCGCGGATATAAAGGAATGAGGACATTTCATTCAAACACAAGTGCTGAATTACTACTCACACAAGTCAGTTTATTAGACGAATGAAACTTGTGAGGTAACGCAGCGCTGTTTTTCTTGGTCTACACTATCATACTAAACTGCATTTGAGTGTGTTGAAAGTTATAATGTTATTCTATGTGTTAGTTTGTTTGCTGTATGTGACAGTGAGCTAGATCAACATTAGAATACTGATCACATTCTAACATTTCATCATGTTGAGCTATATAACATTGATTAGTTTTATGTATATTTGATCACCTGTCTAATAAAGTACATGCAAGAGCAGCATCTCTGTCAAGTCGAAGTTTGTCATGGACGTGAGGCTCTCGGCATCTCGAAAACGGCACGCCAATATTGATCCTCGTTTTAGTTCTCCTTTTGTCCTGCTTGCCATGGTCCATAATGTTTGAACGAAACAACAACAGCGTGAGCGTGCAGCTAGACGTAACGCAGTTGTCCACGTCTATCACCATGTTACTATGGCAGTACAAGCGGAAACCAGAGATAACGCAGATATTATTTCAATGAACTAGGGGTCGACCGATATGTTTTTTTTCAGGCTAAAAAGGTTCGTGACTCGATTAGTCGAGACTGTTTTCCAAGATGACGCCTGCCAGTAAACACGTAATGTACTGTCTTTATCTTCTTATTAAACTGTCTGTACACTTACAAAGTTCTCAATGCTTCGGTTTGCATGTAGGGACCCTCATTATGCTACCGTGTTAGTGTGAGGCTATTTTGAGCCTTGTTAGTGGTATTAACTAGCGATTCACTTTTACTTACTCTGTGCTCCATATAGGCCTACTAGCGTTATAAGCTAATCTGTTTTTAGAGATACAACTCTTTACATTCGATTTTCATGAAAACGCATCCCAGGGAACGATCGACTCGGTAACCATGTGTTAATTACCCCTAGGTTCATTTTTCACCGGAATTGTCCTTTAAGATAGACACGATTTCTCAACAAAAACATTTATTGAACACTTGACCAATCTGCACTTGTACAAAAGACAAAAAGACCTTGAGATATGTTTGGTAATTGTACCTGAATGAATTGAAAATTAATTTGCTACATTTCAGATTAATATATTTGTTTTCCTTAAAATTTTAATAAACAGTAACTTAAACACTTTGCAGTTTGAATTATGTCTTAAACAAAATGACGGAGTATGTTTTTATGTTTCCACTGTTCGATCGCATCCGCGCCTCACACCCACACACACACGCACACAAATATGTGACCCTGGACCACAAAATCAGTCTTATGTGTAATTTTTTTTTAATTGAGATTTATACATCATCTGAAAGCTGAATACATAATCTTTCCATTGATATTAGGTTTGCTAGGATATGACAATATTTGGCCTAGATACAACTATTTGAAAATCTGGAAACTGAGGGTGCAGAAAAATCGAAATATTGAGAAAATCGCCTTTAAAGTTGTCCATTTCTATAGGCGATTGTGCTGCATCCACTCACAAAAATATATTTTTTATATATTTAAGGTGGGAAATTTACAAAATATCTTCATGGATCATGATCTTTACTTAATATCTTAATGATTTTGGCATAAAAGAAAAATCGATAATTTTGACCCATACAATGTTTTGTTGGCTATTGCCACAAATATACCCGTGCAACATAAGACTGGTTTTGTGATCCAGGGTCACATATAAGTAAACACTTTGAGACTTTAAACACACGCGACTTTTCGATTGCGCCCGTGGTCTCTTTTTTTATTACTTATTTCTCTGCATTGAGTGACAACCCTCTCAAATATAAGACACTCAAACAGAACAAATAAAAGTCTCAAATTCTCTGTCTGTAATTGCAAAATTCTTGCTTACTTATTGTGACATGATAGCAACCCTTCTGCTGTGCTAATGCAACCTCAACTACGCTATCAATATCCAAAGTAGCCGAACGTCATGTCGCCTATTCATATTTTTTCTCGAAGTTGGCAGTAACATATCAAAAGTTTTTATTTAAATATAAAGGAGTTTTCTCCAAGGAACTTAGCTCCTTCCTTAGGCACTGGATGAGGTCTGCTCACTCTGCTGGAGAATGACTCTAGGCGCAGCGTGCGTCGAACAGGTGTTCCACAACAACACTAGGCTGCCCACAGATGCACCCGCCTAATAATCGGCTTGATATACTTGGATATTGGCCGATGCCGGTTATGTTAAAAAATCGTCCGATTAATCGGTCGACCCCTACAATGAACATATCCTCACTCTGTTCAACTGTGTGCATTCTTTTACCATGGCTCATATGGCTCTTGGAAATGCACATTTTAGCAAAGTGATTTTTCTTTTGACAGTTTTAACACGTTTTCCCAAAGGCATGACCATTTCTATATTCATGCTTGTAGCCACATTTGCTGCATTCCTTTTTCAAGTGAGAGGTCTCCCTCTCTCAGCAGTCTGCCTCTTTTATGCCACATACAATTCTGTCATGAACTAATGAGTCATGAAGATCCACGAACTCACAGTCTTTTGCTTTACTTTTCAGGTCTGTGACATAAGCGTCAATCGTTTCTGTGGGTCCCTTTGAGCGCATGAAGAACACGTCTAATGTATGGTAAGTTTTTACGAGGTTCACAGAAGACTTTAAACTTGTTTTTCAGCAGTTGTATTTGGTCTTTCACCTGTTCTGTTAAGTGAAACGTTACTTTAATTGCCTCTTCCCCTGCTACATGCTGTAATGTTGCTGAGGAAGACAGACGAAGACGAGGATCTAAACGCAGGGTGATTTAATAAAGTAACACAAAACAGAGAACACAGAACTCAAAGAACAAAAGAACAAAACCTTGGGAATCACAGAGAGATACAACCATTACACGTACAACAACTGACAAAGTAACAAGTGAAACACAAGGGCTATAAATACACAGGGACCAACAAGCTAAACAAGATAAGGGGGTGTGGCTAATTAGAAACACCTGGGAAGACTAATAAACTAGAAAACTACAAAGGACTACAAAACATGGCACAGAACAGGAAATAAGTCCACACAAGACAAGGGGAACACAAGACAGGAATCATGACACATGCAGTAATGTTGCACACTGCACCTTCTCGGATTTCTCAGCTATCCCGCTGGCCGAGGAGAAAAGTTAGAATCTCTGTATCCAACTCTTCTAATTCTCTGAGAGATTTCCATGCAGGTTTAATGGCGGATGTAGTTGTGCCATCGTAACTAAACTTTTATTCCGAAACTTCTGACACCATGTTATGTTTTATATTCACGAGAGGACTCGGAACACTTGCTCAGATACCAGTCACCTTTTATTAATCATATCACACTTGTTGCACGTGACTGCTACGGATGCCCAACGGGCACACAATACATACATATATATGACCTACTGATATATTGTTGAAGTTATAGCTCATAAAGATGAAACTACAAAATATTTCAATAAATAGCTACAGGTCAGGAGACTGTAATATCACAGCTGACGTACCTTCACATGGTTGACAGAGTTGACTGATGTTGTCCAGATGTGTGGTCTGGTTTCTGATGGGATTGTAGATCACACAGCTGTAAGTGTTGTTATCCTGATATTCCACCTCCAGAGGTAGAGAGAGACTGATGCTGAGATCAGACACACTGATGCTGGACAATACACTGATTCCTTTGTACCAGGAGAGTGTCACATGACTCACATTCAACCCTGAACACACCAGTGAACATCTGGACTCTGATGATCTTGATGATGATGAAGACTGTGAAGTGTTAGTGGTGATGACAGGAACGGGTAGAGGAGCTGAAAACATGAAATAACAAGTAAAATATGTATCTCAGTATCATTATCATCAATCAGTAACAAAAATAACATGATGCAGCTTGCAAGGCAAAAAAGAAAAAAGAAACCAACAATCTGAATGCAAGGCCAAGAAAGAAAGGAAATGCCTGTTCATTTGAACAGCGTGTAACAAGTGGAAATAGGGTGTGGCCCCTTTAAGAGCTGCGCTCCCTGTTGAACTGTCTGCAGTTTGTTTTGTATGTGCGCCTCGAACACCCCATGTATGCGGGTTATTTCTGTTTTATGCTCATTTTTATCTTATTTTGTGTGTTACAGTTTTTCTTGATTGCTTAAACACTATAACCAGGCTTTTAAACTAAAATTTCAAAACCATAATGCCATCAAAAAGCACACCCATTTCCCTAAACTATAAACACTATTCCCTGTTTTGACACATGAATCAGATTTGTTGAACTGTCACTGCAAAACTCTACACACAAATCCCTTAATTTCTCATTGCCTACACCATGTTGTCATGTATAAAGCACTAGCATTCAATATTGCTCACTCAAGTCAGCACAGCTTCAGCTCAGTTAGCACACAATTACCCAGAGAGTCAAAATTTAACACACTTGTCTGAGGGAGGGGGTAGGGGGTAGGGGGTAGGGGGTAGGGGGTAGGGGGTAGGGGGAGGAGGAGTAGATGGGAGTGGAGGAAGAGGTGAAGGAAGAGGATGCATAACTTACCAGTTTTGGAAATGTTGTTTTGAATTTATTGCACCTTTTTTATTTTGAATTTATTGCACTGGTGTGTTAGACTATGTTGTAGTGTGTGTGTTTGTGAGAGCTTGTGTGTGATGTCTGAGGGCAAAGTTTAGTTTTTCAGCAAAAATGGTTTTGAGTGTAGAGCTTCATTGTGACTTGAAAATAGGATGTTTGGGGAATTTGTGTTTACCTTTTTGAGAATATGAGGCATAGTTTCAAGAAATGTGTTTCAAGAACACATAGGGCCTTCATGTCTCATTTATTATTTAAGCATTTGAATTCTGTATTAAAATATTATACACCACTACAGACTAGAATTCAATAAATAATTAGCATTATTTGTGATATAATTGAATACAGTTTACTCACCATAGACAGTAACATTGAATCTCTTCTGTGTTTTTCTACTTCTGATGACGGTTAGTTTATAAAGTCCAGTGTGTTCAGTTCTGATGTTTCTGATGGTCAGAGATCCAGTTTGATTGTCTATCTGTAGTTTGTCTCTGAATCTTCCATTATTAATGACAAATATATCGTTTATTTGGTCTCTTTTAATGATTTCAGCTATTATAGTGTCTTGAGGTCCAAACGTCCACAATAACTGATCATCTCTCTGTACTTGAACATCAGAGTTTAGAGAGACAGAATCTCCCTCAGTCACTGACACTGACTTCACTTCATCTGAATCACCAAACACAGCTGAAACAGATTCAAACAAATGAATATTATGTCATAACAAACAAACAATGGTGAATAAGAAACACGTGTATTTGTAAAACATTGTGTTCAAGTCGCTCGCACATTGCATGAGATTAAATCCGACTTACCATTTGTGATCAGAATGCATAGACAGATGAAAGCAGTGTTTAAAATCATTTTCCTCAAAAGATGTCCAATCGATTTCTGATAAATAGGCTAAAGCACTCATGGCGCGGTTGATTACGTGTTTTCAAACGGTTAAGCAAAGTAGCCTACTGTTCAAAACTCGTGTTTCTCTGAATGTGTCTGTCTGCTGCTCGTGCTCACAGAGGAAGACGAGATGACGTATGACTCTATCATTGCCTGCAGCTGTACGGCGCTTTAAATAGAATATTATGTGGGAATTATTGGTGATGGTGAAACAGTTATTTGTTCTTATTTTAGAACTATTTCACCATAAAATGGCTTTCATTACATATTTTGAGAAAGCATAGCCTATTTGTGCAATATAAAGTTCACTATAATAATCTCTACCAAAATATATATAGGCATAGGGTTTTATCAGGCCTATACATCAAATATTTTATGAAATATTATTTGAAATAGGGGGTTTCATTTTAATAACTTGTAATTGTCACAGATTCTGTTTCTCTTGACAGTGTGGTCAGGATAAAGCAAAGCATTGTCTGAATGTAACTTGTTTTTTTTATTAAAGAAATTAAGTCAATAACGTAAATATAGCTTAGAAGAAACACAGGGTTTTGAGATATTGAGAAATAGTATAAGAAAAGTGATTTAATAATAAACCCTCAATGCTGACGTATGGTAGCCTAAATGTTGACAGTTGTTGTAGCTCAAGCTCAAGTATCATTTCAGGTCTAGACATGTTTTTAATGTTTCGTAGGCAGTTCATCACTTCACAGTAACTAACAGGGACATTTGAATTTTTATATTTGGCTTTTTTTCTTTCTTTTTGGACTGATTTGTTAATCACAGGTAGAACAGGGTTGTTAACTGAAAAACTGGCGTCTTTTCAGTCTGTTGCTTTTGAACAATTTGTCATTCTAATCTATTTCTTTCCAGAAAAGGGGCGGGGCTACATAAGGTCTATAAACACTTCTCCTACCAGAGTAATACAAAACACGTTAAGAAATAAAAGAAAAGTTAAATAGTGCAGCTTTAACATCAGTATGTTCTGTGGTTTCCTGCCATCTAGTGGAACATGACGACATGACAATAGACAATAGAGTTCACATGACAGTCATGAACTGCCATCTACCATACGTCAGTTCATAAAGTCCAGTGTGTTCAGATCTGATGTTTCTGATGGTCAGAGATCC
The DNA here is from genome assembly GCF_965113295.1 of Leuciscus leuciscus. Lineage (NCBI taxonomy): Eukaryota > Metazoa > Chordata > Actinopteri > Cypriniformes > Leuciscidae > Leuciscus > Leuciscus leuciscus. The sequence continues at coordinate 21,389,913 of NC_138739.1, read as the reverse complement.
AGTTTGATTGTCCATCTGGAGTTTGTCTCTGAATCTTCCATCATTACTGACAAATATATAGTTCATTTGGTCCCTTTTAATGATTTCAGCTATTCGAGTGTCTTGCGGTCCAAACGTCCACAATATCGTATCTTCTCTCTGTACTTGAACATCAGTGTTTAGAGAGACAGAATCTCCCTCAGTCACTGACACTGACTTCACTTCATCAGTTTCACCAAACACACCTGAAACAGAAAAATAAAATCTAAAGAGTGCAGTTTGAAATAAAATAGTTTAACTCAAATTAAACAAGTCAAACACATAGAACATAGTTGAACTCCATAAATACATAAAGTTAAATGAAATCCACTTACAATTTGTGACACACACACATAGACAGAAGACGGCAGCGTTTGACATCATATTCAAAATGTCTCTGAAAGCAACACACTCCTCATAGTGCTGTGCTGTGATGAACAACAGAAGTTCAGGAAATATACAACTACACACTCCACTTTCTAAAACTCTCAAATGAAATTGTAAAATCCTTCTAAATCCTGAACAAAGTAGAACACACTGAACAACTGCAAACGTCTAATAAGACACACAAAGGTTTGTCGAGTAAAAGGTTATACTGACCTAAAAAACAGAGCAAAGGTTTTACCGCAGCTGTGAGCGTCAGAGCATGAAACCTGAAGTAAAAAAAAACAGACAAGACAACAGATACTTTTCTGATTTTAGAGGTTTAAAATAATAAATAATATGATGTGTATTTTAATACAGAAGTGAAGTGATCAGGATCTTCAGTGTGTTTCTGCTTCTCTTGCATAAAAAAAAAAAAAAAAACCTTCCTGTGGAATCAACAGATCTTTAACCCACTGTAGAGTTAACATAGAAACAACAGGATCACACAACCGAATTTTTTTTTGTTTTTTTGTTTTTGTTTTTGTGACGTCACAAAATCGAACGGCTTGATTTGAGACAGGGGTAAACATATAAGAAGATAAAAAATAAAAAAAAAACACTGCATGGATTTTTATCATTTTATGATGGTTGTGTACAGGCACTGCCAACACACATTTCAGTACAATCAACTTGTAAAAGTGCATGTACCATTATATGACCCCTTTGACTAAAACCTCATAAACTTGAAGTCATTCAAATAATTTAATATTTAGACAGATACAAATGGATTAATAACTTACTAACAACCACTCAAAAGATATACATTGAAGCGGCAGTGGATTCTAGAATCCAACCCTTCACAAGTTAGCAATACATATGCATGAGATCCCACCTTCCCTTCAAAATATCTCCAAAGCCACGTCATCTTCAGAACACATGAACTCACACAGCAGTGTCACGAGGTTAAATTACCTCATGTCTCAAACAACATAACATTACAATAATAATGGGTGCACAGAGGTACAGTAATGAAATACATATGTTGACAGGCAGGTAGGACATCCTATCATTGCATTTTTTGGTCATGAGACTTCCACAAAAAAAAAGAATATATATATATATATATATATATATATATATATATATATATATATATATATTATATATATATATTATATATATGTTTTTATATTTAGACGACTTCTATTATTGATTGCTATCATGAGTTTCAACCAGTATAACAAAAAGTGTTTAGATTGCCCTCCCACTACCTCTATTGCTGCTCTGATGGTCTCCATTACGTTCGGCCCAGTTTGTTGTTAGGATGACAGGGTGCTTCTCAATATCCCTCCTCGTCTCCTCTCTCCTCCGTCCTCCATCCTATGACCCGGAAACCGATCGAGCACAGCCATCTTGAAGGACATCTCAATTCTCTATTTGCACCGCGAGGAGTCGAGGATCGAGGAGTTAGGAGGCTTCCAGAGGAGTCATGAGCGAGGATACACAGGTGTATCCTATGCGGAAGAGTTTTATCGACTTAAACGTGACGCATGTCTAAATATTTAAATATGAAATGATTTCTAATTTGAACTTTTTAATTAAAGGGTACTTTACATATGAAACTAAAACCGCCAGTAAGTGGGACAGTGAGTTGAGGGAGTCATTAATTCAACCAATTTGTTCAAACAGCTGATTCATTCAGGAAAGAAGCTATATTGGCCATTGAATCATTAATTACACTGATTAGTTCAAAATGCGGATTCAGTCTGTGTAAAAAAATTAAAAAACATCGCTGTCTGTTGCATCTGCTATGGTTTCATTTAGAAATTTTCGTTGGGGAAATAAAGGAAAAACAAACAATATTGTATCTAAAATGTAACTCACAATTTTCACTTATTGTTCATTCAACTGTTGTATAAAATAAATATCACATTTGCAATTGTGCTGGGGAAAACGGCACTCTTGCTCATGTGATATCGTAATAAAACTACATAATATATGATATAAATATTAGACAAAAACTCATTTGTTTAATGCTACAATGTTGTTGTTGTTTTGTTTTTTTTCGCTGCTAGGGGTCGCTAACCTCTTACAATAACAAAGGCGTAGGTTGATGACGCCTAAGCGGAATTATGGAACTTGTCATCATGCCGATGGATCTAATAATGTTTATGGATGAGTGAAAACATTCATGTTTTTTAACATGACTGTGGTATGAAGCAGGGCGCGATTGCTAATGAGAGACAGATTTCAGCGCCACACGCAAGTCCCGCGGATATAAAGGAATGAGGACATTTCATTCAAACACAAGTGCTGAATTACTACTCACACAAGTCAGTTTATTAGACGAATGAAACTTGTGAGGTAACGCAGCGCTGTTTTTCTTGGTCTACACTATCATACTAAACTGCATTTGAGTGTGTTGAAAGTTATAATGTTATTCTATGTGTTAGTTTGTTTGCTGTATGTGACAGTGAGCTAGATCAACATTAGAATACTGATCACATTCTAACATTTCATCATGTTGAGCTATATAACATTGATTAGTTTTATGTATATTTGATCACCTGTCTAATAAAGTACATGCAAGAGCAGCATCTCTGTCAAGTCGAAGTTTGTCATGGACGTGAGGCTCTCGGCATCTCGAAAACGGCACGCCAATATTGATCCTCGTTTTAGTTCTCCTTTTGTCCTGCTTGCCATGGTCCATAATGTTTGAACGAAACAACAACAGCGTGAGCGTGCAGCTAGACGTAACGCAGTTGTCCACGTCTATCACCATGTTACTATGGCAGTACAAGCGGAAACCAGAGATAACGCAGATATTATTTCAATGAACTAGGGGTCGACCGATATGTTTTTTTTCAGGCTAAAAAGGTTCGTGACTCGATTAGTCGAGACTGTTTTCCAAGATGACGCCTGCCAGTAAACACGTAATGTACTGTCTTTATCTTCTTATTAAACTGTCTGTACACTTACAAAGTTCTCAATGCTTCGGTTTGCATGTAGGGACCCTCATTATGCTACCGTGTTAGTGTGAGGCTATTTTGAGCCTTGTTAGTGGTATTAACTAGCGATTCACTTTTACTTACTCTGTGCTCCATATAGGCCTACTAGCGTTATAAGCTAATCTGTTTTTAGAGATACAACTCTTTACATTCGATTTTCATGAAAACGCATCCCAGGGAACGATCGACTCGGTAACCATGTGTTAATTACCCCTAGGTTCATTTTTCACCGGAATTGTCCTTTAAGATAGACACGATTTCTCAACAAAAACATTTATTGAACACTTGACCAATCTGCACTTGTACAAAAGACAAAAAGACCTTGAGATATGTTTGGTAATTGTACCTGAATGAATTGAAAATTAATTTGCTACATTTCAGATTAATATATTTGTTTTCCTTAAAATTTTAATAAACAGTAACTTAAACACTTTGCAGTTTGAATTATGTCTTAAACAAAATGACGGAGTATGTTTTTATGTTTCCACTGTTCGATCGCATCCGCGCCTCACACCCACACACACACGCACACAAATATGTGACCCTGGACCACAAAATCAGTCTTATGTGTAATTTTTTTTTAATTGAGATTTATACATCATCTGAAAGCTGAATACATAATCTTTCCATTGATATTAGGTTTGCTAGGATATGACAATATTTGGCCTAGATACAACTATTTGAAAATCTGGAAACTGAGGGTGCAGAAAAATCGAAATATTGAGAAAATCGCCTTTAAAGTTGTCCATTTCTATAGGCGATTGTGCTGCATCCACTCACAAAAATATATTTTTTATATATTTAAGGTGGGAAATTTACAAAATATCTTCATGGATCATGATCTTTACTTAATATCTTAATGATTTTGGCATAAAAGAAAAATCGATAATTTTGACCCATACAATGTTTTGTTGGCTATTGCCACAAATATACCCGTGCAACATAAGACTGGTTTTGTGATCCAGGGTCACATATAAGTAAACACTTTGAGACTTTAAACACACGCGACTTTTCGATTGCGCCCGTGGTCTCTTTTTTTATTACTTATTTCTCTGCATTGAGTGACAACCCTCTCAAATATAAGACACTCAAACAGAACAAATAAAAGTCTCAAATTCTCTGTCTGTAATTGCAAAATTCTTGCTTACTTATTGTGACATGATAGCAACCCTTCTGCTGTGCTAATGCAACCTCAACTACGCTATCAATATCCAAAGTAGCCGAACGTCATGTCGCCTATTCATATTTTTTCTCGAAGTTGGCAGTAACATATCAAAAGTTTTTATTTAAATATAAAGGAGTTTTCTCCAAGGAACTTAGCTCCTTCCTTAGGCACTGGATGAGGTCTGCTCACTCTGCTGGAGAATGACTCTAGGCGCAGCGTGCGTCGAACAGGTGTTCCACAACAACACTAGGCTGCCCACAGATGCACCCGCCTAATAATCGGCTTGATATACTTGGATATTGGCCGATGCCGGTTATGTTAAAAAATCGTCCGATTAATCGGTCGACCCCTACAATGAACATATCCTCACTCTGTTCAACTGTGTGCATTCTTTTACCATGGCTCATATGGCTCTTGGAAATGCACATTTTAGCAAAGTGATTTTTCTTTTGACAGTTTTAACACGTTTTCCCAAAGGCATGACCATTTCTATATTCATGCTTGTAGCCACATTTGCTGCATTCCTTTTTCAAGTGAGAGGTCTCCCTCTCTCAGCAGTCTGCCTCTTTTATGCCACATACAATTCTGTCATGAACTAATGAGTCATGAAGATCCACGAACTCACAGTCTTTTGCTTTACTTTTCAGGTCTGTGACATAAGCGTCAATCGTTTCTGTGGGTCCCTTTGAGCGCATGAAGAACACGTCTAATGTATGGTAAGTTTTTACGAGGTTCACAGAAGACTTTAAACTTGTTTTTCAGCAGTTGTATTTGGTCTTTCACCTGTTCTGTTAAGTGAAACGTTACTTTAATTGCCTCTTCCCCTGCTACATGCTGTAATGTTGCTGAGGAAGACAGACGAAGACGAGGATCTAAACGCAGGGTGATTTAATAAAGTAACACAAAACAGAGAACACAGAACTCAAAGAACAAAAGAACAAAACCTTGGGAATCACAGAGAGATACAACCATTACACGTACAACAACTGACAAAGTAACAAGTGAAACACAAGGGCTATAAATACACAGGGACCAACAAGCTAAACAAGATAAGGGGGTGTGGCTAATTAGAAACACCTGGGAAGACTAATAAACTAGAAAACTACAAAGGACTACAAAACATGGCACAGAACAGGAAATAAGTCCACACAAGACAAGGGGAACACAAGACAGGAATCATGACACATGCAGTAATGTTGCACACTGCACCTTCTCGGATTTCTCAGCTATCCCGCTGGCCGAGGAGAAAAGTTAGAATCTCTGTATCCAACTCTTCTAATTCTCTGAGAGATTTCCATGCAGGTTTAATGGCGGATGTAGTTGTGCCATCGTAACTAAACTTTTATTCCGAAACTTCTGACACCATGTTATGTTTTATATTCACGAGAGGACTCGGAACACTTGCTCAGATACCAGTCACCTTTTATTAATCATATCACACTTGTTGCACGTGACTGCTACGGATGCCCAACGGGCACACAATACATACATATATATGACCTACTGATATATTGTTGAAGTTATAGCTCATAAAGATGAAACTACAAAATATTTCAATAAATAGCTACAGGTCAGGAGACTGTAATATCACAGCTGACGTACCTTCACATGGTTGACAGAGTTGACTGATGTTGTCCAGATGTGTGGTCTGGTTTCTGATGGGATTGTAGATCACACAGCTGTAAGTGTTGTTATCCTGATATTCCACCTCCAGAGGTAGAGAGAGACTGATGCTGAGATCAGACACACTGATGCTGGACAATACACTGATTCCTTTGTACCAGGAGAGTGTCACATGACTCACATTCAACCCTGAACACACCAGTGAACATCTGGACTCTGATGATCTTGATGATGATGAAGACTGTGAAGTGTTAGTGGTGATGACAGGAACGGGTAGAGGAGCTGAAAACATGAAATAACAAGTAAAATATGTATCTCAGTATCATTATCATCAATCAGTAACAAAAATAACATGATGCAGCTTGCAAGGCAAAAAAGAAAAAAGAAACCAACAATCTGAATGCAAGGCCAAGAAAGAAAGGAAATGCCTGTTCATTTGAACAGCGTGTAACAAGTGGAAATAGGGTGTGGCCCCTTTAAGAGCTGCGCTCCCTGTTGAACTGTCTGCAGTTTGTTTTGTATGTGCGCCTCGAACACCCCATGTATGCGGGTTATTTCTGTTTTATGCTCATTTTTATCTTATTTTGTGTGTTACAGTTTTTCTTGATTGCTTAAACACTATAACCAGGCTTTTAAACTAAAATTTCAAAACCATAATGCCATCAAAAAGCACACCCATTTCCCTAAACTATAAACACTATTCCCTGTTTTGACACATGAATCAGATTTGTTGAACTGTCACTGCAAAACTCTACACACAAATCCCTTAATTTCTCATTGCCTACACCATGTTGTCATGTATAAAGCACTAGCATTCAATATTGCTCACTCAAGTCAGCACAGCTTCAGCTCAGTTAGCACACAATTACCCAGAGAGTCAAAATTTAACACACTTGTCTGAGGGAGGGGGTAGGGGGTAGGGGGTAGGGGGTAGGGGGTAGGGGGTAGGGGGAGGAGGAGTAGATGGGAGTGGAGGAAGAGGTGAAGGAAGAGGATGCATAACTTACCAGTTTTGGAAATGTTGTTTTGAATTTATTGCACCTTTTTTATTTTGAATTTATTGCACTGGTGTGTTAGACTATGTTGTAGTGTGTGTGTTTGTGAGAGCTTGTGTGTGATGTCTGAGGGCAAAGTTTAGTTTTTCAGCAAAAATGGTTTTGAGTGTAGAGCTTCATTGTGACTTGAAAATAGGATGTTTGGGGAATTTGTGTTTACCTTTTTGAGAATATGAGGCATAGTTTCAAGAAATGTGTTTCAAGAACACATAGGGCCTTCATGTCTCATTTATTATTTAAGCATTTGAATTCTGTATTAAAATATTATACACCACTACAGACTAGAATTCAATAAATAATTAGCATTATTTGTGATATAATTGAATACAGTTTACTCACCATAGACAGTAACATTGAATCTCTTCTGTGTTTTTCTACTTCTGATGACGGTTAGTTTATAAAGTCCAGTGTGTTCAGTTCTGATGTTTCTGATGGTCAGAGATCCAGTTTGATTGTCTATCTGTAGTTTGTCTCTGAATCTTCCATTATTAATGACAAATATATCGTTTATTTGGTCTCTTTTAATGATTTCAGCTATTATAGTGTCTTGAGGTCCAAACGTCCACAATAACTGATCATCTCTCTGTACTTGAACATCAGAGTTTAGAGAGACAGAATCTCCCTCAGTCACTGACACTGACTTCACTTCATCTGAATCACCAAACACAGCTGAAACAGATTCAAACAAATGAATATTATGTCATAACAAACAAACAATGGTGAATAAGAAACACGTGTATTTGTAAAACATTGTGTTCAAGTCGCTCGCACATTGCATGAGATTAAATCCGACTTACCATTTGTGATCAGAATGCATAGACAGATGAAAGCAGTGTTTAAAATCATTTTCCTCAAAAGATGTCCAATCGATTTCTGATAAATAGGCTAAAGCACTCATGGCGCGGTTGATTACGTGTTTTCAAACGGTTAAGCAAAGTAGCCTACTGTTCAAAACTCGTGTTTCTCTGAATGTGTCTGTCTGCTGCTCGTGCTCACAGAGGAAGACGAGATGACGTATGACTCTATCATTGCCTGCAGCTGTACGGCGCTTTAAATAGAATATTATGTGGGAATTATTGGTGATGGTGAAACAGTTATTTGTTCTTATTTTAGAACTATTTCACCATAAAATGGCTTTCATTACATATTTTGAGAAAGCATAGCCTATTTGTGCAATATAAAGTTCACTATAATAATCTCTACCAAAATATATATAGGCATAGGGTTTTATCAGGCCTATACATCAAATATTTTATGAAATATTATTTGAAATAGGGGGTTTCATTTTAATAACTTGTAATTGTCACAGATTCTGTTTCTCTTGACAGTGTGGTCAGGATAAAGCAAAGCATTGTCTGAATGTAACTTGTTTTTTTTATTAAAGAAATTAAGTCAATAACGTAAATATAGCTTAGAAGAAACACAGGGTTTTGAGATATTGAGAAATAGTATAAGAAAAGTGATTTAATAATAAACCCTCAATGCTGACGTATGGTAGCCTAAATGTTGACAGTTGTTGTAGCTCAAGCTCAAGTATCATTTCAGGTCTAGACATGTTTTTAATGTTTCGTAGGCAGTTCATCACTTCACAGTAACTAACAGGGACATTTGAATTTTTATATTTGGCTTTTTTTCTTTCTTTTTGGACTGATTTGTTAATCACAGGTAGAACAGGGTTGTTAACTGAAAAACTGGCGTCTTTTCAGTCTGTTGCTTTTGAACAATTTGTCATTCTAATCTATTTCTTTCCAGAAAAGGGGCGGGGCTACATAAGGTCTATAAACACTTCTCCTACCAGAGTAATACAAAACACGTTAAGAAATAAAAGAAAAGTTAAATAGTGCAGCTTTAACATCAGTATGTTCTGTGGTTTCCTGCCATCTAGTGGAACATGACGACATGACAATAGACAATAGAGTTCACATGACAGTCATGAACTGCCATCTACCATACGTCAGTTCATAAAGTCCAGTGTGTTCAGATCTGATGTTTCTGATGGTCAGAGATCCAGTTTGATTGTCCATCTGGAGTTTGTCTCTGAATCTTCCATCATTACTGACAAATATATAGTTCATTTGGTCCCTTTTAATGATTTCAGCTATTCGAGTGTCTTGCGGTCCAAACGTCCACAATATCGTATCTTCTCTCTGTACTTGAACATCAGTGTTTAGAGAGACAGAATCTCCCTCAGTCACTGACACTGACTTCACTTCATCAGTTTCACCAAACACACCTGAAACAGAAAAATAAAATCTAAAGAGTGCAGTTTGAAATAAAATAGTTTAACTCAAATTAAACAAGTCAAACACATAGAACATAGTTGAACTCCATAAATACATAAAGTTAAATGAAATCCACTTACAATTTGTGACACACACACATAGACAGAAGACGGCAGCGTTTGACATCATATTCAAAATGTCTCTGAAAGCAACACACTCCTCATAGTGCTGTGCTGTGATGAACAACAGAAGTTCAGGAAATATACAACTACACACTCCACTTTCTAAAACTCTCAAATGAAATTGTAAAATCCTTCTAAATCCTGAACAAAGTAGAACACACTGAACAACTGCAAACGTCTAATAAGACACACAAAGGTTTGTCGAGTAAAAGGTTATACTGACCTAAAAAACAGAGCAAAGGTTTTACCGCAGCTGTGAGCGTCAGAGCATGAAACCTGAAGTAAAAAAAAACAGACAAGACAACAGATACTTTTCTGATTTTAGAGGTTTAAAATAATAAATAATATGATGTGTATTTTAATACAGAAGTGAAGTGATCAGGATCTTCAGTGTGTTTCTGCTTCTCTTGCATAAAAAAAAAAAAAAAAACCTTCCTGTGGAATCAACAGATCTTTAACCCACTGTAGAGTTAACATAGAAACAACAGGATCACACAACCGAATTTTTTTTTGTTTTTTTGTTTTTGTTTTTGTGACGTCACAAAATCGAACGGCTTGATTTGAGACAGGGGTAAACATATAAGAAGATAAAAAATAAAAAAAAAACACTGCATGGATTTTTATCATTTTATGATGGTTGTGTACAGGCACTGCCAACACACATTTCAGTACAATCAACTTGTAAAAGTGCATGTACCATTATATGACCCCTTTGACTAAAACCTCATAAACTTGAAGTCATTCAAATAATTTAATATTTAGACAGATACAAATGGATTAATAACTTACTAACAACCACTCAAAAGATATACATTGAAGCGGCAGTGGATTCTAGAATCCAACCCTTCACAAGTTAGCAATACATATGCATGAGATCCCACCTTCCCTTCAAAATATCTCCAAAGCCACGTCATCTTCAGAACACATGAACTCACACAGCAGTGTCACGAGGTTAAATTACCTCATGTCTCAAACAACATAACATTACAATAATAATGGGTGCACAGAGGTACAGTAATGAAATACATATGTTGACAGGCAGGTAGGACATCCTATCATTGCATTTTTTGGTCATGAGACTTCCACAAAAAAAAAGAATATATATATATATATATATATATATATATATATATATATATATATATATATTATATATATATATTATATATATGTTTTTATATTTAGACGACTTCTATTATTGATTGCTATCATGAGTTTCAACCAGTATAACAAAAAGTGTTTAGATTGCCCTCCCACTACCTCTATTGCTGCTCTGATGGTCTCCATTACGTTCGGCCCAGTTTGTTGTTAGGATGACAGGGTGCTTCTCAATATCCCTCCTCGTCTCCTCTCTCCTCCGTCCTCCATCCTATGACCCGGAAACCGATCGAGCACAGCCATCTTGAAGGACATCTCAATTCTCTATTTGCACCGCGAGGAGTCGAGGATCGAGGAGTTAGGAGGCTTCCAGAGGAGTCATGAGCGAGGATACACAGGTGTATCCTATGCGGAAGAGTTTTATCGACTTAAACGTGACGCATGTCTAAATATTTAAATATGAAATGATTTCTAATTTGAACTTTTTAATTAAAGGGTACTTTACATATGAAACTAAAACCGCCAGTAAGTGGGACAGTGAGTTGAGGGAGTCATTAATTCAACCAATTTGTTCAAACAGCTGATTCATTCAGGAAAGAAGCTATATTGGCCATTGAATCATTAATTACACTGATTAGTTCAAAATGCGGATTCAGTCTGTGTAAAAAAATTAAAAAACATCGCTGTCTGTTGCATCTGCTATGGTTTCATTTAGAAATTTTCGTTGGGGAAATAAAGGAAAAACAAACAATATTGTATCTAAAATGTAACTCACAATTTTCACTTATTGTTCATTCAACTGTTGTATAAAATAAATATCACATTTGCAATTGTGCTGGGGAAAACGGCACTCTTGCTCATGTGATATCGTAATAAAACTACATAATATATGATATAAATATTAGACAAAAACTCATTTGTTTAATGCTACAATGTTGTTGTTGTTTTGTTTTTTTTCGCTGCTAGGGGTCGCTAACCTCTTACAATAACAAAGGCGTAGGTTGATGACGCCTAAGCGGAATTATGGAACTTGTCATCATGCCGATGGATCTAATAATGTTTATGGATGAGTGAAAAACATTCAATGTTTTTTAACATGACTGTGGTATGAAGCAGGGCGCGATTGCTAATGAGAGACAGATTTCAGCGCCACACGCAAGTCCCGCGGATATAAAGGAATGAGGACATTTCATTCAAACACAAGTGCTGAATTACTACTCACACAAGTCAGTTTATTAGACGAATGAAACTTGTGAGGTAACGCAGCGCTGTTTTTCTTGGTCTACACTATCATACTAAACTGCATTTGAGTGTGTTGAAAGTTATAATGTTATTCTATGTGTTAGTTTGTTTGCTGTATGTGACAGTGAGCTAGATCAACATTAGAATACTGATCACATTCTAACATTTCATCATGTTGAGCTATATAACATTGATTAGTTTTATGTATATTTGATCACCTGTCTAATAAAGTACATGCAAGAGCAGCATCTCTGTCAAGTCGAAGTTTGTCATGGACGTGAGGCTCTCGGCATCTCGAAAACGGCACGCCAATATTGATCCTCGTTTTAGTTCTCCTTTTGTCCTGCTTGCCATGGTCCATAATGTTTGAACGAAACAACAACAGCGTGAGCGTGCAGCTAGACGTAACGCAGTTGTCCACGTCTATCACCATGTTACTATGGCAGTACAAGCGGAAACCAGAGATAACGCAGATATTATTTCAATGAACTAGGGGTCGACCGATATGTTTTTTTTCAGGCTAAAAAGGTTCGTGACTCGATTAGTCGAGACTGTTTTCCAAGATGACGCCTGCCAGTAAACACGTAATGTACTGTCTTTCTTCTTATTAAACTGTCTGTACACTTACAAAGTTCTCAATGCTTCGGTTTGCATGTAGGGACCCTCATTATGCTACCGTGTTAGTGTGAGGCTATTTTGAGCCTTGTTAGTGGTATTAACTAGCGATTCACTTTTACTTACTCTGTGCTCCATATAGGCCTACTAGCGTTATAAGCTAATCTGTTTTTAGAGATACAACTCTTTACATTCGATTTTCATGAAAACGCATCCCAGGGAACGATCGACTCGGTAACCATGTGTTAATTACCCCTAGGTTCATTTTTCACCGGAATTGTCCTTTAAGATAGACACGATTTCTCAACAAAAACATTTATTGAACACTTGACCAATCTGCACTTGTACAAAAGACAAAAAGACCTTGAGATATGTTTGGTAATTGTACCTGAATGAATTGAAAATTAATTTGCTACATTTCAGATTAATATATTTGTTTTCCTTAAAATTTTAATAAACAGTAACTTAAACACTTTGCAGTTTGAATTATGTCTTAAACAAAATGACGGAGTATGTTTTTATGTTTCCACTGTTCGATCGCATCCGCGCCTCACACCCACACACACACGCACACAAATATGTGACCCTGGACCACAAAATCAGTCTTATGTGTAATTTTTTTTTAATTGAGATTTATACATCATCTGAAAGCTGAATACATAATCTTTCCATTGATATTAGGTTTGCTAGGATATGACAATATTTGGCCTAGATACAACTATTTGAAAATCTGGAAACTGAGGGTGCAGAAAAATCGAAATATTGAGAAAATCGCCTTTAAAGTTGTCCATTTCTATAGGCGATTGTGCTGCATCCACTCACAAAAATATATTTTTTATATATTTAAGGTGGGAAATTTACAAAATATCTTCATGGATCATGATCTTTACTTAATATCTTAATGATTTTGGCATAAAAGAAAAATCGATAATTTTGACCCATACAATGTTTTGTTGGCTATTGCCACAAATATACCCGTGCAACATAAGACTGGTTTTGTGATCCAGGGTCACATATAAGTAAACACTTTGAGACTTTAAACACACGCGACTTTTCGATTGCGCCCGTGGTCTCTTTTTTTATTACTTATTTCTCTGCATTGAGTGACAACCCTCTCAAATATAAGACACTCAAACAGAACAAATAAAAGTCTCAAATTCTCTGTCTGTAATTGCAAAATTCTTGCTTACTTATTGTGACATGATAGCAACCCTTCTGCTGTGCTAATGCAACCTCAACTACGCTATCAATATCCAAAGTAGCCGAACGTCATGTCGCCTATTCATATTTTTTCTCGAAGTTGGCAGTAACATATCAAAAGTTTTTATTTAAATATAAAGGAGTTTTCTCCAAGGAACTTAGCTCCTTCCTTAGGCACTGGATGAGGTCTGCTCACTCTGCTGGAGAATGACTCTAGGCGCAGCGTGCGTCGAACAGGTGTTCCACAACAACACTAGGCTGCCCACAGATGCACCCGCCTAATAATCGGCTTGATATACTTGGATATTGGCCGATGCCGGTTATGTTAAAAAATCGTCCGATTAATCGGTCGACCCCTACAATGAACATATCCTCACTCTGTTCAACTGTGTGCATTCTTTTACCATGGCTCATATGGCTCTTGGAAATGCACATTTTAGCAAAGTGATTTTTCTTTTGACAGTTTTAACACGTTTTCCCAAAGGCATGACCATTTCTATATTCATGCTTGTAGCCACATTTGCTGCATTCCTTTTTCAAGTGAGAGGTCTCCCTCTCTCAGCAGTCTGCCTCTTTTATGCCACATACAATTCTGTCATGAACTAATGAGTCATGAAGATCCACGAACTCACAGTCTTTTGCTTTACTTTTCAGGTCTGTGACATAAGCGTCAATCGTTTCTGTGGGTCCCTTTGAGCGCATGAAGAACACGTCTAATGTATGGTAAGTTTTTACGAGGTTCACAGAAGACTTTAAACTTGTTTTTCAGCAGTTGTATTTGGTCTTTCACCTGTTCTGTTAAGTGAAACGTTACTTTAATTGCCTCTTCCCCTGCTACATGCTGTAATGTTGCTGAGGAAGACAGACGAAGACGAGGATCTAAACGCAGGGTGATTTAATAAAGTAACACAAAACAGAGAACACAGAACTCAAAGAACAAAAGAACAAAACCTTGGGAATCACAGAGAGATACAACCATTACACGTACAACAACTGACAAAGTAACAAGTGAAACACAAGGGCTATAAATACACAGGGACCAACAAGCTAAACAAGATAAGGGGGTGTGGCTAATTAGAAACACCTGGGAAGACTAATAAACTAGAAAACTACAAAGGACTACAAAACATGGCACAGAACAGGAAATAAGTCCACACAAGACAAGGGGAACACAAGACAGGAATCATGACACATGCAGTAATGTTGCACACTGCACCTTCTCGGATTTCTCAGCTATCCCGCTGGCCGAGGAGAAAAGTTAGAATCTCTGTATCCAACTCTTCTAATTCTCTGAGAGATTTCCATGCAGGTTTAATGGCGGATGTAGTTGTGCCATCGTAACTAAACTTTTATTCCGAAACTTCTGACACCATGTTATGTTTTATATTCACGAGAGGACTCGGAACACTTGCTCAGATACCAGTCACCTTTTATTAATCATATCACACTTGTTGCACGTGACTGCTACGGATGCCCAACGGGCACACAATACATACATATATATGACCTACTGATATATTGTTGAAGTTATAGCTCATAAAGATGAAACTACAAAATATTTCAATAAATAGCTACAGGTCAGGAGACTGTAATATCACAGCTGACGTACCTTCACATGGTTGACAGAGTTGACTGATGTTGTCCAGATGTGTGGTCTGGTTTCTGATGGGATTGTAGATCACACAGCTGTAAGTGTTGTTATCCTGATATTCCACCTCCAGAGGTAGAGAGAGACTGATGCTGAGATCAGACACACTGATGCTGGACAATACACTGATTCCTTTGTACCAGGAGAGTGTCACATGACTCACATTCAACCCTGAACACACCAGTGAACATCTGGACTCTGATGATCTTGATGATGATGAAGACTGTGAAGTGTTAGTGGTGATGACAGGAACGGGTAGAGGAGCTGAAAACATGAAATAACAAGTAAAATATGTATCTCAGTATCATTATCATCAATCAGTAACAAAAATAACATGATGCAGCTTGCAAGGCAAAAAAGAAAAAAGAAACCAACAATCTGAATGCAAGGCCAAGAAAGAAAGGAAATGCCTGTTCATTTGAACAGCGTGTAACAAGTGGAAATAGGGTGTGGCCCCTTTAAGAGCTGCGCTCCCTGTTGAACTGTCTGCAGTTTGTTTTGTATGTGCGCCTCGAACACCCCATGTATGCGGGTTATTTCTGTTTTATGCTCATTTTTATCTTATTTTGTGTGTTACAGTTTTTCTTGATTGCTTAAACACTATAACCAGGCTTTTAAACTAAAATTTCAAAACCATAATGCCATCAAAAAGCACACCCATTTCCCTAAACTATAAACACTATTCCCTGTTTTGACACATGAATCAGATTTGTTGAACTGTCACTGCAAAACTCTACACACAAATCCCTTAATTTCTCATTGCCTACACCATGTTGTCATGTATAAAGCACTAGCATTCAATATTGCTCACTCAAGTCAGCACAGCTTCAGCTCAGTTAGCACACAATTACCCAGAGAGTCAAAATTTAACACACTTGTCTGAGGGAGGGGGTAGGGGGTAGGGGGTAGGGGGTAGGGGGTAGGGGGTAGGGGGAGGAGGAGTAGATGGGAGTGGAGGAAGAGGTGAAGGAAGAGGATGCATAACTTACCAGTTTTGGAAATGTTGTTTTGAATTTATTGCACCTTTTTTATTTTGAATTTATTGCACTGGTGTGTTAGACTATGTTGTAGTGTGTGTGTTTGTGAGAGCTTGTGTGTGATGTCTGAGGGCAAAGTTTAGTTTTTCAGCAAAAATGGTTTTGAGTGTAGAGCTTCATTGTGACTTGAAAATAGGATGTTTGGGGAATTTGTGTTTACCTTTTTGAGAATATGAGGCATAGTTTCAAGAAATGTGTTTCAAGAACACATAGGGCCTTCATGTCTCATTTATTATTTAAGCATTTGAATTCTGTATTAAAATATTATACACCACTACAGACTAGAATTCAATAAATAATTAGCATTATTTGTGATATAATTGAATACAGTTTACTCACCATAGACAGTAACATTGAATCTCTTCTGTGTTTTTCTACTTCTGATGACGGTTAGTTTATAAAGTCCAGTGTGTTCAGTTCTGATGTTTCTGATGGTCAGAGATCCAGTTTGATTGTCTATCTGTAGTTTGTCTCTGAATCTTCCATTATTAATGACAAATATATCGTTTATTTGGTCTCTTTTAATGATTTCAGCTATTATAGTGTCTTGAGGTCCAAACGTCCACAATAACTGATCATCTCTCTGTACTTGAACATCAGAGTTTAGAGAGACAGAATCTCCCTCAGTCACTGACACTGACTTCACTTCATCTGAATCACCAAACACAGCTGAAACAGATTCAAACAAATGAATATTATGTCATAACAAACAAACAATGGTGAATAAGAAACACGTGTATTTGTAAAACATTGTGTTCAAGTCGCTCGCACATTGCATGAGATTAAATCCGACTTACCATTTGTGATCAGAATGCATAGACAGATGAAAGCAGTGTTTAAAATCATTTTCCTCAAAAGATGTCCAATCGATTTCTGATAAATAGGCTAAAGCACTCATGGCGCGGTTGATTACGTGTTTTCAAACGGTTAAGCAAAGTAGCCTACTGTTCAAAACTCGTGTTTCTCTGAATGTGTCTGTCTGCTGCTCGTGCTCACAGAGGAAGACGAGATGACGTATGACTCTATCATTGCCTGCAGCTGTACGGCGCTTTAAATAGAATATTATGTGGGAATTATTGGTGATGGTGAAACAGTTATTTGTTCTTATTTTAGAACTATTTCACCATAAAATGGCTTTCATTACATATTTTGAGAAAGCATAGCCTATTTGTGCAATATAAAGTTCACTATAATAATCTCTACCAAAATATATATAGGCATAGGGTTTTATCAGGCCTATACATCAAATATTTTATGAAATATTATTTGAAATAGGGGGTTTCATTTTAATAACTTGTAATTGTCACAGATTCTGTTTCTCTTGACAGTGTGGTCAGGATAAAGCAAAGCATTGTCTGAATGTAACTTGTTTTTTTTATTAAAGAAATTAAGTCAATAACGTAAATATAGCTTAGAAGAAACACAGGGTTTTGAGATATTGAGAAATAGTATAAGAAAAGTGATTTAATAATAAACCCTCAATGCTGACGTATGGTAGCCTAAATGTTGACAGTTGTTGTAGCTCAAGCTCAAGTATCATTTCAGGTCTAGACATGTTTTTAATGTTTCGTAGGCAGTTCATCACTTCACAGTAACTAACAGGGACATTTGAATTTTTATATTTGGCTTTTTTTCTTTCTTTTTGGACTGATTTGTTAATCACAGGTAGAACAGGGTTGTTAACTGAAAAACTGGCGTCTTTTCAGTCTGTTGCTTTTGAACAATTTGTCATTCTAATCTATTTCTTTCCAGAAAAGGGGCGGGGCTACATAAGGTCTATAAACACTTCTCCTACCAGAGTAATACAAAACACGTTAAGAAATAAAAGAAAAGTTAAATAGTGCAGCTTTAACATCAGTATGTTCTGTGGTTTCCTGCCATCTAGTGGAACATGACGACATGACAATAGACAATAGAGTTCACATGACAGTCATGAACTGCCATCTACCATACGTCAGTTCATAAAGTCCAGTGTGTTCAGATCTGATGTTTCTGATGGTCAGAGATCCAGTTTGATTGTCCATCTGGAGTTTGTCTCTGAATCTTCCATCATTACTGACAAATATATAGTTCATTTGGTCCCTTTTAATGATTTCAGCTATTCGAGTGTCTTGCGGTCCAAACGTCCACAATATCGTATCTTCTCTCTGTACTTGAACATCAGTGTTTAGAGAGACAGAATCTCCCTCAGTCACTGACACTGACTTCACTTCATCAGTTTCACCAAACACACCTGAAACAGAAAAATAAAATCTAAAGAGTGCAGTTTGAAATAAAATAGTTTAACTCAAATTAAACAAGTCAAACACATAGAACATAGTTGAACTCCATAAATACATAAAGTTAAATGAAATCCACTTACAATTTGTGACACACACACATAGACAGAAGACGGCAGCGTTTGACATCATATTCAAAATGTCTCTGAAAGCAACACACTCCTCATAGTGCTGTGCTGTGATGAACAACAGAAGTTCAGGAAATATACAACTACACACTCCACTTTCTAAAACTCTCAAATGAAATTGTAAAATCCTTCTAAATCCTGAACAAAGTAGAACACACTGAACAACTGCAAACGTCTAATAAGACACACAAAGGTTTGTCGAGTAAAAGGTTATACTGACCTAAAAAACAGAGCAAAGGTTTTACCGCAGCTGTGAGCGTCAGAGCATGAAACCTGAAGTAAAAAAAAACAGACAAGACAACAGATACTTTTCTGATTTTAGAGGTTTAAAATAATAAATAATATGATGTGTATTTTAATACAGAAGTGAAGTGATCAGGATCTTCAGTGTGTTTCTGCTTCTCTTGCATAAAAAAAAAAAAAAAAACCTTCCTGTGGAATCAACAGATCTTTAACCCACTGTAGAGTTAACATAGAAACAACAGGATCACACAACCGAATTTTTTTTTGTTTTTTTGTTTTTGTTTTTGTGACGTCACAAAATCGAACGGCTTGATTTGAGACAGGGGTAAACATATAAGAAGATAAAAAATAAAAAAAAAACACTGCATGGATTTTTATCATTTTATGATGGTTGTGTACAGGCACTGCCAACACACATTTCAGTACAATCAACTTGTAAAAGTGCATGTACCATTATATGACCCCTTTGACTAAAACCTCATAAACTTGAAGTCATTCAAATAATTTAATATTTAGACAGATACAAATGGATTAATAACTTACTAACAACCACTCAAAAGATATACATTGAAGCGGCAGTGGATTCTAGAATCCAACCCTTCACAAGTTAGCAATACATATGCATGAGATCCCACCTTCCCTTCAAAATATCTCCAAAGCCACGTCATCTTCAGAACACATGAACTCACACAGCAGTGTCACGAGGTTAAATTACCTCATGTCTCAAACAACATAACATTACAATAATAATGGGTGCACAGAGGTACAGTAATGAAATACATATGTTGACAGGCAGGTAGGACATCCTATCATTGCATTTTTTGGTCATGAGACTTCCACAAAAAAAAAGAATATATATATATATATATATATATATATATATATATATATATATATATATATATATATATATATATATATTATATATATGTTTTTATATTTAGACGACTTCTATTATTGATTGCTATCATGAGTTTCAACCAGTATAACAAAAAGTGTTTAGATTGCCCTCCCACTACCTCTATTGCTGCTCTGATGGTCTCCATTACGTTCGGCCCAGTTTGTTGTTAGGATGACAGGGTGCTTCTCAATATCCCTCCTCGTCTCCTCTCTCCTCCGTCCTCCATCCTATGACCCGGAAACCGATCGAGCACAGCCATCTTGAAGGACATCTCAATTCTCTATTTGCACCGCGAGGAGTCGAGGATCGAGGAGTTAGGAGGCTTCCAGAGGAGTCATGAGCGAGGATACACAGGTGTATCCTATGCGGAAGAGTTTTATCGACTTAAACGTGACGCATGTCTAAATTCTCCTCCCCCTTCACATCGGTCACAATAATTTTGATTTATACTTTACTTTTGCAGTTTCTATAAACCACGTATACCTCACATATTTCAACAGGGTATCTTTCGTTATTATTATTTATTATGAATTTCTTAAATAAACAAATTTCAACAACATAAGGGCAGATCCTCTGAGCGCTGCTGATGACGCGATGAAGTGACGCTCGAGTGATCAAGGATTCCAATGTATAAAAAAAGCTTTCATTCGATCCCTCCGTCCTCGCGTCTTTTCCTTGCAGCCTTCCCTCGCATCCTACAGGGGGCGGAGCTGAGACGCGAGGAAAGGAAGCGAGGAGAGGAAACGAGGATACACAAATAAGAATTGAGAAGCACCCACAGTCTTAAAAATTACATTTTAGGCTGGTTTGCCTCAGCAGTCTAACAGCGCTCGTCAATCACAAAATGATGGCCAACCAAAACCAATAGAAATGGCGGGTTTACTGTTCACAGGGCGTTTCCCAATTTTGGGGCGTTTTCAAACTAGGCGTTTTTCAACCTCTTTGGCTGATTGGCTAAAATCGAGTGGGAGATTCAGAAAAACACGGAGAGAGATTTCCTACATATGAATGCAAGGGATTTGCTGTAAACTAGCAGTTAATTACGTTTCATTTGTGTGAACTGAATTCTGAAAGCGATTCCAGTGCTATCGTTCCTCTGTGTTATCATTATACAGTAGTTGTAGTGTTTGGGCTAATCTTTTCCTTTTAAAATGATTTTTTTAAACTACATTTTTATCGTTATCCTTATAGTTATCATCCTTGATGTGACCGGGCCTTTGGTGTCCATAGTATGAAGTGCAGTGAGCTTAATGAACGCAGTTCACACAGAATGCTTTTTTAATCTTAGAAACAGGAGACGTGAATGGAATGAAAAAAAGTGCAGTTCATTCCACGTGAAAGATGAAGATCATGACCGGTAAAGCCGATTTGGCTCTTATAAACATTGTTGTATTTATATTTTCAACATTAGTTTGCTGTCAGGCTGTTTACTCTGATGTTAAAGTTGAGGGACAAACCGTCCTGTTCTTTAACCCACCAAACCGCTCACCTATCTTGAACTCTTAAAGATAAACGAAGCTTTTGAAACTTTGAATCAATTGAACCAATTGCTTCTGAAAATGATTCACTGTGGCTCGAAACGCCACACGCTGGTGACCTCTACTGGACAAACCGTGTAAATGCAACGAAAACTCAGCCAAAACATCCATTACAACTTTTACAAACCAATTGCAAATGTTTTATTGAAAGTGTAATATATTAAATGTAACTTACAAATCACTTAATAAAATGAAATGTCTGTATAGTAGGTGTTATAGATATAACCATTGACATTTCAGCACGTTTCGAAACATTTTTATTAACTGAAATCATAGCCATTCTTTTGCAGTTTATTTTATATACGTCGAAATCACTGGTTCGAAACAAATGATTCGCAAACGTTTCGATGCTTTACGAAGCAATTGGCGTTTCGAAAGCGCAAATTTGATAGTATTTTTGTAACGTGACTCACATTCAAAACTGAACACAACAGCACACATTTATTTTAGACACGGATCCTCTTAATGATGATGAAGAACACTGTGAAGAGTCTCTGCTGAAGGCGGCAACAGGCAGACAAAAACATGAGGAAAACTAATAACCTGTTTATTAATTTAAGTCAACATATTAGGCTATTGATACTACATTTTTTAAAGATTGTTGATCATTGAAGTCCAATAAATGTACAAACATACACTCACCTAAAGGATTATTAGGAACACCTGTTCAATTTCTCATTAATGCAATTATCTAATCAACCAATCACATGGCAGTTGCTTCAATGCATTTAGGGGTGTGGTCCTGGTCAAGACAATATCCTGAACTCCAAACTGAATGTCAGAATGGGAAAGAAAGGTGATTTAAGCAATTTTGAGCGTGGCATGGTTGTTGGTGCCAGACGGGCCGGTCTGAGTATTTCACAATCTGCTCAGTTACTGGGATTTTCACGCACAACCATTTCTAGGGTTTACAAAGAATGGTGTGAAAAGGGAAAAACATCCAGTATGCGGCAGTCCTGTGGGCGAAAATGCCTTGTTGATGCTAGAGGTCAGAGGAGAATGGGCCGACTGATTTAAGCTGATAGAAGAGCAACTTTGACTGAAATAACCACTCGTTACAACCGAGGTATGCAGCAAAGCATTTGTGAAGCCACAACATGCACAACCTTGAGGCGGATGGGCTACAACAGCAGAAGACCCCACCGGGTACCACTCATCTCCACTACAAATAGGAAAAAGAGGCTACAATTTGCACAAGCTCACCAAAATTGGACAGTTGAAGACTGGAAAAATGTTGCCTGGTCTGATGAGTCTCGATTTCTGTTGAGACATTCAGATGGTAGAGTCAGAATTTGGCGTAAACAGAATGAGAACATGGATCCATCATGCCTTGTTACCACTGTGCAGGCTGGTGGTGGTGGTGTAATGGTGTGGGGGATGTTTTCTTGGCACACTTTAGGCCCCTTAGTGCCAATTGGGCATCGTTTAATAGCTGTCACCCCCCTTTTTGAGAATGTATACATTAAAATGCACTATTCAAGCTTAAATGGTTGTAATTCAAGAATGCTTTGGAGTACAGACCTAAGTTTGGTCTTGTTTTAAAGGGAAAAAATAGCAGATTATTGCTGAAGTGAAAGCAAAAAATTAAAGTATGAAAAAGTTATGGAAGTTTAAATTTACATTAAATCAAATATAATTTTTTAAATATTTTTCTTTTATATAAAATATATATTTTACAAAATATGTTTTACAAAAAAAATACTATAAAATCAAAGCCATATATCTAACCAAGTTGTGTTCCAAATTTGAAGTTGATATCACAAAAATTGAAGTTCCCATGAGATTTTGTTTAGGCGTATTACCAAAAATAGCCACCGGGTGTCATTGAATTCCATTGAATTTAACTGTATGCATTCTAACATAACAAATTAATAAATTTCTGTCCAAATATCACTTCTGTCACAAAATATGGAACCTTGAGACTCAGACCTTTCTGACAATATGTGTTTTGTCAAGATTAGAAAAAAAATGTATCATAAATTATGAAACATAATGATGCCCAAAAGGGGAGGAGCCTGATACAATAATTTAGAGTACCGTTTCTATGGTAACACAACGTCCAATTTCAAAACAGTTTTCACAGGATGAATTCTGAGATCGTAAGCTTTCAAATGATACCTAATTTATGATAACTACTAAAATATGTAATGTTATAAAAAAAGGCGATAAAAAAATATAATATAATATTTTAGAGGATAATATATATATTATACTTTTTAGAAGATAATATTATTTTATATTTTTTTATTGACAAATACTAGATTAAATGTTTTATTATGAACTTTTAGCATGAAAACCAAAGTTTAAATTATTAAAAGTGTGTGTGTCGACTTATTGTGACAAACGCCAGAACTCCTGTTATGATGTAGATTTTTTGAGGTGCACTCTTGTCATAAATTCATCTATTACTGTTCCTGCATAAATTGTAACAAAAAACAGTGCTGAAATATCTATTAAGGAGTCTTAGACCATTCCAACGATATATAGTTTGTCATGATTAAATTAGGATTTAATTGTAATATAGTGACGTAAACTTAGGCGTCCCGTATACGGGACGTGACAGTTAAGGGGTTAAATGCCACGGCCTGCCTGAGCATTGTTTCTGACCATGTCCATCCCTTTATGACCACCATGTACCCATCCTCTGATGGCTACTTCCAGCAGGATAATGCACCATGTCACAAAGCTCGAATCATTTCAAATTGGTTTCTTGAACATGACAATGAGTTCACTGTACTAAAATGGCCCCCACAGTCACCAGATCTCAACCCAATAGAGCATCTTTGGGATGTGGTGGAACGGGAGCTTCGTGCCCTGGATGTGCATCCCACAAATCTCCATCAACTGCAAGATGCTATCCTATCAATATGGGCCAACATTTTTAAATAATGCCTTCAGCACCTTGTTGAATCAATGCCACGTAGAATTAAGGCAGTTCTGAAGGCGAAAGGGGGTCAAACACAGTATTAGTATGGTGTTCCTAATAATCCTTTAGGTGAGTGTATATTTAGCACGTTTTATAAAACGGTTATTTACAATCCTTGATTCTGATTGGTCAATAGCTGTTTTATTCAAGTTAAACATGGCTATGACCGCTTCACCCAACGGTTCTATTACTACACAACACCCCAAGCAACCACTCTTAGCAATTTAAACATATGTTTGATCTCATTGATATTGTTCATTGAAGCTAGAGGAGAGTATTGTGAGAGATCGAGTAAGCGAGTGTACCTGCATTTACAGTTGATATCCCAGATAGACGTCTATTTGATGTGCGTGTTTACATCTGGAAGACGTATTTTTAAGAGTGTTTTCTCATCTGCAATACGTCTATAGGACGTTTCCTGTCAGATGTCAAATAGAGGTTTAGAAGATGTCTTTAAGATGTAATGATTTAGAATGTATGTTAAACTGACATCTTAAAGATGTCTATCAGATGTTAGTAAACAGCAGATGCTTTCCAGATGAAGTGATCTTCAACAGACATCTTGCAGGCGTATGTGCTGTCTGGGATGGCATTTTCCTTCAGGTCAGTCCTACATTCATAATAAAAAAAAATCTGTTTGAATGTCCGCTGCTATATCTTGTCCTTTTAACAGTGGTTTTCCCGTGCCCTAGGCATTTGTCAGTTGCGTCTTGCTTTTCCGTTCACAAGTTTGGTCCTTTCAATGTAAAAGTCTTTTCTTCTGACTGACTCACTCATAAAGACAGTCTTTGCCGTCATCTAATGGCGAAATAATGTAACGTCTGTTGCTTTTTACGGTCAGGGACTATTTTTTTCAAGCGGAAGGAAGGCTTTTAGTGATTTTACTTCATGAAAGTTGCATAGATAACATATTTTTAGGCTATAATATTTGTATTGTGTGGTAACCGTTTTATAAAAGCAATAAGATACAGCACAGCCTCTCGTGCCTTATTGCTTACATAACAATGTGTGCATGTGTGTGAATAATTGAAACTGGACAATAATGGTCCTGGCCTTTGAATAGTCAGATGAGTCAGAAGACGAACACTCGTTTATATCCGCTTTGAGGCAAGTAGAATCAGCGGACAAGTTGGACAATGCTTTTTGTGGATAAAGGAATAACAATTTTATTAAATTATTAATTGATGAAGCAAATACAAAAAGCATAAGGATGAGTGAATGACAAGTGTAAGGTCATTCTAAGTTTAGCATCTGCACGTGGTTTCATCATAAGTGTTATTGAGAGTAGGCCTATACTGCAAGATAACAAACAAGTTAAAGATAGATATGGGCCTTGCTTGAAAGAAAGTCAAGTGTGTGAAGCTTGTTTGTGTTTACACAAGTTCCTTCGCCCTGTTTCAGTCATCTAGAAATACTTTTACACCTCCACTCCACAAATCAAGAAAATATGCTAATTGATGCATAAACATCTGATATGAAGCAGACTAGTTGAAACATAATGCAATAATCAAAAGGCAATCAAACATGATATATATGATAATGGAAATAAAAAATTATAAGCACACTAAATTATATAAAAGAGGGTATCAAATGCATAAAAAATAATACTTGTTTTGTATTTTCCAATTCATTTAATCTCTTTTAATTGAGTAAATTTGTTAAAAATCTTTAAATCATATTTTAATCAAGATAAACAGTAACACTGAATCTCTTGTATGAAGTTCCTCTGATGTTGCTGATGATAGATAGTTTATAAAGTCCAGTGTGTTCAGATCTGATGTTTCTGATGGCCAAAGATCCAGTTTGTCTCTCCATGTTCATGTCTGTTTTTGAATTTCACATTACTGTTATGGATATTAATTATCTGAGTGATGATCAGTGACTGGTGTCAGATCTGAAGACGGTAGATGATCTCTGTGTATTCTGACATGCTTTCCTGATCTACAAACACACACACATGGAGATTTTCAGTGTTTTTTAACATTCATATATATTATTTCATCCGGTGACATTTCACACTGATATATTTTCTATTCTATAATAAGCATAATTTTCACTTTAGAACTTTTCAAATTTTTAAAAATTTAATTTAGGCTCTAAGACAAGTTGTAAACCTAAGGTGTTTTTTTGTCTTGTACGTTATTAATATAGTAATACTTGCCCTCTGTTTTTTCTCGGTTGCATTTCTTGCAGCAACAGTAAAACACACACACAGAAATGAACAGCAGAAGCAGCGGCACACAAACTACTGTTGTAATGGGTATAACCCGAAATGAAGTTGGTTCTGTAATAAAGAAAGAGAAAATGGTCAATCCTTTTAGTGAGACTTCATTTAGACACAATATGAACTGCACAATTATAAAGAAAATATGTTGAAAATGTTGCTGCTGCCGTACCTACACATGTGTGACAGAGTCGACTGATGTCCAGATGTGTGGTCTGGTTTGTGATGGTATTATTGAGCACACAGCTGTATGAATCATCCAGACACTGAATCTCCAGAGGTAGAGAGAGACTGATGCTGAGATCAGACACACTGATGCTGGACAATACACTGATTCCTCTGTACCAGGAGAGAGTCACATCACTCACATTCAACACTGAACACACCAGTGAACATCTGGACTCTGATGATGAACATTGTAAAGAGTTACTGGCGATGACAGGAATGGGAAGAGGAGCTGTAAAATACGTAATAAGAGATTGTTTTACTATAAATCACACACACACACACACACACACACACACATATATATATGTATATATATATTTTTTTATTTATTATTGATGAAGTATCAGAAGATTTTTAATAATTGCAGATCAATACATGAAAAAAAATATGCACAGATGTGCCACAATAACTTCAACAAGATACTAAAAAAGATAATCGGATGATAATGTTATTTTCAAAGTGATATTGTTTTGTAAAGTTTGGTGAATGTTTCTACAAGAAAAACCCAATAGTAACACAAGGAGGCGAGATTCCTGATGCATTTCATATTCTCACTTTCTAAAACAGAATCACATTAAAATAATTCAATAATTTTTTAATTAAACAATTAAAATACGACAAAATAACATAACATAATTAATTTTGTAGTTCCCTATAACCACAATAAATAAAATGGATCATCAGTCATATTTTACTGTCTTTGCCGTATATTAAACACATACTTCAGAGAAAAAGTACAATATTATTCACTTTACTTACTATAGACAGTCACACTGTATCTCTTGTATGAAGTTCCTCTGCTGATGATAGTTAGTTTATAAAGTCCAGTGTGTTCAGATCTGATGTTTCTGATGGTCAGAGATCCAGTTTGACTGTCCATCTGGAGTCTTTTCTCAAATATCATATCAGTGTCATCCATATAGATGTTCTGTCTGTGGATTTCAGCAATACGAGTGTCTTTATCTCCAAACGTCCACAGTATCTGATCATCTCTCTGTACTTTAATATCAGAGTTTAGAGTGACAGAATCTCCCTCAGTCACTGACACTGACTTCACTTCATCTGAACCAGCGCCAAACACACCTAAACAAGATATAAAAAATATATAATTATCAGACAGAGACTTTATATAATCTCATTTCCTGTTTAATCATGTAGCCTACTTCTAAAAGGTAAAAAAAAAATATATATATCTCTTATAAAAATGTATTTGTGTTTAAATAAATGATCTAGACTACTGCTGATTAAAAGTGTTAAGAGTTTCTCACCGCTCAGAACAAACAGGATCAGAACACAAAGATGAGAAGACATCGTGACAGAAACAAACGTCCAGCCGAGAGTCTCTTCAGACGCAGAAGAGCAACTTCCTGATTAAAAAGTTCAACTACTTCCAAAGTCTAAACTGCTAAATCAAAAGCAAGCTGGTTTTAGTAGTCTTCACTGTCTCACTCTCCAGATAAAGTTCAATGTATTCTTTATCTTCCTCTTTATTTCATAAACAAATGTTCCATCACAACATCATTCTGGATTCCTCTTCATCAGAAAACTCTCATTTCATGTTTCTAAGTCCAAGAGGTTCTCAGAAGGTTTGTTTGTGGTTGTGAGAATAATGCACGTCTCACACTCTCATGAACACAAACACACATTAACTGAACATCCGGCCAGTACATTAAACCACAAACCTTCAGTTCAAACACATTTACTGACCTAAATAACACAAGAGCTGACTCTAAAACATGTGCTGGATCACACACTATAATGATGAATGTCTTTCAAATGTTTCAAATAAGTGATTGAAATACTGATTGGCTGAACATTAAATAACATTCAATTAAATAATGATATATATATAAATAAAAAATAAAAAAACACACATGAGAAATCAAAGGTTTATTGAATTGAGTGTCTATGACACATTTCTAGTACAATTATAGTCGGCAGATTCATCTATTGGCACCAAATTACATGTTGAACACATTTCATTTCATTATATCAAATGTATTTGACATTTTTATGTTAATTCATTAATCTTGTATCCTAAAGACCTTGTTAAACTGCATGATGGTTTTGGTGAAATCAGTGTTGAATGAGGAATTATGATCAGTGGCTGGTGTCAGATCTGAGATGATCTGTGTGTTTTCTGACAGGCTCTTCTGATCCACACACACACACACACAGAGAGAGAGAGAGAGAGAGAGAGAGAGAGAGAAGAGAGAGAGAGAGAGAGAGAGAGAGAGAGAGAGAGAGAGAGAGAGAGAGAGAGAGAGAGAGAGAGAGAGAGAGAGAGAGAGAGAGAGAGAGAGAGAGAGATTTTTAGTTTATTTGATATCATATCTTTTAGATTATATAATGAGCATATTTCAATTTCAAAATTAAAATAGTTCAAAATAACATTTTGGTTCTTAATTTTAAAACAATGTTTGCATATAAGAGTATAAGAGTTATTTTAATGTCCTGTCACATGCAGAAATGAGCAGCGGCACACAAACAACTGTTATAATGAAATATGAATCCTGTAACATTTCTGTAATAAAGAGAAAACACCAGTGAAAATCTGGACTCTGATGATCTCCCTGATGATGATGATGATGATGATGATGATGATGATGATGATAACGATGATGATGATGATGTTGAAGAGTCTGAATAGTTATTTTAGCATCAGAGTTAGAGTGACAGAATCTCCATCACTGACACTGACTTCACTTCATCTGTATCACAAAACACACATGAAGAACATATAAAAGTTTCCCAGAGATGATCTATTAAACAAAATCTGTCAGTAAACACTCCACATATACTAATAAACAGTGTAGAAGTGATTTCTATTTACTCACGCACAGGTCGAACAGCTTTACTCAACTTCAACAGAAAACTCAGAGCGGATCTTTCACACACTGATGTTCTCATTATGAGGTTAATGTGGTTGAGAAAACAAACACACACACACACACACACACACACACACACACACACACACACACACACACACACACACACACACACACACACACACACACACACACACACACACACACACACACACACACACACACACACACACTACTGCTTTAACATCTACACAAGAGAATAAACCACATTCATTGAGCTCAGAGAGCAAGAACGTCAGAAGACATTTGAAGACTGACGGTCATTCATTGCTGTTGTGACACTGACCTCTGCTGGTGGAAATGAGTTATTGGATGTGACAAGTTCTCAATAGATTTCAACAGAGATTTCTAGTGGCTTCAACGAGAGCTAATCATATTAGCTTTGGGGGAAGAGCAATGAAGGGAGCACTCAAAAAATGAACAAGGAAGATTGTGCACTTTACATTATATATTTATATTTTATTTTACTTATAATAATTGTGTTTGTTGACTTGAAAAGTTTTTTTCTATTAAGGTCCACGCAATTATGTCTCAACTAAACAAATACAAATACTAGTACAAATTTCTTAAAATCAAAATGAAAAAAATGATTAAAATGAGCTTAAGCAACACAATTGCTATACATTTTGTCCTAACTTAATTTGATTGTGTTCATTCTGCTTAAATATATGTAAAATTTAAGTTTACTGAATCCGTTTGTGTTGGATTACATCAATGATTTATGTTGCATTAACTTAAACTTTGGCGGTGCTTATTAGTTCCCAGGTCGAAGGTCTTACAGGTTTGGAACGACATGATGGGGAGTAATTAATTACAGAATTTTCATTTTTTAACCCTTTAACTTCAGGGGATTTCCAAGTTTTAGCTGTCAGTAAATTGTAAGTGGTTGTTTATGTTGAAAAACGTGTGATTAGCTGCAAAATGGAAATGTCCCTCCTGTGGAACGTGCTGGCTGCGAGAGCTGATGTACTAAATGGTTTTTCGGGTAAAAGTGTGACACCTGTTGCAGTTCTGTAATAAAACTCTTTATTTTGCTTCAGTTGTTCCTGTTCCTGTTCCGACTTACCATTTGTGATCAGAATGCACAAGCAGATGAAAGCAGTGTCTAAAATCATATTCTTCAAAATATGTCCGAACATATCTGATAATTAAAGTCTCCATTGAGCTGTGGAAAGTGTGTTTTCCATGTTTGCAACAGACAAATACAGTAAGGCAGGTTTTTAAACCTGGGGATATGAGGAAATCATTATCATTTTTCTGGTTACATGAAAACGTACAAGGTAAAAAACATGGCCTATATTTATTTTACTTGGATTAAACAAAGTATAGTCAAGTCAAGTCATCTTTATTTATATAGCACTTTTTACAATACAGATTGTTTCAAAGCAGTGATAACAGGACATTAATGCAACATATATATTTTTTGGGCTGTACAGCAGCTCTAGAAGAAAGTCATTGTCCAGTTTAAGTAAGTTCAGGGTTGATTCATTTCTGTTGTGAAAATCATTAATTTAGGGGCCGTTTACACAACACTGTTTTCAACTGAATCAGGAACGGGCAACTCTGGCCCAGTTTTGAGGTGGAGAGTTTACCTCCAACCATAATCGAGTACATCTGAAAATGTAACCAGAGTCTTCAGGTTTACTTATAGACAATCATGGGCAGGTGGGTTTGAGGTTGGAGCTAAATCTGCAGGACAGTGGACGCTGAGTGCCAGGGTAGCCCACCACCATTGCTTTAAATCATGCAGAACATTATTTAGTAGGCGTACATAAAAGGAAGAAATGGTCACATCTTAATGACAAATTAAATAACAAAAAATAGTCTCAAAATCTTTATGAAGTTCCTAAACGTAAGTTAGGAAGGAGTGAGCCAATCTAATCTTTCATTCAACAGCCTGAGTATATAAGCAGCCGCTTCCCTCTCTCTAGCATCAGCTGTTCCAGCATCCCAACCACACATTTCTCTTCCCATTCCTTCCGCATTGGGGAAGCCACCACAGCAGCGCAGAGGGGCCTTTCCGATCACCAAATCAAAATGCTAGGTCGATGGTCGTCCCATGCCTTCGAAACAAGATCTGCATAACATTAGACAAGCACAACAAACACTATCTGTTTGAGTTTGGGCCGCTTCTCTCTAGTATTTTGCATCTTTCCACTTACCTAGCCGCGCAGGGCGTGTATTCATCTGGATGCAGTGAGAGCTCTCCCTTTTCGTATGTCCCTTGGGTGCAGCGGGGCCTCATGTCTTTACGTGTTCTAAGCCCCCCGCGTCAGAAGGACGGTAGTTCTGCTTTATTCCTTATATACCGTAGGCTCCCTCTTTCTGCGGTAGGGAGATTCGATTTGGATATCAGTGGCCCGTTTGCCTTTAGGGACGAGGACCTCCTTCTCCTTCCGTGACATCTGGGGCCCCTTGTTCCTTTGACTTTTTACAGCTTGGGGCTCCATGTCATGGACGCTGTGGCAGGGCGTTCTCCAGCCTCGTACTCAAACCCTCCAGTCCCAAGATACTCCCACAGGAGTTATTTCTGAAAGTCACTGCCGCAGCAATGCAGCAGCGAGATTTACCCCCAGTCAAACTTCCACAAGCCTCATGTTGTTCACTCAGCAACGAACGCAGGCACACTCTTACAAACACTGCTCCCGCCGGAGCACCGTTTATAGCTCCACGTGGTGGACATAGTAGGGAGACGCGTTCCAGCCCAGCTCCTACAGGAGCCCCTTTAAATATCACTGCCGCAGCAGTGTTCTTCCATGCTCCATACCGCTTAAATTTCCACTCCTTTTGGGGGGTAAGTTTTTAGGCATCCTGTATACTTAAAGGGATAGTTCACTTTGAAATAAATTTTTGGTATGTTTTAGCTTACCTCAAGGGCATCCAAGATGTAGGTGTCTTTTTTTCCGCAGTAGTTTCAATTTTGATATTTTTAGGTCAAACCGTTCTTGTCTGTCAGTCATATAATGCAGGTCTATGGTCATTATCTCAAAACACAAGCACAGAGTCCAAATTAAAACAATTCCCCGTCGTCCAAATTAAACAATTCCCCATCACATTGATGGCCTAAGACACGAAACGAGCGGTTTGTGTGAGAAAACGAACAGTATTTATATCGTTTTTACCACTTATACATAGCCATGTCCGAGTGATCTGATCTGACGTGTACGCAGACTGGTGCATAGATATATACACACTAGATGTCGCCTTGTCTACGCCAGTTCATTGGAACGAATGTCTTTAAGGCGACATCTAGTGTATATATCTTAGGCCATCAATGTGATGGGGAATTGTTTAATTTGGACGACGGGGAATTGTTTTAATTTGGACTCTGTGCTTGTGTTTTGAGATAATGACCATAGACCTGCATTATATGACTGACAGACAAGAACGGTTTGACCTAAAAATATCAAAATTGAAACTACTGCGGAAAAAAAGACACCTACATCTTGGATGCCCTTGAGGTAAGCTAAAACATACCAAAAATTAATTTCAAAGTGAACTATCCCTTTAAGACCTTTATTACTTTGATCATGCTTAATCTAACTTGCTGTCCCAAATTCATTCTGCCCTTTTTGGGGGGTATATCAGAGCTCGAGTTGAAGCTGCTTCATCGAGCCCCTCATCAGTGGACAGCAAGCCAAATAAGTTTAACCTAATATCTGTAAGATTTTATGGGCAAACGAACTTGTTAAATTAACATAAAGAGCAATGAACATAAAGAGCCTTTTTATTGTGTGTACGTATCCGGGACTGTATATTATATGTAATATATATGTGACCCTGCATCACAAAACCAGTCACAAGTTGGACAGGTATATTTGTGGCAATAGCCAACAATACATTGTATGGGTCAAAATGATCGATTTTTCTTTTATGCCAAAAATCATTAGGATATTAAGTAAAGATCATGTTCCATGAAGATATTTTGTAAATTTCCTACCGTAAATATATAAAACATTTATATTTGTGAGTGAATGCAGCAAAATCTCAATTTCATAAAAATTACTTATGTGACTATTTTTGTGGTCCAGGGTCACATATAGATTTCTGTATTCTGAATTCTGTAATGTCATTTCTAAATAATTTAATGTTTATAGGTCAGTTGTTCACACATAATGAATCGCAGTGATCTGAATGAATGCAGCTCACACAGAATGCTTGTTTGCTCTTTATAACATGAGATGCAGTGCAGTGGAATGGAGTGAATAACCATGCAAGGTCTTGAGACGCATTTTTTGAAGTTTAATTTATTTGACACGTCAAATACGACAGTCTACCACAAGTTGATATAAAATTACAGCAATGGACCACAAATACAAAATGCAAAAACAAGATAAACTGTAGCCTGCTGTTTAAATATTAGGTTTGTTAACTCCCTTTGTCATGGACTTTGAGCTTTGTAACTTGTAACAGATTGTTTAGATGCACAAACAGCTATTACACACTAAGAAGGAAAAAAAGCACAAAAAAAAGCATAATAGTTCCCCTTAATGTGTGGTAAGATTTAAAAGCATCACCCCCTGGTCCTGTCATATCGAATGCTTCCAGATTTGATGTCATAAACCAGCACTGCAACAGTAGCCACGCCCACCAGAGCAGAGATGACCAATCGGATCACAGCTTCAGAGAAACCACAACAGTGGACAGAGTCTGAGGGAGGAAACAGAAGAACAATGGTGCACTTTAACTCTTTCAGATGTGTAAAGAGTACTAACATTAATGCTGACTTGCCTGAACATGTGTGACAGAGATCAGTGATGTTGAGATGTGTAGTTCTGTTGATGAATGAATAAGACACTACACAGCTGTATGAATCATCTAGACACTGAATCTCCAGAGGTAGAGAGAGACTGATGCTGAGATCAGACACACTGATGCTGGACAATACACTGATTCCTTTGTACCAGGAGAGAGTCACATCACTCACATTCAACACTGAACACACCAGTGAACATTTCTGCTTTGACGATCGTTCTGACACTGAATGGTTTTGCAATAAATCACTGATGACAGGAACAGTTAGAAGACCTAAAAAAAAAAATTATATATATATACAGTATATATATACACACACATTAATCTGGAACGATCAACGATTCAAAAAAGATTAATAAATCTGCAATAATCATAAAAAATAATCAAAGAAATGCACTGACAGATGGTCCAATTTAAATAAAATAAAAAAAAGCACAATTTGAAATGATTTATTCAGTTTACTCACCATATACAGCAATACTGAAACTCCTGTGTTTGACCCTTTCATTGATGATCTGTATTTTATAAAGTCCAGAGTGTAATGTGTTGATGTTTGTGATGGTCAGAGATCCTGTCTTCTCATCTATCTTTAATCTGCCTCTGAATCTCTCCTTCTTACCACTATCATATATAGAGATGATCCGTTTATAGATTTCAGCGATACGAGTCTCTGAATTTCGAGGACTAAATGTCCACAGTATCAGATCATCTCTCTGTGTTTCAGTAACACCAGTGTGTAAAGTGACAGTATCTCCCTCCATCACTGATATCATCTCAGTTTCATCTGTATAAACACCAGACACACCTGGAACAAAACAGTCAACAACAAGTCAAAGATTTTCCATCTCAGATATTGTAAAACAGTTGCGAATTGCCATTTTGTTGCCATTTTACACTATTTAATCTAACAGATCCAAACTATTAAGACATACTTGAATAGTAAGGGATAGTTGATGAAAATTCTGTCATCAATTATTCACTCTCATGTTGATCCAAACCTGTATGAGTTTCTGTATGAGTTTCACACAAAAAAAGATATTTTGAAGAATGTTGGTAATCAAACAGTTGAAGGTAGCCATTGATTTTCATGACATGGAAGAAAAAAATACTATGGAAGTCAATGGCTACCTTCAACTGTTTGATCTGTGTTCAACAAAAGAAATAAACTCATACAGGTCTGGAACAACATGAGTAAATTATGACAGATTTTTCATTTTTTCAGTGAACTACTACTTTAATGTAGAAAATATAGCGATTTAAACTCGTTAGGATTACAGATCATTACTGACTATACATGCAAGACTAAAATAACTGAAGAAATCAAAAAAATTTGGAACTTACCACCTAAAAGCCATAAGCAGAAACAAATGAATGTGTAAACCATTTTCTCTAAGATTATGTCCTGCAAGATATCAGTCAACAGTCAGGTGACACTATGCTGTGGTGCTCTGGTTCGTCACACACCGATGCATGTGATGTACACTTGACCTAGAAAGCAGCTCATGCAGATCCACATGCTTCAATCAATGAGCAAAATAATTCAATGCAATAAAAAAAAAGTTGTTTAAAGGGATAGTTCACTTTGAAATTAAATTTTGGTATGTTTTAGCTTACCTCAAGGGCATCCAAGATGTAGGTGTCTTTTTTTCCGCAGTAGTTTCAATTTTGATATTTTTAGGTCAAACCGTTCTTGTCTGTCAGTCATATAATGCAGGTCGATGGTCACTGTCTCAAAGAGCATGCACAGAGTCCAAATTAAAACAATTCCCCGTCGTCCAAATTAAACAATTCCCCATCGTAAGTACACATTGATGGCCCAAGACACGAAACGAGCGGTTTGTGTGAGAAAACTAACAGTATTTATATAGTTTTTACCTCTTGAACACAGCCATGTCCAAATGATCTGAGAGCGCAGGCGGGTATAGATATATACAATAGATGTCGCATTGGCTACGGTTTCGCAGTAGCCAATGCGACATCTAGTGTGTACAAAGTGCACTCAATGTGTACTTACGATGGGGAATTGTTTAATTTGGACGATGGGGAATTGTTTTAATTTGGACTCTGTGCATGCTCTTTGAGACAGTGACCATAGACCTGCATTATATGACTGACAGACAAGAACGGTTTGACCTAAAAATATCAAAATTGAAACTACTGCGGAAAAAAAGACACCTACATCTTGGATGCCCTTGAGGTAAGCTAAAACATACCAAAATTTAATTTCAAAGTGAACTATCCCTTTAACAAATTTACATACAATCAAGGAAATTGCACTATGGAATATAGAACAGAATACTGAGATTATTTTGGCGCCTGAAAATATTGTAGCATTATGCATATTGGATACATCAAATGGTAGATAGCTTAATTAGTCTTACCCTAAGTATTGTTTTAAATTGCACAGTATGTACTTACATAATATTTATGTGGTGAAAATGTTCATGAATGACAGGAGAGAAAAAAAGAAAGACATGACAGAATTCTCCCGTGATGTGTTAATGTACTGTATATACACTGTTGGACATTGTTAGTACACAACAAAAAAAAACTAAAAAAAACTTTTTATAACATGAAATTATGTCAGTATGTTACTAAAAATATAATATTTCATATTTCATTCGATTGCATTAGAAACTACATTCAGACCTGCAACAGGAAATCATACAATCAGCTCATATACTTATATTTTACAAACAACAGCATTCCTCACATCACATTTGTTTCACACTTGTAGAGATGGCAGTTGACAGTAAGCCCCTACTTCCTAGTCTACTGTGAGAAGGGAGAAACGAGAAACTCTTCTTTACACTGGGACTTTCAAAGTGGATTTGGCTCAAGATGGCAAAGATTACTGTATTGTTACTCAAAGCATTAATTTGCTGTAAGGCTGTTTACTCTGAAGTAAAGGGCCAAACTGTCAGTCAACTGAACCCACCAACCCACACACACACACACACTTTCCACATATACAATCAATAGCCTTTAACCAATAGCCTGCATAGACCACAGGGCATCTCGCTTTGGCTCAGAAACCCAGCTGGAAAGTGTGTCAAGGTGCATGAAGAACATCATTGTTATGCTCTCTGCAAAAAGGAGAAAAAAAAGGAACCCCTTAAAGCCTGTGTATTCATGTAGAATTACATTTTCAGTTAAATTTGTGATGTACATTCATAATTTCCCTATTTAAAACATGTTATTCAACTGTACAATAATAAAACACTACATTAAATCTTCTCTATTATTTTATATTTTTTATACTGTAAAGGGCTGATATCCACACAACACACCACTCTGTCTGGTTTTACTTCCTCCACCCACTGTAACCCTACACTCTTAAGGAAAATGCTTCTTAACAGTACCAAATTAGGGTTCTTTGGCTTGTAACAATAGCAGAACCCTTGTTGGTGCTAAATAGAACCCTTTTTATTAGGTTCCATAAAGAACCATGCTTTGAAAGTGATATATAGGACCTTAATGGTGTTATAAATAACCTTTTCAACAATATTTATTTTCATTACTATTAGTACTTTTATAAATTATTTATTAATATACATGTATATTAATATCTTTTTTTATTTTGTTTAGCCCTCTATCTGCCTGGTCTTATATCTTGTTGCCTCTATTTGGGTTTTACATTTAGAAAAAAAAGCATGTTATTGTTCATGTACTTTTATTTTTCATTTACATGGCAGATTGTAGCAAAAATGACAGTGCTATAACAGTTGTTAGCTGAATACATTCATAAATAACAACTGACATTGAACACAGATGTGAAGACCAAGTTCCAGTGAAATATTTTCACAATCCCCTATAATGTCTTTACGTCCTTCATTATGTGTGTATTCTAAGTGGCAGTTTCTCTCTGCAGATGATGAGGTTATGATACGGGACAGCATATGATTGAGTTTAGAGTTACATTGTCCAAAATTGGCCAACATTACATTGGCCACAGTTAGCAAAAATGGACAGAATGAGCCCTTTACCATTTATAAAAAGTGATATAAAGTCATGGTATAGCTTTAATGTTTTTGTTGTTGTTGTTGTTGTTTTGACTGGGTATGTTAGGCATAAAGTCTGTTACTTACTTTGTGGAGAAGAGAAGATGAGTAGGCCTACCCTTAAAGGTCCCATGACATGCTACTTTTTGTAGGCTTTAATATAGTCCTTAGTGGTCCTTAGTACTGTATCTGAAATCTCTTTCCAAAAATTCAGCCTCGGTGCAGAATTATAGCCACTACAAGCCAGTCCCAGAATGAGCTTCCTTCAGACGGGCCGTTTCGGTGTCTGTAGCTTTAAATACTAATGAGGAGGAGAGAGGAGGAGAAAGGCGGCGCAAGGTGGAGGGTGGGTGTGGCCCTGACCATCTTGCGCAACGGTACCATGCATGTTTGTTTATGTTGGATATATTGCAATGGCACGAAGACACGCAGTCGTTCAAGCATTTCAGTTTGACCCAGAATCTGATCCAGATCGAGAAGCAACGGATGAAGAAGTTGCAACTCAGCGGCTCCAGCAGGACGTTTCCGAATGGTTAGTTTAAAATATTATGTCTGGATACGGTACTTTATTCGGATGGTTTACAGTTATCATCATGTAGCTAACGCGAACCTACTGTTGCCTTTTCATGAGAGATCTGTAACGTCTGTAATTTATCTTATTACATCAAGCTCTGCGATCTTGAAATGCGGATATCGCGTGCGCCATATAACCAACAGGAAAACGGTTATCCAAATAACAAAGAAATGTACAACACTCGCGTTACAGTAGGGAAGAGTGGGGTAAAGTGAGACATTTTTTACATTTGTTCCCCTCTAAGCGAGCTAAAATGATATATCAGTCAAATTTACACATTTCCCATTAATTCAGGATGTTTCCTAGCAATGGAAATTATTAGAATGTATTCAGGACGAAGGGCAGTAAAAATATGATTGTTTTTAAAAAAGTGGTCTTGTGTCTCACTTTACCCCAGCTTAGGGGTAAACTGAGACAGACCAGAGAAATCAAGGGGGTAAAGTGAACCAGCTGGGGGTAAACGGATCCACTTACTTTTTCCACTCTGAAACTTCCATAACAACACATGTTGTAACAGTAAGAATCTTGACAGCTAGCTTGACAACCACACATTCCAGAACTAATGTCAGACTAGTAACAGAATCATGGAGATTGGTCAATTAAGCAAATTTTTTTGATGACCCACCGGTGCGCATCCAAGTGAAGGTGCAACGCCCTTGGCGTGCTAAGGGTGAATGGCACACTGGAGGAAATTCCTCCCCAAAAAAAAGAACTATGTCCAAATTATTGTGATACATTTGGAAAACTCAATGCAGTCAGACCTCCCCTGGCCAGCCCAGGGAGGGTGGCCTGTCCTGAGCCAGATTCGGATTTGTCCGCCACCGCTGGAGCTCCGTCTGGAGCAAATTCGGTCCTAAAACGGACCTTTGGGTCCTTGTGGAGGAGGGACAATGCTCCGCTCGGACAAGGAACATGGACCAGAGAACTGTGTTGGTCAGACCGGGTGGGGAAACAGCCTGACCCAGCCCAGGGAAAGTGCACTTTGTGCGGGCGAGACTTCCAGTAAATAGGTTCTGGTTTGAACACCCAGTCCCTCGGTGCCAGGGCGTGCACACCGGTGAACGTGCACTGTCCTGGGTGAGCTAGGGGTGAAAGACACACTGGAGGATATTCCTCCTTGTAAAAATGTCCAAAAATATCTTGTATTTGAAGAAGAGCTCCATGCTCGCAGACCTCCCGGGCCGGCCCCAGGGAGGGTGGGCCATCTCCGGTCAAAGTCAGATCCGTACACCTGCTGGCGCTCCTGCTGGAGCAACCACGGACGCTCGGGGTGTTGTAGAGGAGGGAGACGACACTCTTATCGGACTAGGTAATGGAAAATAGGCGCCTCCGGGTTGCCTGGGGCCCAGAGGAGCGCACCCTCTCCTTCGGGCCGTCAAGTCGGGGTGCCCGGTCGATTGGAGCTTCGGACGCGCCTGGGGATGGAGCAGCTTGCTCCTCCCCGATTTGCGCGTTGACCTCGGGAGACTCAGATGGCCCGTCTGAAACGGATGTCCGCAAAGGTGGCCGCGGGCGCGTCGGGAGGCTTGGATTAGTTGGGGCCCCCCTGGCATGTCTTAAGAGCCGAACTTTGCCCTGCGCCTCCCCCTGCTTTGAAAGCACCCTTCCCGGTTACGGCCTCGATCCAGATGCCTCCCGCCCCTGCCCCCGGCGGATGGTTCCTCATGCGCCCTATGAGTGGCCGTGTCGTCTCGAGCCTAGGCCCGAGTGGAGCGAGACCCATGTGTAGGGAGCCTGCGCATTGCGGTTCACCATCCGGGGCTTCTCAGTTGATCCCAAAGGTACAACGTATGCTTGTCGAACAGTCGGTCTGAGTAAACGGCGAAGCGACTCCAAGGGCTTGAGACACCCCTTAAGAAAAAGCGGTGGAGGAAGGTCCTCCTCCGAAATCAAAAACGGACAGTGTCCGTGAGGTTGCAGATGGATGAGATTCCCATGCTGACTTCACTCCCTAGCAGGCTTCCAGGGAGAGTGCGGAGCTCCCATCGGAGCGACCTCGGTCCTAAAACGGACCTTGGGGGTTTTGTCGAGGAGGGGACAAACACTCTATTCGGACAAGGTGAGACGGAGAAGGTGCTCCACCTCTTTGCCTAAGCTACTGCACCCCAGGCTACTGATTTTACTTCCCCCTTCTTCTTTTTTCTTTATGAATCTTAGGAGGCTTGACTTGTCCATATATCTCTCCCTTGCAGCTGCTCTTATAGACTTCTTTCCTTACTTGACCTCAGCAGCTGCACTCTCCATCTCCTCGAGGGGTGTTTTGCCCCAGGTTTTCTTCCTGGTGTATTGCCTTGGCATGATGGCTTTTCTACTATGTTTATGACATTAAAAATAAAACATATGTCATGTAATATTACATTAAAATATGATTAAGACTAAACTTAACTTGTGCCTCATGTCTCACTTTACCCCACAGCATTTGTCTCACTTTACCCCACCGCCACATTTTAGAAAAAAACGATCTCTCTTAGCAATTCAGGCTTATCTTCAGCTAGCATCATCACATGGTTTTATATGTTGGTAGTTCATCAACATGTATGATATAAGAATTTCTACCTGAATCAATTTGCTTTGGCACAACAGTTGATTAAGTTGACAGCAAGAAAATT
Organism: Leuciscus leuciscus; assembly: GCF_965113295.1. Lineage (NCBI taxonomy): Eukaryota > Metazoa > Chordata > Actinopteri > Cypriniformes > Leuciscidae > Leuciscus > Leuciscus leuciscus. Next base: position 21,348,137 of record NC_138739.1, on the reverse strand, counting down.
TACTTTTACATGCAAAAAAAATATTTTTGTGAAAAAAACATGCTTACTACAGCACCATGAGGTCCTCTCCTTCATGGCCAAGGTGAAATGGAAGGGGCTTGAAAACATAATGGTCATATGACCACAATTGTGTTCCGTTGCCTAGATATAGGGGGTGTCTCACATTACCCGATGTCTCACATTACCCCGTTCTCCCCTATGTGTAACTTGATGATGTCTACCTTTACATTAGCGTAAGTAACTGCATAGCTAATGTGACAGGGATACACAGCCTACGTGTAAGAAGCTAGGTAACCATAAACAGTAAAGCAACACACTTATATATAATTTGTTGACTTTTGTCCGACGTTCAGCAAGCCCAGCTCTGTATTGACCATTCGATGTTCATTTGTACATCCAATTATTGAGCAATTATTATGCTTCGCTCGCTCAAAAGCCATGATATCTCTCGTGGACAAACTAAAATCGCGCGCGCGTTCTACTTCCTAGCTCATTTTCTCATGGGCGAGAAATATTCTCTGGGCGGGCAAAGCAGAGAAAGGGGAGGTAACATTTCTCCTTATGACGTCATAAGGAGGAGATTCAAGATCAGCCCGGTTGAGCTTCCATTTTCTCAAAGGCAGAGAAAGATAGCAAAAGCTCGATTTACACCGATTCAAATTTTTAGAAACTTGGGGACCATATACAGGCTAGGGGAACTCATTAATGTTAAAAAACCTCAGAAAGTGGAAATTTCATGTCATGGGACCTTTAACTGAACAGAGCTGCTCACACTTACATGTTCAGTTAAACTAAAAGAGAAAAATACATGATTGTTAGGAAAGGATTGTTACAATTTTCAAAGTTATAATTCATAGACATTTTAAGAAAGAAATCATGTACCTGTTGAGAGTATGTTGAGTAGTTATACAGCTGAGCTCCAGAAAATCAGTAAGGAGGCTTTGACAGTTACAGATTTGAAAGACAAAAAGGCGGGAATAAAGAACCCTAAACTCTAACACAAAGAACCATCTCAGCATATAAAGGGTTCTTCAGGACGATACGGTACTCAATAGAACTTTTACTATGTGTAAAGAACCTTTAAAGAACCAGATTTGTTTTTTAATTGTACAATAATCAGGTAATCTTTTCCCAATACTTATTTTCAACGTTGTTATGTATCCTAAAAAACTGAAATGTGTTGTGCACCCTTACATCAAACCAGTCACATGTTTGTTTTTATGTGTGTGTGGATTTGAGAACATCGCCCCCTGGTTGATGTCCTGTCTTACTGAACTCCTCCGGATCTGATGTCAAACCATCAGCCAACAGTAGCCACGCCCACCAGAGCAAAAACCACCAATCAGATCACAGCTTCAGTGAAACCACAACACTGCAGAGTCTGAGGAAAGAAACAGAAGAACTTTAACTCATTTTTAGTTGTGTAACAAGCACTAACATTAATGCTCAAGTAACCATACCTGAACATGTCCAACAGAGATGGCGTAAATGATGTTGTTTTTCAATGTTTTCAATTTAGCCCATGCACACAATTAACCCCCCTCACCACCTAAACATCTCTTTACTGTTTTTTTGTTTTTGTTTGTTTTTTTACAATTCACTCAAGACACACAGGAACAGACACAGATGAGAGAAGTTCATCCTGCTGGAAACTTAATCAGAGAATCACAAACTCATCTGAGCTTCCCGCTGTTCGTTCACACACTACGGGTTCTCATTTTAACGTTCATTTGTGGATGCGACAAAACCCTTTATCACATCCTTTCTCTTGTGCTTTGTTCATTTACTCAGCAGAATAAACACATGCATAGATAAGAGTGCAGAACCCTGATTTATTGACTTCAATAACAGCTCAACATTTTCTACCAAGGATTTCCATCAAGATCAGTTCGACCACTTCTAACAACTGAAATACAAACACATTTAAATTTGAACACATTTATTTTTCTTAACATATTGAATCATATTAATTTTACTAATCATAAATATGCAAAAAAAAAAAAAAAAAGAGTCACAAGAGTGACTTCCGGATTAAAAAGTTCAGGTATTTCCAAAGTCTAAACTGGTTTTAGTAGTCTCTGTTCTCTGTCTCGCTCTCCAGATAAAGTTCAATATTCTTTATCTTCCTCTTAACATTTCAGAAACCCTCACGTGTGTCTCATGAACAAATGTTTCATCACAACATATCATTCTGGATTCCTCTTTATTTGAAATCTCTCATTTCAGGTTCTCAGAAGGTTTGTTTGTGGTTGTGAGAATAAACTGCACGTCTCACACTCTCACGAACACAAACACACATTAACTGAACATCCGGCCAGTACATTAAACCACAAGCCTTCAGTTCAAACACATTTACTGAGCTAATAACACAAGAGCTGACTCTAAAACATGTGCTGGATCACACACACAATATAATGATGAATTTCTTTCAAACTATTTGAATAAGTGGATCAAATGTTTATTGATTTAATTGTCTATTTTAGTTCAATTCATTTTTTAATAGACAGATTCATCAAATGTTCCTAAATTACAAGTTATATCATTATATCAAATCAAATGCATTTTACACTTTTATGTTAATGCGTAAATCTTGCAACTTAAAGACCTTGTTAAACTGATGGTTTTGGTGTGTTGAATGAGGAGTGATGATCAGTGACTGGTGTCAGATCTGAAGACGGTAGATGACCTCTGTGTATTCTGACATGCTTTCCTGATCTAAAACACACACACACACACACACACACACAGAGATTTTCAGTGTTTTTAACATCAAGTGCTGCTTTCATTTCAAAATGATATCATATATTTTAGATTATATTACCAATATACACAAAGTTTTCATGTTAAAACTATTAAAATGTTAATAATGTAATTTAGGCTCTTAGTTGTAAAACCAATTTGCATTTAAAGAGGGTTGTTGTCTTGTAGTAATATAGTTACTATCCAGCCCTACTATATATAGTTATATTAATAATATAATTAGTAATATAGTGATACTTGCCCTCTGGTTTTTCTCGGTTGCATTTCTTGCAGCAACAGTAAAACACACACGCAGAAATGAACAGCAGAAGCGCACAAACTACTGTTACAATGAATATCAAAGGAAATGTATTCCCTACCATTTCTGTAATAAATAAAGAGAAAATGGTCAATACTTTCAGTCAGACTTCATAGACAGTAAACAGCACATTTACAAAGAAAAAAAGAAGAAAGTTGTAAAATGTTGCTGCTGACACACCTGGACATGTGTGACAGAGTTCATTGTTGTTATTATGGACAATGAATGTGTCCAGTGTGAAAACCCCCAAATACTGACATACCTTCACATGGTTGACAGAGATGACTGATGTTGTCCAGATGTGTGGTCTGGTTACTGATGGTATTATTGAGCACACAGCTGTATGAATCATCCAGACACTGAATCTCCAGAGGTAGAGAGAGACTGATGCTGAGATCAGACACACTGATGCTGGACAATACACTGATTCCTCTGTACCAGGAGAGAGTCACATCACTCACATTCAACACTGAACACACCAGTGAACAATTTGATGATGAGGACGATGATGAAGAGTCTCTGATAATAACAGGAACTGTCAGAATACCTTTAAAAAAACATGAAGAAAAACATCTTTCAGGAACAAGCAATTACTGATATTGACGTGTGTAAAGATCTGCAATCATCATAGATCAATAATAAATAAAAGTTTGCATCAGATTTGCATTTAATTTAAAATTAAAACCTTTCAGGTCATTCAGTCTACTCACCATAGACAGCAATATTGAAACTCCTGTATTTGATACCTCCATTAAGGATCTGTATTTTATAAAGTCCAGAGTGTAATGTGTTGATGTTTGTGATGGTCAGAGATCCTGTCTTCTCATCTATCTTTAATCTGTCTCTGAATCTCTCATTATTCTCTTTACTATCATATATAGAGATGATCTGTTTATAGATTTCAGCGATACGAATTTCTGAATTTTTAAGTCTAAATGTCCACAGTATCAGATCATCTTTCTGTATTTCAGTAACACCAGTGTGTAAAGTGACAGTATCTCCCTCCATCACTGATATCGTCTCTGTTTCACCTGTATAAACACCAGACACACCTGGAACAAAACAGTCAACAAAAATAAATAACAAATTCTTATCTCAGATATATTTTAGTTTAATAAAAAGTCCCAAATCATTCCTGTTTCTAGTCAAACTGTTTGGACATACTGGAATAGTCTGACTGTATAAGTATACTACAAAAATTGAAGCCATAAAAATATAACTTACCACCCAAAATCCACAGACAAAAACAGACAAATTGATGAACCATCATATTCATTAATAGCCCAAACAGACTGGAAGCATAAAACGCATAAAAAAAAAAAAAAAACTAGGTCTGAAAACCACGCAGATAAAACCCTGCCTACATCAAAATGCGGTGTCTCACAAACTCGAAGCACCGCCTTGATTGTGGGCTGGTTTCCTCAACTCTTGACTTTCTCTGTATGTCTGAGATCAGTGTGACAGAATCTCCATCACTGACACTGACTTCACTGCATCAGTATCAACAAACACTCCTGAAGAGCATATAAACGTTTTCCAGACACAATTATGTTATTTACACAGAGAAGATCTAGTAAATAAACTCTGCGTCCATAAACACTCCACATATAGTAATAAAAAAGTGCACAAACTATAAAAGTGATTTCTATTTACTCGCTGCACAGGCCGAACAGGAACAGAACACACAGATGAGAGGAAATCATTCTGACTTTACTCAACTTCAAAAGAACATCAGTGTGAGGTTTATATGTGGTTGAGAAAACAAACCACACACTTGACTTTATACTCACAGACAAACTCTTGTGCTTTAACTTCACATCTACACAACACAATAAACCACAAACTAACGCAGGGCTAGATGTAACACACGTGGTTTAAAACTTTCCACACGTGCCAGCATGACAAAACTTAGTGTATTTACTAATTGCCATATCAACATCTATATAGAGTTCATTTGCCCATATAATCTTTAAGGTTAGATTTGGCTTGCTGTCTGCAGTGGAGGGGCTCGAGGAAGCAGCTTCAACTCCAGCTCAGATAAACCCTCCAGTGGGACTACTAATGCTGGGATGAGGAGTATGGCAGCAAGATATCTGAATTATGATGGTGGAGCTGGGGAGGAGGAGAGACGCTAACAGCTGATGCCAGAGCAAGATGAGCGGCTGCTTATATGATCTGCAGTTCATTGAGAGATTAGATGTGTTACGACCCTGCGTTTTACTTGCTCGCCTACTGGTGGTGTTGGTCTTCTATGAGAGCGCAGGAGATTGCACACACCTGTTCCCTGTTCACCACTTAATCAAGGAGAGGATAAAACATTGGCCTCCACCACTCTTCTTCACTTCGTCCAGGGGATTGACAGCCTCTGGAGAAGTCACTTGTTGCGAACCTTTATATTGTCTACAGCCCATACCAACCTTTTCTCCTCCCCATCTGGATTATGATTTTTCCCCTTTGATTTTGAACCCTAGACTTCGTTATATTAATTTATCTGTATTTTGAAGACTAATAAAATATTGCAAGTCATTATTTAGTGTACTTGTATCCTTTATGTACGGTCGAAACGAGCTGGCCGTAACAGATGGGTTCACTCCTCCCAAAATTAAGTTTGTGAACTTCACTTATTTAATCATAGCAAAAGTAAATTTTTTACTGAAGTTCATTTTTCATCTTAGTTTTTAGTGTTTATATACAATGAGACAAATCTGATATTATTGCAATCTTATATCTGTTATTTAACAGTTTAACAGTTCTTTAATGCTGATCTAACCAGCAGAAGACACTAGCCGGGTTTACATCCCAGTTGTGCAGGAGGGGCATGTTGTCACACTGTGTTACAATGAGCCCCTATTAAATGTGCTATTCTATTCTATACTTTTATGAATTATATTTAGAAACCATGAGAAAAGGTGCATAAAGACAATGTTCAGAAATTGTATTTATTTATATAATTATATATTAATTATTATTATGTTTTGAATGTTGTATAGCTGTGCTTTCCGGTGTGTTCATTGTCAAATTCAAAAATTATTTTATTTTTAATTATTAAAAAATGGCATCATTTTATATGAAAAAGTTAATAATTGTATTTTATTGACAAAATATTTTAGTTTGTCTTGTTGGCTATATATTTTTTTGATTAGATCAGAATTTTAAGCTGTTGGTCATGTTAATGTGCTCCACCTATAGGGCATGTTGTCACATTTCACTTCCATTATTTTGGGGTAAATCAATAAAGAAAGTACACACTGTATTAATGAAACAAAAACAAAATTGTACTAGACATGTGGGAAATGAATGTGGGAAAAAATAAATACTATGAACCTAAGTTGATTTACTCAAACTCAGAAAGTCAAAAAGTGTTAGGTTGTGCCCCGCAAGTCTGGACGTCCAAAGACATTTGAAGACTAATGGTCATTACTGTTGTGACACTGACCTCTGCTGGTGGAAATGAGTTATTGGATGTGACAAGTTGGCAACATATTTCAAAACTGAATTCTATAGTGGCTTCAACATGAGATAATAATATTCACTAATTAATTTGCATCTCATTATTACTCTTCCTGTTTTGTCTAATTCATTGTAGTACAATATGACGGTCTCATCCATGAGATTTAACAATATTTTTGTTTTTACAACTATTACCCACTTTCCATGAATAGGTTTACATGCTTATTAACTTCAACTTGAACGTCAGAAAAAAATTATTTATACCTGTTTGTGGAATATTATATCCCACCACATTATGTTCAATAACATAACAATGTTCAACCTGCAATCATCTCCGTCTTGTTAGTGTAGCATAAGGTATGATAAATCATAATGACATAATCAGAGAGAATATTTTAGAATAAGAGTATATGTTCCTTAAAATACATAAACGGTAACCCCCCTGTAAATGAATGATATGTACAATAACAATTGGAGAAATTTGTTTTACATCCGTGCCACGAGATGTTTCAAAAAGTGGTGGGGACATGTCCAACCTACAAATTACTCCTATGTTAGAATAGAATAGAATAGAATAGAATAGAATAGAATAGAATAGAATAGAATAGAATAGAATAGAATAGAATAGAATAGAATAGAATAGAATAGAATAGAATATAGTGAATCGAAAATCGCAATATAGTGCATGTTTCGTGATCTGTTATAGAGTGAGAGATCTGTTATCAAAGGTGACTGTCTGTCCATATTTCAGAAATGAACATTTCTAAAACAATAGAGATCATGTGTTTAGCTAGCATCATGTATTAATTTGAGCTCGTTGAAGCAATTATTACAAGTTGTGATCCATAATGATTACAATATATGGAAAAATTTGGTACTAGGCGTCATCAAGTATTTGACATAAAGTCCACATACTGTGAAACGCAGCTTCAACTTCAATGTCAATTAATATTCAACAGAATCCAATATGGCTGAAAACAATCAAGTTAACATGAATCAGTTAACATGTATTTCATTACACCGTGTTCAACATCTACATCTGAGGCTTACTTTGGCATAAAGAGACAAACATTATCAGTGCAGAGAGAATGTTTAATAATATTTCTTCATAAAATAGACAATTGCCACTCCTACAGCCTAAAATATCAAGTAGCCTATAAAAGAACAAATCTGCTGACAACACTTGAGCTAAAAATCAAATAATCAGAATCAGAATCAGCTTTATTGGCCATGTTTGCAGAGACAAACTAGGAATTTGACTTGGTAACAACAAGGCTCTCAAATTACAACACTCATTAACTGCAACAGGCTACAACACTCACTTGACATATAAGCACAAAGTAGGAAATGTATGTTAAAACAGAATACTGTTATATATTTAGTCTGACAATACAGTGGAAATTACAAAGTGCAGGAGGGGGGATAGTGCAATATAAGTATTGTCTTAGAATTTTAAATAAAATAAAATAGAGCAGTGCAAGTCAGTACAATGATAATATATCATTTAATTAGTGCATGCAATAGAAAAAATGAAGTTTGCATGAGGTATAGATGAATAGAATAGATGAATCAGAATAGATGAATCAGTCACATTGATCTGTCCATAAATGACCACATTATACAGACATAAATAATACTGACAGCAGCTGCAAAAACTTTTTGTTAAACAGTGCATTATTTACTGTTTTACATTATGACACATTTCTTCAGGAAAATAAAAACTTCATATGATTAAAAACGTCACATTCAGAAATATTATCCCATTACCTGGACTGAGGAGTTCACTGCTTCACTAGTTCAAACTTCTTGCTTGCCAATTTCATTACATTGTTTAATGTGTAAATTCCAACACAGTTTAGCTACACCCCATAAATTACATCAATAATCAAATAAATCTGAGATTAACATCTGATATTTTGTGAATACTGGTAGGCAGAAATAAATAAATGACCTGTTTTAATGACCTTGTCTTGAACAGAAGTTTTGAAATTATTCAGTCAAAGGCCATCATTTAAGACTTATGAAATATGCTTTTTGTCCCACAGACAGTGTAGTTATGGTTATATACTAGCAGAGGCTAACTTCACCAAGCTAACCGGCCAAACCCATCATTGATTCCTGTAAGTCTCTCGACAGTCAGCAGAGGGAGCCATTAACACACACACAGGACTGAACACATTTAATCTCATTTCACATGTATAAGAGTCTTTGAAAATCCCTGAAAAAAAGTTTCATATCCTTTTATGGGTTGTGTTTTCTACAGACATGTGGTCTGTCTTAAAAAAAGATGAAAAACTTCTAGAAATTGCAAAAAAATTAAATGCTGAAATTCAGTAATCTGTAGTAAAAAAAAGAAAGCATTTATAAAACTCAAAATGGTTACAGGATTTGTTGGCATTTCTGAGTACTTTTGCACATAAATATGTATTTTTTCTGTTGTAATACTTGCCGTCTTTTTTTGCTTGTGTGTATTTCCTGCGGCAACAGAAGATCAACAGGACTAAAACTGTGACCAGAAGCAGCTGCAGAGTTTGGCTGGATTCTACAATGATTTCTGTTTTCTTTTTTTAATTAGAACATTATTTAAAAGGTTACACAATGTTAGTACAGCATTCTCCAACCCGTATTGTAACCATTTATTTGTAATATTCCAAGAATGTAAACAATAACATTCACCAAGTACACAATGGATGTTCCAAGAATGTTGTTCTAAGAACAAGTTCTCTCAACATTATGAAAACATTCATCAAGTAAAAACAATATCATTAAGAAGTTCCAAGAACATTGTTCTAAGAGTGTTTCACTCAACACCATAAGAATGCATATCAAATATTAATAATGTGATAAGAACATTCTATAAGGTTAAGCGTATTTGCTTGCTGTCTGCAGTGGAGGGGCTCGAGGAAGCTGTAAAAGCATGAGCCTGCCAGAGAATGCCAAGAATATATCGCTGAAACCCAAAGACCTCCAAGTGGGAGGAGCCTGTGCAGCAAGTGGGAGGAGCATGTGCCGCAAGTAGGCGGAGCCTCACGTTAGTGGGGTAAGTTATGGGTTAGGGTTAGACCGTCACTCCACCTATTATGCCCATATTACTGGTACATCCAGAGAGGGGGAGCTGGACTTTACGCTCCACCCATGGCTATGTGGTGCAGTGATGCCTGTATAATGAGGGCTGAAAACATTCCAGTGTTCCCGCCTTGGAGAAGAGCCAAACCTGTGGAAACATGTCCTATCACGCAGGAAAACTGCTTTAACTGCTGAAGTGATAGTTAAATTAAAGTAAGCTGGTTTTAATATGTTAACTGGATGAAATAACTAAATTCATAATTTTTTTGAGTAATTTAGGGTTTGTTGTTAAAAGCTATCAGGGACTAGATTGTTTTAGGTTTGAGAAAATAGTATAAGAAAAGTGATTTAATAATAAAAGCTTCATGAAGTGAAATTAAATTTATTCTGTTGCATTCCATTCAGTACAACGTTCATGAAATAATGCTGAAATATGAGAAAATACACAAACAATGACAGTTGTTTTTAAGGAAGCTGAATCACAAGCTCAAGAATCATTTCAGGTCTAGACAGGTTTTTATTAACATTAAATTAGCTGAATATTAAATTATTTTAGTTTCTAAAATTCATCCATTCTCTAAACCACTACCAGTTTTCTCCCAACTTATTTAACTTACAGTATCTATGATTACAGTAAGGTTAGAAGTATTTTAATGCATGTAGCATTGGTTCATTAATATTTGGGTCATAAGCCAGTAGTTGAGAAACACTTCTCTATACTGCAGTGAGACTTAATTATTGTTGACAAAATGTTAAAAGTAATTTTGCTCTTCAGCTCATAACACTTGAGTACACTACTTCATCATCTTCATTCCGTTTCTGTAAGAAAACACAAAAGTAAAATCAGGAACAGTGTTGATGAACAGATGCAAAACTGGAGAAAGAGGTTCATCTTACAGAGAATAACAAATTACAGAAAATCCATGGCGTTTATCATGATTATAAAGTTGAAAGTCAAGTCGATATACTGTATAGTGCTTTTTACAATACAGATTGTTTCAAAGCAGCTTCACAGTGATAACAGGAAAATAATGCAATAAAGTTAGTTTTTCTAAGAAAACAGTGTCATAGTCCAGCATAAGTAAGTTCAGTGATGGTTCATTTTTGTTGTATAAAAAGTTATACATTTTGTTAATTTATACATACAGCCGCTCTCGAGAGAAGTTCTCATATAATGGTGTCAATGCAGGCAGATCAGTAATATTGTTGAATATTAAATAATGTAAAATAAAATACAACAATGCAAAAACATGTTGACGTAAATTACATAATTTAACAGAATCTTTAAAACATTTATTCCTCAGAGTCTAAATGGTGTCTTTTCTTTCTTTTTTTCTTTTTTTCTTTTCTTTTTTTTTTTTGGACTGGTTTTTAAATGACAGGTTGAACAGGTTTTACTGTCAGCTGACAAACTGCAGTCTTTTCTGATGTTGCTACTGGATTATTTGTCATTTTTGTCTATTTCTTTCCAGTCAGATTTGTAAAGATGTGCGCACCTGTAACTGGTGTAGCTGAGCAGAAGTAGAAAGGGATGTCCACATGCTTATAATACAGACAGACGATGTCTTTAAATGAATCACTAGCATTAAATCTAAAATCATCTATAATTCATCTTAACATAGAGCAGAATCTTTGCTTAGGCTATGATAAGAGAGCAAGCACAGACAGGCATTGAGATTTGATTTGTGAATGATCATGAATGATCCATCAATGCACTGGTGCGGAGCTTTACAGGCAGCGAGACACAACGCACACAGCAACACTGTATCTTACCGTATTCTGTACATGACGTGCACAGAATGTTGTTGTAGCATAAAGTATTTCTTCAGTTTCAACTGTTTTAATAATCACATTTAACTATAAAAATTATACATGAACCTGAAATGGTGAAACATAAAAGACTCATTTCAACTGCAGTAATACTTACCACTTGGTGTTGCTTGTTTACGGTTCTTGATGTGCCAGAACACAATCCCTCCAGAAACTGCAATTATGGCCAGTAATAACGATAAAACTAGCACTGGTATAGAATATGAACGGTGAATCTGTTCTGTAATGAACAAACAGAAAACAGTATGTAGTTTACATTAGTCCTGCAAGTCTGACTTCAAACCTGAGACACCAGACAGCAGATCACGGAGATAATTGAATCTAATACAGTTAAAAAGTTAAAATTACAACTGGAGATACTCTTAAAATGTAAAGTAATGTTGGCCCTAACAGTCTTAAACAAGTTTAGGAAAATACTCAAATATGCTGACATTGTGTTGGGGTTATAGCTCACAAAGATAAACATAAAAAATAATCAATACAGGTCAGACCCTTACGGAACAAAAATATATAGGAATATACTGAAAAATATAATGCGATTGATCATGTATGCTATATTAATATATATATAAAATATTTGGTAACACTTTATTTTACAGTGTCATTGTTACAAATCTTACTTACCATAGTAATAACCTTACAATAAAGTGTAACCAAATATTTATAAATGAAGACAAAAGTAGCATTACATTTAATATTTACAAAGTTTTATCCTTTATTGTGTACGTATATTGCACATGCATGTTCCCATTGTGAATGTATGTTCACACATTTATATCTACACACATTCACGGAATGAGTTAGAACAGATTTCTAGTTCCCAGCATGCTTTGCTTGTAACTGTTAACGGAGAGCAAATGTTAAAATTAAATGTTATTTTAAATGTTCTATTATTTTGGAATTTAAAGGAAGCGATAAAAATTCTGTATTACAAATGTTTAAGGCCAGAGAAGTAGTTTGTTGAGGGTTGGTTTGTAATGAAGGACTACACGCCTGCGCACATATATTCAAATGCGCATACCTATAGACTTAACTTGTAATACGCATGTGAACGCCGTCAGCGTTCTCACAGGTTCGCATTTTAAAGTTTGCGTAGAGAGAACTTAAGGGTTTTCTGTTAGAACGATGTCGTGTTAGCGGCCTCTAAGTTTATAACTAATGATCGTTGCGACGGAAGTAAATCAATCAAAACTAACTTTAGCAGGACAAAACTTTATCCTAGAGCTGCTGTAAAGTCAAAACAATCTCTGTTACTGTAATTTCCTATTATCACTGTAAAGCTACTTTGAAACAATCTATATTGCTAAAAGAACTATATAAATGAAGATGACTGATTTTCTTTTCGTAAGGGGAAGACTGTAATCTCAGCTCTGCCGCACCTGCACATGTGTGACAGAGTTGACTGATGTTGTCCAGATGTGTGGTCTGGTTGCTGGTGGGATTGTAGATCACACAGCTGTAAGTGTTGTTATCCTGATATTCCACCTCCAGAGGTAGAGAGAGACTGATGCTGAGATCAGACACACTGATGCTGGACAATACACTGATTCCTTTGTACCAGGAGAGAGTCACATCACTCACATTCAACACTGAACACACCAGTGAACATCTGGACACTGATGATGATGATGATGATAAACAGTTTGAAGAGTAACGGGAAATGACAGGAATGGATAGAGGAGCTGGAAAACATGAAAGGACATGTAGGTTTTATCTCAGTATTATTATTAAAAATGAATAACAAAAATAACATGATACAGATGTTAATCAAAAAGAAACAAAAAATGTGAATGAAAGGCTGAAAAAAGAAATGCATGCATTTTGGGGGCATTTTAATGATCATTTATCATATCAGCAATTTTTGCATTTGTGATATGATTCATACCGTTTACTCACCATAGACAGTAACACTAAATCTCTTCAGTGTTTTTCTACTGCTGATGACGGTCAGTTCATAAAGTCCAGTGTGTTCAGATCTGATGTTTCTGATGATCAGAGATCCAGTTTGATTGTCTATCTGGAGTTTGTCTCTGAATATTCCATCATTACTGACAGATATATAGTTTATTTGGTCTCTTCTAAAGATTTCAGCTATTCTAGTGTTCTGAGGTCCAAACGTCCACAGTATCTGATCATCTCTCTGTACTTGAACATCAGTGTTTAGAGAGACAGAATCTCCATCAGTCACTGACTTCACTTCATCACCAAACACACCTGAAACAAATAAATTAATATTCTTTGTCAGAACAAACAAACAAACAAACAACTAAATAAAGTAGGAAGGAACCTTCTGGGCACTATTTTAACGATTCAAACACATGGTCTAAAGTGCAGGGCGCTAGTGCACTTATGGCGTGTCCGAATCCGCTTTTGTTAGTTTAACAATGGGAAAAATGGTCGGTGCCTGGCCCAATCAGGAGCTTGGCCCACCCTGCCCCCACACCACATAACAGCCAATCACAAAATTGGTGCTACATTAAATTCAGCTCCAGATATGTTATTTTCTGTTTTCTTCACAACCCCCTCTGTTTTCTTCAAGACAGACTTAGCTCATTCACTTCGCTACCTTTGAAGTAAACGGACATGCTGAATTATGAAGCAATATAACGACAGTAACAGCCAATGAACTTTATTAGAACTATTAGTGAACTTGATTACCTCTAGTAGCCTAATAAAACACAACATGCACAGATTTCTTGTTCCGAAAGAAAAACTTTGTGCTTTTTAGCTCATGAAAAAGCAATAACTGAACTGGACATGGATGAGTTTGTAACAGAAATCTCTAAAATGAGTAGAAAGCTAATGTTGTAAATAGGCCTATTATAGTGATATAAGTAGATCTTTTTCAAGACCTGCCCTGTTTTCAAATCTAAAGTTACTAAACTGATACAAGATCTGTTGTGTGCTAAAAAATAATATATATATATATATATATATATTGTGAGCAAAAAGCTGATGCTTATATAGATTCTATAGATAGAATATAGATATTACAAATGCAAAAAGAGAGAGTGTAAAAATAAACCTGTTAAAATATTTTAAAATAAAATATTGTAGCTATATATATATATATATATATATATATATATATATAGGCTATATATTAAGTTACTAAATAGCCTAGTTGCACAATATATTAAAAAAAAATATTAAAAATGAATAAAACACAAACACAACAATAACAAACAAACAACCCTAACAATTGCCTTAAATTTATGATATTAAAACTATATCAATAGAAATGTGAGACTAAAGCATTAAAGAAAAAGGTTTTGGCATGTATGTGTGATGCTGCCCGTTCTCTCTGTGTGTGTAATAAGCAGAGTGTGCGCGCGTTGTGGACTCGGCTACAGGCGCGTATTACTAACGCGCTCTTAATAACAATAATAATAATAACAAATAAAAATAAAACATTGCGCCATTGACTTTAGACCCGGGGCCTGTACCATGAAGCCGGTTTAGGTGGCTAGCCAGCTATGTTTCAGTTTAGTTTCCGCCAACCCTGGGTTTTAGGTACTATATAGCTCGGCTTGAATCGGTGTTCGTCGCCATGGTATCTTACGCTGCACGGCTAACCTGCTCCGGGGCAGGTTATGTTCTGGATTCAAGATCTCAGACTGAAGTTTGACCAATCAGCTGAGAGCAAAGAAACATATAGGTGACGTAACTTATTCCCAGTGTCTGTTGCAATGACTTCACCTTTTCTTCCAAATCCTGTGGACATCTCAGCGCAAATTGTTTGACGAGCACTTCGTAGAGAAAGAGTTTTTAGCCAGACAAAATCCCCTTGCCTGTCCTGATAGTTACTTGTATGAAAGATATAGATTTTCCGCGGAAGGAATGTCTTATCTTTGCGAACTTCTTGAGCCGGACATAAAGAATTTAACACGTCGAATTCATGCACTTACTGTACCGCAAATATTGCGTTGCATTTTTTTTTTTTTGCAAGTGGTACATTCCTGCACGGTGGGTGACGCACAGAAGCTCGGGGAAAACACGGTTTGTCGAACCATTCGTAAGGTGGTCCTCGCTCTGCAGGAGTACATGAATAGTTTCATTAATAGTGTTCCCCGGACATTTGTCGGCCATGTCCATAAAAGAGGGCTTTTATAAAATTGCCGGTAAGATATATTGATAGGGTGACATCACATGAACACTTTTTTTTTTTTTTTTTTAAAGCAAATTGCACAAATGTACTATACAATATAATACATGTTTAGAATTATTTTAAATGTTTATTATTATTCTGTTAATCTTATGATAGGATTCCCTAGCTTTCTTAGTACAAATACGTTCTATATTTATGTAAAATTATGTATATATGTATGTGTAGCCTATGTGTAATATAGCCTATAGCCTATTTTTATAATATATAAAAAATGAGCCTGTATCATTTTTTATATATTAAAAAAATAGGCTATAGGCTATATTATACATATAGGCTACATACATCCATAATTTTACATAAATATAGAACGTATTTGTTTAACTTACACATTAACAATCAGCAATCTTTCTCCAACAGTCTTCTCTTGCTTTGGCAGCAGAGACCGTATTGTTTCGAGCTTGAAATACATATTTAAATTCATCGTAATTCTGAATGATTATCTCTTGCAAGTTGCTCCTCCGCGGGAAAATATATCGCTCACGCTCTACCCGCGATTGGTTGTTCAGTGTCGACGTCACTCTTTTATGTGCACGTGCGCGTGGAGTAATCATAGCTTGAGGATCAAAGCCTGAGTTGTATGGGGTGAGATTTCGGTCACAATTCTGCGCGCGCAAAATCACATTTTGAGCGTGCAAAAGGGCATTTCGCACGCGCGTGAACTGAGTTTTGCGGAGAAATGTTCGTCTCGCAGATAAGAAAATATTGCGAGCGAACGAAAATCAATTTTGCATTTAAAATAAGTATTTGGATGTGCGCGGACGTTCTCTTTCGCGTGTGCAAAGTTTCACTTTCTTGCTCCTTTCATACCAGCCATGAGCGCTCTCTAAGCACAGACGGCTCGCTTGCTCAACACAACCCAGCGTTACAATATGCCATAATTCCAGCCAATCAGAGACGAGACTGCTAAATTCTAATTGGCTGGCTTGAAAACCAATCACAAGACTCCGTGCATCACCGACTGCAGAAGAGAACTAGTGCAGTTGAGTAAAGTTGGCAGTAAATTCACAGATTCGATTGTTGAATAACCATCAGGACAGCAGTGATGGGTGAACTAAATTTGGCAACAATACAGTGAATTACAGTAAAGTTATTGAATATTTATCATAAAAATCATAAAAATTATATATTTACAATAGTATATACAATTTAAAATATATATTTTACCAAAATAAGTGTTGTTGTATAACCTTCAGGACAGCAGTGATGTGTGAACTGAATTTGGCAACAATACAGTAAATTACAGTGAAGTTATTGAATATTTTTCATAAAAATCATAAAACTTCTACATTTACAATAGTATATACAATTTAAAATCTGTATTTTTCCCAAAATAAGTCTTGTAGTATAACCACCATCAGGACAGCAGTGATGTGTGAACTGAATTTGCCAACAATGCAGTGAATTACAGTGAAGTTTTTGAATATTTTTCATAAATAATAATCATAAAAAATATGCAAAACGATATTTATACTAAATAAGTGTTGTAGTATAACCATCAGAACAGCAGTGATGTGTGAACTGAATTTGATGACACTATAGTGTGTGACAGTGAAGTTATTGATTGTTTTCGTAGTAACGCTTTTCGGGTTTTGCACTTTTCAGACAGTCCCTTCGGATCTGTCTCGCTGCCGCCTGCGCATAGAGATCAATGTATTTTGTCCACTGCGAGGGAAAGCTCGTTTGGAGGAAAATTAGGTTGTAGCTGCTTGTCTACATTACTACGATTAAAAAGAGGTGTTATTTGTGCAGTAACAACGTTTAGCTCACGAGTTATTGACCCGGGAAGTTCGAATCTGTGAATTTACTGCCAACTTTACTCAACTGCACTAGTTCTCTTCCGCAGTCGGTGATGCAGGGAGTCTTGTGATTGATTTTCAAGCCAGCCAATCAGAATTTAGCAGTCTCGTCTCTGATTGGCTGGAATTATGGCATATTGTAACGCTGGGTTGTGTTGAGCAAGCGAGCCGTCTGTGCTTAGAGAGCGCTCACGGCTGATATGAAAAGAGCAAGAAAGTGAAACTTTGCACACGCGAAAGAGAACGTCCGCGCACATCCAAATACTTATTTTAAATGCAAAATTGATTTTCGTTCGCTCGCAATGTTTTCTTATCTGCGAGACGAACATTTCTCCGCAAAACTCAGTTCACGCGCGTGCGAAATGGCCTTTTGCACGCTCAAAATGTGATCTTGCGCGCGCAGAATTGTGACCGAAATCTCACCCCATAGAGTTGACAGAGAAAGTTGATGAGCTGCATCATGGTAGGCTACCAATAAAGCCTGATTGCATCGGTTTGGTTTTGTCAACTCAAAACTAATCCTGTAACCCCGAGTTTGTTCAGCTACCTTCATGGTACAGGCCCCAGGTTTTTGTTGGTCAATTTCAGATGCCTCAAAATAGCAACGCTTCAACAATGCGCCTCAACACACCTAGTTTTCAGACTAGCACGCCCATGGGCGCAAATGCATTTGCTATTTAAACAATGTGGCGCAGGACGTGAAAATGATAAGGGCAGAAACTAGCCAAACACATTTGCGTCGCACCTGGCGCTGCATTGCGCGGGGTGTGGCCATGATAGGGTCAATTGTGTTTTATTAAGTTGAAAAGTTAAATTCGGCGTTTCTACCTGACACTGTTAAAAAAAAAGAAAAGGGTTTGTGTAACCCACCCAATTAATTGAGGATATTACTATGTATTTTCATGTATAAGTTTTTTGTTTGTTTTGTTTTGATGTTTTTCCTTGCCTAATGCAAAAAATGTTCAGACATAGGCTACGTGTCATTATTTTTATTTTATTTATTTTATTATTTTGTTTTCGTTGAGGGACGAAACCTGTTATTTTCTTTTTTTAGAAAACAAAAAACAAAAACAAAAAACACTTAATCCAGAGTTTCTGACAGGAATTACAGCTGTTATGAACAGAAAAAAGACCGCCACGGCTAGTGAAGTGAAGTCAGATTCTGGCAGGGAGTCGAAATTCGGCACAACACCTGTTAAATCCTACTAATGGGCTACATTTGCATATATTGTAGGCTACTCTGTGTTTTTCCACTGTGCATGAGTGCATCTAATTGGAATATCATATATGGATTTGTGGTTCATTCACAAGTTGTCTCGAGTACGTATAGCCTACGCACAAACTATAAGCTGAAGGATTTCAATAAAGATTCGACTTACCATTTGTGGTCAGAATGCATAGACAGACGAAAGCAGTGTTTAAAATCATATTCCTCAAAATATGTCCGAACGATTTCTGATAAAAGAGTCCTCATAGTGCTGCTTTAAACGTGTTTTCGTCCGGATAAACAAAGTCCTCTAGCCTACAAAACTTCATGTTTTGTTTTCTGTGTCTGTCAGCTGATCCTGCTCAAAGGAGGAAGAGACGAGATGACGTGACTATTGCCTGCAGCAATACAGCGCTTATTATTATTATGTGAATTATTGGATAAACAATTATTTGTTCTTATTTAAGAACCATTTCATTTTAGATCATTTTAGGTGACATTTGTGACCCTGGACCACAAAACCAGTCACAAGTAGCACGGGTATGGCAATAGCCAACAATATGGGTCAAAATAATCGATTTTTCTTTTATGCCAAAAAATCATTAGGGTATTAAATCATGTTCCATGAAGATATTTTGTAAATTTCCTACCGTACATATATAAACCATTTATTTTTGTGAGTGAATGCAGCACAATCACACACATAAATGGACAACTTTAAAACATTTTCTCAATGTTTTTTTTTTTTGTTGTTTTTTTTTTGCACCCCCAGATTCCAGATTTTCAAATAGTTGTATCTCGCCAAATATTGTCCTATTCATGGGTTTCATCAGGCCCTTTCCACAGGTGTATAAAATCAAGCACCTATATGCAGACTGCATTGTGCTTCATTAATACACCTGTGGAAAGGGACCGGATGAAATCCATGAATACTAACAAACCATACATCAATCGAAAGTTTATTAATTCAGCTTTCAGATGAGGTATACATCTCAATTTCCAAAAATTGACCCATGTGACTGGTTTTGTGGTCCAGGGTCACATTTGCTTGTAACTCTTCAAAGTTAAACTTTTTTTTATATATATATATTTTCAACACTGAATCTAATACTACACATATTTAACTATTCAAAATGTGGTCCATCTCAGGCAATTTTATTTAAAATAGCATCACCATCCGAGATCTCCAAGTCACCAAGTCTCACCTCATAATCATCCTAATCTACATGTCTTTCCCACTTCCCCCACTCTCTCTCTCTTATGCTGAGATCCCCTGAAACTGGTCCAAAAATCTATCTGGTTTAATGTGAATAATTATCAGAATTACACGTGTTTGGTAACATTTGAAATGTCTCAGGTACAATGTCTCATTCACAAAGAAGTAAAACAGGTTTAGAAATATCTTGCACACAGGAGGGTGTGTCTTCCAGGCAAATGGCCTCCTGCTCTCAAAAGGTGTAAACTCTGAATGCAAATTATTCCCATTGTTAGCAGATGTTTCCATGTGAAAGAAGTTTCTGTCTATATAATGAAATGCAACAAGAGGCTCGACGCGATTCTGTAACCCAGACAAGCCCATGATGCGAAGTCGATTGAGTCGGGCTTACACTGACATGAACAGTTCCATTAAATGTTTTTATTTATTTATTTATTTTTATGCAGAAATAGCGTTAAAAAGCTTAGATTTCAGGCTGGACCAGCTAATTTGCAATCCTAAGCGACTGTTTTTATGGCAACAGAGCTTCTAATGGCAGTAATTTGGCGATTGGTCATCAGATACACAATTTTTTCCCCTTAAAACTCATCTTTGATAATCAAAATTACATATTTAAAGTTTTTTCCTGTGAAGAAAATATTTCTTCATGTCTTAAAATAGCTTGAATGTAAACTCTACACCCTTGCTTATTTTAGTAAATGAAGATCCACGAATATGCTAATTATTCCCTGCCTCCACTCAATCACACCAGCTCGGACAACCTGGGGCCTATACCTGGCCCTGAAGCCGGTTTAGGGTGCTAGCTATGTTTCAGTTTAGTTTGCGCCAACCCTGGGTTTTAGGCACCATGAAAGTGGTTTGGCTTTTAGCAGTGTTCATCGCCTAACTTACACTCCATGGCTAACCTGGTCCCTTTTAGAAATACTTAGAATAATAAATTTGTATGGTTTAGATATTATGTAATCATTATACCCTTAATCGATTACACACGTACAATTTTAGTTCATCAATTATTGTTACGCAGAGTGTAAATTAATAAATATATAAAAGTAAATATAGATATGCTTTAGAATCAATAGATGAAGCTATATAATGACTACATGTGAGCTTAAATGTTCAATTCTCTCTATACCTTTATCAACTGTAAACTAACTTCACAACTTTTACTTGCACTGATATACAGTAGCGAGACTATTTCTTTTAGTTGTCCTCTTTCATAGACAGCTATTTTCTTCTTGCTGTGTAAATTTGTTAAAATTCTTAATATTTGAATACTTTTATTTAATAAGTGAATTGCGCTGCTTCTCTCGTGAGAAATTAATTTCAATGAGTTTTAAATGAGTTTCACTCTTTCTCAGCATGTGATTGGCTGTTCGCTACTGATGTCACACCTGAACTCCTAAACTCAGGATCAAAGCCTGAGTTGACAGAGAAAGTTGATGATCAGCATCATGGTACCAACAAAGCCTGGTTGGATTGGTTTGGTGTTGTCAACTCGAAACTAATCCTGCAACCCTGAGTTTGTTCAACTACCATGGTACGGGCACTACACAATGGCAAGTGGAAATATTGATTTAATTCATATGCTTGAACCAGAAACTGATTCAGAATAAGAAGAGGAAGAGGAAGAGCACATGAATTTACCAACGCTAAGCTGGTGTGTTCCAAAATAATGACAAAATTCGCATTTAGGAGATATAAACATTCAAAACGTACAGTCTCTCACTTCCGCTAAAATGGATCATGGATTTTTTCACCGCAGACTTCAGCTTCTCATTAGCCTGGAAATCCAGACCTAAATCTGAAAGATTAAAGGACAAGTTCGGTATTTTACACTTAAAGCCCTGTTTTCAGATCGTTTCTGATGAAATACAATGGTTAAGATTGAACTTTGGACAAATGCTGCTGTCCCGAGAATTTTAGGTTTTTGTGTTAGCAATTGGCAAAGGTGCATTATCACCACCAACTGGGCTGGAGAGTCTATTATTCAAGCTCTCAACGGAAGAATGTACGGGTGTAAGGCGTTTGGAAAAATAGGTCCACAGTTTTACAACGAATGGTAAAACACCGGTTTGAAAGCATATTTTGCAGCGATTTTTGTGTGAGCATATCAGTGAACACCCCTGACCACTCTGTGAGTTTCACGTCTTTGTAAACGAACGATTTTTCCAGTGCACCCTATGCAACCGTTGTATAGGTGGGGGGTATGGAAGTAAAATAATGTCAAATGTTTTTGAAATAAAAAGCCTGTTGAATTGCACTACTTGGAAAAAAAAATAGGCATTGCATTAACCATGCTCGCATTTTAATGCATTGTATTTTTAGTGCTTACATTTTTATGGGCTGAAATTCAACATGGTTGAATATTTAAGCTGTGAATATTTCAATTAAAAACATTTCAAACACCTTTTCATTATTAAAAATTCAATAATCCATATTCACCTTTCATATTTCACTTCCAAAATATTCAAACTGTTTAAAAATACAACCAATAATATTCAACAGGCAATTTTCGGTCCATTTTATTTCGCTTTGCAAATTCGCTTCCACAAATTCAGTGGTTCAAATTCGACAGTAAATTCAACATCGACGTCCAGGAACTGCAGGAAAAGCAGTAGATTGCCGAGCATACTCTCCATCTGCTGTTAGTCTACCTCACCATCAGATGGTGCAAAAGCGCGTGTTGAAGACCAGCAACAGTTAGAACAAGTCATTCATTCATAAAACTCATTTACAGCCATGTAAGTGTATTTGTGATTATTATGACGGCTGTTTTATGTTAAATTCAGTGTCTTCACGGTTACTTTTCCTGTGTAGCCTACATCTTTCTCTACCGTATCTGTTCATTTCTCTGTATTTCAGTAACATCAGTGTGTAAAGTGACAGTATCTCCCTCCATCACTGATATCGTCTCAGTTTCTTCTGTATAAACACCAGACACACCTGGAACAAAACAGTCAGCACAACATAGTCACAGATTATTAGATATCTTTCAGAGTTTATTTGGAGAAAGACAAAATAAAACACCACAATAATTTCTTAAACCTAAGATTTTAAACAAAGTACATAAAAAGCTAAAGATACAACAAATTGCCCTTACCTTTAGATTAAAGATGTAAGATGTCGATCCAGGGTCCTCGGTGGTGCCTCTAAACAGTTCAGTCCTGGGTTTGAATGCACAGGGCGTTTGCTAATAATATGTCATTACAAAAATTCATGAAATAGCCTACTGATATAGGAAAAAAAATACTTTAGACTTGTTTTACGAAGTTTTACGAATCACCACAACATGATGATAAACGCTCTATTTAAAAAGATTCAGAATAATACAAATACAGTCAATTCCGATGGAGTTGAGCCTTAGTGGAAGATCTTCGCCAGCGCCTTTCTCTCCTTCTTCTCCGTCTTACTCTTTGCGTTGTCCCTCCGGAGGTGTTCAACTATAAGATCGTCCATAAAAATCTCAACCTTGTCTGTTACATTAACATTTCTTATTTCTGGGTCATCTCCATCCGTTACATTCAATGCAGACAGTCTTTAATATACCATTTCTGGGGGTTTATCAGAAGAAGATTTATCAGAAGACTTCATAATCATTTGTTCTCGAATATTTATTACAGTGGTCAAGTAAACTCTTCATCTATATAAAACAAAATAACAAACCACCAGTTATGCAAATTAGACAGACAAATTTGTGAAAGTCTGATATTCAAGGTGGTTTTGCAACATTTATGCAAAACAACCATCAAAATAAATAAAAAATTGGAAAAACTAAAACTACAATCTAAAATGAATCCAACAGCAAATTCTCACAGAAAACATAGGCAAACATTCATGAACGAACAGGGGCCTGTTTCAATAAGGAGGTTCAACCAACTCTGAGTTAAAACTTGAACTCTGAGTTGATTTTCCCTGAGATGGGAAACTCTGAGTTTTCGGTTTCAGAACAGCTGAATTTAGTTCGTTTAATCGACTCTGAGTAGGTTGACTGAGTTAAGTGCGTGCACCATGACTATGAAAAGACATGATCAGTGGAGCTCCGAAATTACGATTCACCATGGCAACAGCACCCGACAAAAAGACATCAATACACAAGTATAATTCTCAATCACTGTTATATTATCAGGATAAAACTGACAGAAAGGTAAGTTATTGAACTAATACTCATTTTCATGGTATCCCACAGACAAAAAATAAATAAAAAATAAATAAAAAGAACATGACAGCAACTAAACATGAACATTAAAACCATAATTCAATCAGTTAAATATTTAAGCATAAAAGGTTCATGGCTGTTATGCTACATGACTTTACAAACATTTCAGATATTAATTAAATATAATAATAATAAATTCAGTGTCTATTTGTATGTTGTATAATGCTCTTTTCACATAATTAAATGTTCTCAATCCAACTTAATTGTTAAATTTTTTTATTAGGCTAATGAAATTAACATTTTACTTCTACTCCACCAAAAGAGGCTGGACCACCACTGATAGATGAAGAGGAGATACACACTACTGGAAGAATATTAAAATCCAACAGGAAAAATAATTACTGTTGCTTTTGTATTTGAAGGGGGAAAAAAAAGATGACCAGATAAATAGTGAATAATTTGTGTATTTAACAGCTGTGGTGGTTACGGCATATATCTCTACTCTTCCATCTGGCATCCTCCCATTCCATAAAGTAATCTGGTTCATTTTTGGAAGGTGCGATGATGTGTGTCATCAATGCATCCAACCACACTGGAAATCCTAAAGGAAATTCTAATTATTAGGTTACTTCCAGAGGTCACAGCAAGATGTTATCAAGTGAACATCATTTATCAGATTAGCCTCATTTAAACCGAATTCTCCACCACTGACCTGCAATCCTGTGAATCTCTTCTTTCATCTCACAGATTTGTGTCGTGGAAACACAAAAACTCACAGAAAGTGTGTGAGAGCGAGGCACACATTCCTTTCCACTTTGAAACAGTGGCCTTACTAATGTGCTCTACATCTCTGATGTTATATAAAAATGTGCAATGAATGAATGCACTGCAAAAAAATTGCTTTTCCTCATTTCAGGGTTAACATACTCAAAGTTTTCACTTAACCTCCCGAAACAGGCCCCTGAACTCTTCAAGATAAACAAAGCTTTTGAAACTTTTAATCAATTGAACCAATTGCTTCGGATTCACTTTTTCGAAGCGCTCGAAACACCACACACTGATGACCTCTATTGGACAAACAGTGTAAATGCTATGAAAACTCAGCCAAAACAACCATACAGCTTTTAAAAACCAATTGCAAATGTTTTATTGAAAGTGTAATCTATCAAATGTAATTTATAAATCACTTAATAATATGAAATGTCTGTATAGTAGGTGTTTTAGTTATAACCATTGACATTTCAGCACGTTTCGAAACATTAGGCCATTTGTTCACTGAAATCAGCCCAACTTTTGCAGTTTATTTTATACACGATCCGAATCACTGGGTCGAAACAAATGATTCGCAAACGTTTCTATGCTTTACGAAGCATTTGCGTTTCGAAAGCGCCAATTTGATAGGCTAGTAGTTGTTAGAGGTATTTTTGTAACGTGACTCACATTCAAAACTGAACACAACAGCACACATTTAGACACGGATTCTCTTAATGATGAACAACACTGTGAAGAGTCTCTGCTGAAGGCAGCAACAACAGGTAGACAAAAACATGAGCAAAACTAATTGTAATTTAGGACAACCTAAAGATTGTTGATAATTTAAGTTCAATGAATGTACAAATATATATTTAACAAGTAATAGCTATGTGTGCATGTGTGAATAATTGTTACCGGACAATCATGGTTCTGACCTTTGAATAGAGTCAGAAGACGAACACAAATTCTTCACAGTGATCAAGATGGCGGCATTATATCCGCTTTGAGGCGAGTAGAATCAGCGGAAAATACAAGTTGGACAATGATATTTGTGAATAAAATAATGTTTTTTTTTTATTAAATGATTCATTGGTGAAGCAAATTCAAAAAGCATGAGTGAAGGACACGGCTAATGTCAATATAAGTTTAGCATCTGCACGTGATTTCACAAGCGTTATAGCGAGGCTACTGTAAGATAACAAACAAGTTAAAGATAGATATTGGAAGAAGGTCAAGTGCGTGTGGTTGTGCAGTGTGTACAACCCTGTTTCAGTCATCTAGAAATACTTTTATACCTCCACAAAACAAGAAATTAAGTAAACCAAGGGTGAAATGAAGTGGTTCGAATGTAGACTAATTTAGATGGGTGTGAAATACAGCAGGCAGTCGGTCAGAATTGTATGAGTTGACTCTAAGTTGAAGAGACACACCGAGCAGGGTCTAAGTTTAATTTTGTTTACTGAAGAGCTGGTTGAGTTTACATGTGTGGTTTTGACATGTACACACACATCAACTCAATATATACTTCAACTGAATAGTAATAGAACATGGATTAACCACAATAAAGCTGCCCAAGCTGCGTCTCCTCTCCAACATGGTTCCGCTTCAGCTATGGTAACATTGTGCGTTGTGATTGGTCAGGATCATCCGGGAACTTTAAGGGCATCCAGGCCTTATGTAGAAAGGGTGAAATATAAACATCTGATATGAAGCAGGGGGTCAATGTTCCGGAAAACATTGAAGCTTCCCCGGGCGCCGCCATTGATTAGCAGACCATCACCTGCTGTTAGCATTCCATTGACTCCCATTCATTTTGGCATCACTTTGACAGCGAATAACTTTACATCTGAGGCGTTTAAAGACTCCATTTGTCCATCATTTATTTATAAAGAGTCACGACAATGTATAAAAGGCTCCATTACCTTGTATCTTACGTTATGGCCCCGTAGAAGCCGTTTTTGTAAAAATAGGCTAACGATTGCGTCATAACCACGCGACTCTCTGTCGCACAGTAGAGAAATTACCGTATGGACAGGAGGAGAAGCTTGCGCGCAATCGGGGGGACGTGGAGGCAAAATGACAAAATAATTAATAAGAATACTTAGCAATAGTTTCTCCTGCTCCTAGCTCATGGACAGCTCCTACTCACGCTCTCCGTCTCTGCAAGTTTCGGAAGGGAATGATTCAGATTTCTCTTGGCACAGCTACTAGAAGACAGACGGGTTGCTCACGTCACATCTACGTCGTCAAGCTCAGTTTGAGTCTGCGCAGTACGCTCGACCATCAGGAAGAGCTTCTAATTGACTTCACGTTTCTCCGTTGAAACCTATGGGGTCGCTGTGTCCAGTTTATATACTGTCTATGATATGAAGCAGACACTAGCTGAAACATAATGCAATAATCAATAGGCAATCAAACACAATCAAACACACTTAAAAATTATAAGCACACTAAATTATATAAAAAGAGGGTATTAAATGCATAATAAAATAGCAATACTTGTTTTGTATTTGTCCATTCATTTAATCTTTTAATTGAGTAAATATGTTAAAAATCATTAAATCATATTTTAATCAACATAAACAGCAACATTGAATCTCTTGTATGAAGTTCCTCTGATGTTGCTGATGATAGATAGTTTATAAAGTCCGGTGTGTTCAGATCTGATGTTTCTGATGACTATCCCTCTGGAGTCTGTATTTGAATTTCACATTACTGTTATGAATATTATATTATTTCATCCGGTGACATTTCACACTGATATATTTTCTATTCTATAATAAGCATACTTTTCATTTTAGAACTATTAAAAATTTTCAAAATTAAATTTAGGCTTTAAGTTGTAAAACTAATTTGCATAAAAAGTTTTTTTTCTTGTAAGTTAGTAATATAGTGATACTTGCCCTCTGGTTTTTCTCGGTTGCATTTCTTGCAGCAACAGTAAAACACACACGCAGAAATGAACAGCAGAAGCAGCATCAGCGCACAAACTACTGTTGTAACGGGTATAAACTGAACTGGAGTCTGTGTCGTTTCTGTAAAAAAAAAAAAAGAGAAAATGGTCAATCCTTTCAGTTGGACTTTAGACACAATATGAACTGAACAATTATAAAGAAAATATGTTGAAAATGTTGCTGCTGCCATACCTACACGTGTGTGACAGAATATATAGGCATATATATATATGTATATATATATGTGTGTGTGTGTGTGTGTGTGTGTTTTTTTTAATATATATTTATTATTGATTAAGTATCTGATGATTTTTAATAACTGCAGATTCTTCGTCTATAATAAATAAAAGATATATGAAAAAAATATACACAGATGTGGCACAATAATTTCAACAAGATACTAAAAAAGATAATCGGATGATAATGTTATTTTCAAAGTTATATTGTTTTGTGAATGTTTGGTGAATGTTTCTACCAGAAAAACCCAATAGTAACACAAGGAGGCGAGTTTCCTGATGCATTTTATATTCTCACTTTCTAAAACAGAACCACATTAAAATAATTCAATTATTTTTTAATTAAACAATTAATATACAACATAAAATAACATAATTTATTTTGTAGTTCTCTATAACCAATAAATAATATTGATCATCATATTTTATTGTCTCTGCCGAACATTAAACACATACTTCAGAGAAAAAGTTCAATATTATTCACTTTACTCACTATAGACAGTAACACTGAATCTATTGAATGAAGTTCCTCTGGTGGTGAGGATTCGCATTTTATAAAGTCCAGAGTGTTCAGTTCTGATGTTTCTGATGGTCAGAGATCCAGTTTGATTGTCCATCTGGAGTCTTTTCTCAAATATCATATCAGTGTCATCCATATAGATGTTCTGTCTGCGGATTTGAGCAATACGAGTCTCTTCATCTCCAAACATCCACAGTATCTGATCATCTCTCTGTATTTCAGTAACATCAGTGTTTAGAGTGACAGAATCTCCTTCCATCACTGAAACTGACTTCATTTCATCTGTCTCAACTCCAAACATACCTAAACAAGAATAAAATAAAAACAATAAAAAATTAAAAGACAGAGACTTTATATAATATAATTTCCTGTTTAATCATGTACTTCTAAAAGGTAAAAAAAAAAAAAAAATGTATCTCTTGTGAAATTGCATTTAAATAAATGCTCTACATTTTCTGATTAAAAGTGTTAAGAGTGTCTCACCGCTCAGAACAAACAGGATCAGAACACACAGATGAGAAGACATTGTGACAGAAACAAACGTCCAGCCGAGAGTCTCTTCAGACACAGAAGAGCAACTTCCTGATTAAAAAGTTATATTTCTGAAGTATAGATTGCTAAATCAAAAGCCAACTGGATTTGTTCTCTATCTGGGCTTTGCTGACTAAGTTCAATGTATTCTTCAACTTCCTCTTAATATCTCAGTAACTCCCACGGTGTATCTCATGAACAAATGTTTCATCACAATGATGAATGTCTTTTTAAACGATTTGAATAAGCGATTGAAATACTGATTGGCTGAAAATTAAATATCATTCAATTAAATAGTTTATATATATATATATATATATATAAAAACACACACACATGAGAAATCAAAGGTTCATTGATTTAATTTTGTCTATGACACAGTTTTAGTATAATTTTAGTAGATTCATCTATAGGCAACAAATTACCTGCATTTCAGGTAATCAAATGCATTTTACATTTTAATGTTAATTCATTCATCTTACAACCTAAAGACCTTGTTAAACTGTATGATGGTTTTGGTGAAATCAGTGTTGAATGAGGAATTATGAGGAGTGACTGGTGTCAGATCCAAGATGATCTCTGTTTTCTGACAATACTTCTCATCTAAAAACTTGACATCAGATGCTGCTTTCTGGCATTTCACACATATTTTAGGTTATATAATGAGCATTAATATATATGCATTATATAATTATATAAGCATTATATAATGAGCTCTTAAACAATGCAAAGCACCCGGAGTCGATCGCATAGAAGGGGACCTAATTCGGCTAAGAGGCCAGACACTAGTTAAGGTAATGCACAACATCTGCAATAAAATATGGAAAACCGGGCAATTCCCTAAACTGTGGACACAGTCCTTGATAGTAGTCATCCCTAAAAAAAGGCGAACACAACAAAATGTGAGAATAATAGAACTATCAGCATCATTTGTCACGCTAGTAAGATTATACTGGAAATCATACGTAGCAGGATGAAACCGCGTATTAAAGGGAACAAGCCGGCTTTAGGCCAAGTCGGGGTACAATCGAGCAAATATTCTCACTAAGGTTATTGGCAGAAAAATATACCAAATTGCAAAATGGCGAGCTGTACATGATCTTCATTGACTTCAAGAAAGCATTCGATAGAGTGTGGCATGAAGCACTTTGGGCGATCTTGCATCACTACGGTTTGCAACCAAAGCTGATCGGTTTGTTGGAAGACCTATATAAACGAGCCGAGAGCGCAGTAATCGTGGGCCATGATACAACGGAGTGGTTTAAACAAACAGTCGGGGTTAGACAGGGTTGCATAATGTCACCAGATCTATTCAACCTGTATTTGGAACACATCATGAGACTTGCCCTAGACAGACAAAACATGGAAAATGTCGGAGCAAGTGTCGGCGGAAGGCAGCTCAGCAACTTAAGATTTGCCGACGACATTGGTCTCATAGCTGAAACTCTGCAAAATAGCCAAGTATTAATCGACCGCGTAAACGAGGAGAGCACCAGGTTCGGACAAGAGATCCACAATACAAAGACTGAATGGATGCGGGTAAGATCAACACCTAAAGAAGGCGAGGTAATTGAACAACAACACGTCTTGCTGAGAGGAGAACCGCTCACAGAAGTAAAGACCGTCAAGTACCTGGGAGCAACAATAGCTGCAAATGGAGACTGTATGCAAGATATTCGCATCAGAACCGCGACAGCGCTCAGTTCAATGGGCATGGAAAGGCAGAGGAATCAGCATACACACCAAGATGCGCTTGTATAAAGCACTGATCCAGCCAATAGCGCTATACGGCTGTGAAACTTGGACCCTTAAAAAACCGGAAGAGAAAAAACTCCTTGTATTCGAAATGGCCGCCCTAAGGAAGATACTCAGGGTTAGCAGATTAGACAAAATCCGTAACGAGATAATGCGACAGCGTACGGGGTGCCATCAAACGATTGTGCAAGTAGTACATGAGAGGCAGCATAGGTGGCTAGGACATGTGCTGAGAATGAAAGAAGAGCATATAGTGAGGACGGTACTACAAGGAAAAGTAGATGGTAAAAGAAAACAAGGAAAACCGAAGGCCACATGGATAAGATTGATCGAATATCGGACAAGTATGAGTTTACACCAAGCATCAATTGTGGCACGGGACAGAAATATTTGGAGAGAACTAGGTGAACGTATTGGAGCCCACGTCGGACTCACCAGCTGAGTGCTGATAAGGCGTAGAAGAAGAAGAAGAAGAAGATAATGAGCATATTTTTCATTTCAAAATTATTCACATAGTTAAAATTTCAATTTTGGCTCTTAATTTTAAAACAATGTTTGCATATAAGAGTTATTTTAATGTCCTGTCACATGCAGAAATGAGCAGCGGCACACAAACAACTGTTATAATGAAATATGAATCCTGTAACATTTCTGTAATAAAGTGAAAACACCAGTGAACATCTGGACTCTGAAGATCTCCCTGATGATGATGATGATGATGATGATGATGAAGAGTCTGAATAGTTATTTTAGCATCAGAGTTAGAGTGACAGAATCTCCATCACTGACACTGACTTCACTTCATCTGTATCACAAAACACACATGAAGAACATATAAAAGTTTCCCAGACACATAATTATGTTATTTATACAGAGATGATCTATTAAACAAAATCTGTCAGTAAACATTCCACATATAATAATAAACAGTGTACAAACTAGAAGTGATTTCTATTTACTCACGGCAAAGGCCGAACAGGAACAGAACACAGATGAGAGGAAATCATTCTGACTTTACTCA
Source organism: Leuciscus leuciscus (assembly GCF_965113295.1). Classification (NCBI taxonomy): domain Eukaryota; kingdom Metazoa; phylum Chordata; class Actinopteri; order Cypriniformes; family Leuciscidae; genus Leuciscus; species Leuciscus leuciscus. The sequence continues at coordinate 21,316,420 of NC_138739.1, read as the reverse complement.
ACTTCAACAGAAAACTCTTTTACGACAGAGCGGTGATGAATTTTTAATGAACTAATCATAATTCTAACATCTAACTTTACTTCCCTTTTAGGCCTAACATTCTAACACTTTGAACCAAATGTACTGAAACGCTCTATTCTTTGCCTATTATGGAAAATTCTGAAGTGCTGACGATGACAAAATCAAAAATATACTGTCTGTATTATGTCATGATATATTGAGTAATCAACTTAACTCTTAACCCTTTTCAATGATATTTTTGCTTATGCCAGTGACAGAGGGTAAAGAGGTGGGTGTCACGGTTGTTGAATGCATTGTTTTCTTCTTGTCTCGTGTCATTGTTGTCTATGTGTGAGTGGGCGTTGTCCCGCTCACGTGTCCGTCAGCGCTCCAGCTGATCATCATCATCATCAAATCACTGTTCACAGCTGCGATTCATTTCCGTTCCTATATATACTCACACCATTCTCTGTTCCAGTGTCGGATTGTTTGTTGATGTCCTGTGACTTGCCGTGTCTGTTTCCCCGTGGAGTTGCCGTGTCTGTGTTCGCCTTGCCTTGTCTTCCTGCCGTTGTGTTCGTCATCCTTGGGTTCACCGCACTCCAGCACCGGGATTGGGATTCACCACTATCACCGCACCAGCGCACCACAGACCATCAAGTCCCTGCCTGAGTCTGAATCGCCGCCTTCCTGTTCTTTCTGTTGTGTGTACGTTGGAGAATAAATATCACTTTGAGTATCTGCGATTGCTTCCTGTTTATTCTATCATGACAGAACAATCCGACCATTCCATGGAAGCAGCAGGTGGCGCCGCAGCAACGATGGACGACTTTGTTCGTGCAAGTATTCAAAGGATGGATGCTCAGGACCGCCAGCAAGGAGAAGCGGCGCGCGCGATTCAGGCTCTCGTCACGCAGGTGTCCGAGCTGACCCAGCGTTTTCAACAGCTGCAACCTCCCGCTGCGCCAGCCGCACCGGCCGTCCCTCCCACACCACCGATGCCCGCCTCCCAGTCCGAGCCACGCCTCCCGACTCCTGAGCCATACTCTGGTGAGCCTAACTTTTGCCGGCCGTTTTTGACTCGATGCAGCATGCATTTTGCTCTCCAGCCCAGAACCTTTGAGGGAGAGAAATCTAAAGTGGCGTTTGTCCTCACGTTACTGACTGGGAGAGCGGCACTATGGGGGACGGCGGTGTGGGAGAACCAAGAACCATGCTGTTCCTCGTTCCAGGAGCTCTCTCTGGAGATGAGAAGAGTTTTTGACCGCGCGGTTGCGGGGAGAGAGGCTGCCAGGGTCTTGTCTGAACTACGTCAGCGAGAACGATCTGTTTCGGATTATGCCATCGAGTTCAAGACCCTGGCGGCCGAGTGTCGCTGGACCGAGGAAGCGCAGTGGGATAGGTTCCTGCATGGGCTGGCCGACCGCGTCCAGAGGGAGATCTACGCCCTGGACCTGCCCCCCTCACTGAACGGACTCATCGACCTGGCTCTGAGGGTGGACGCCCGATTAGCCCGGGTCGGACCACGCGCTCCACCCAGCCTGCCTCGTGGGGGGGTGGAACATCAATGGTCCAGCGGCATGGACGCGGCCGGTCCCTCCGATCCCGAGCCCATGCAGGTGGGTCGAGCTCGGCTTTCCCGGGAGGAGAGGGAGAGGCGGAGATCCCTTGGCCTTTGCCTGTACTGCGGGGGCGCGGGACATTTCGCTAACAACTGCCCGGTAAAAGGCCAAGCCCGATAGTAAGTATGAGGCTACTATCGGGTGGGATCTCCGCCGAAAAGTCCTCATCTACGTCCACCATCCTCCCGGGAAGACTTAGATGGTCTGGTCACGATCATCACTGCACCGCACTGGTGGACTCTGGGGCTGAAGGTAATTTCATGGATCGCACCTTTGCACTGCAGTTTCAAGTCCCACTCAGAACACTTCCCCAGAGAATCACCGTACATGCACTCAATGGACAGTCACTACCTACCATCTCCCAGGCCACCGAGAACATCACGCTCATCACCTCAGGGAATCATGCAGAGACGATATCATTTTTCATCACAGACTCACATCACACACCCGTTGTCCTGGGTCACCCCTGGCTCAACCAACACAACCCCCGCATTGACTGGAAACAAAGATCCATATCAGCCTGGAGCGCTGAGTGTCATAAGTCTTGTCTTGTGTCTGCCTGTTCTGTTGTCTCTGTTCCTGTGTTGCAGGAGGAAGCAGTGGATTTATCAAACGTGCCCGTGGAGTACCGTGACCTGAGGGAAGTGTTCAGTAAGTCAAGGGCTGCTTCTCTTCCTCCGCACCGTCCCTACGACTGTGCTATAGATTTACTGTCAGGTAAGTCTCCGCCTAAAGGCAAGATTTATTCACTCTCGGTTCCGGAGAGGGAGGCTATGGAGAAATATATTTCTGATTCTCTAGCATCCGGGTTCATCCAACCTTCCTCATCTCCAGCGGGGGCGGGGTTCTTTTTTGTGGGGAAGAAGGATGGATCGCTGCGACCTTGTATTGATTACCGGGGACTGAACAACATCACGGTAAAGAATACTTATCCTTTGCCGTTGATGTCTTCAGCCTTCGAGAGGTTGCAGGGAGCATCCATCTTCACAAAACTGGACTTACGTAATGCTTATCATTTGGTCCGTATCAGGAAGGGGGATGAATGGAAGACTGCCTTCAACACCCCTAGGGGGCACTTTGAATACTTGGTCATGCCTTTCGGTTTGTCCAACAGTCCCGCAGTCTTCCAAGCGCTCGTCAATGACGTGCTGCGAGACATGATCGATCAGTTTATTTATGTTTACCTGGATGACATTCTGATCTTTTCCTCGTCTCTCCAGGAACACGTGCAGCACGTCCGACGGGTACTCCAAAGGTTGCTAGAGAATGGGCTTTTTGTCAAGGCGGAGAAATGCGCTTTTCATGCACAGTCGGTCCCTTTCTTAGGACACATCGTGTCGGCTGAGGGTATGCGTATGGATCCTGACAAAGTTAAGGCTGTGGTAGAGTGGCCAAACCCAGATTCCCGTAAGGCCCTACAGAGGTTTCTGGGGTTCGCCAATTTCTACCGGCGTTTTATTCGCAACTTTAGCCAACTAGCCGCACCTCTGACTGCCTTGACCTCCCCAGAACTGCGTTCAGGTGGTCGGAAGCAGCCGAGACTGCTTTTTCCAACCTCAAGAGTCGCTTTGTTTCGGCTCCCATCTTAATCGCCCCTGATTCCTCACGTCAGTTTGTGGTGGAGGTCGACGCGTCAGAGGTGGGGGTAGGCGCAGTTCTTTCTCAACGCTCACCTTCAGACAACAAGATGCATCCATGCGCGTTTTTATCTCATCGTTTATCACCTGCTGAACAAAATTACGACATTGGCAACAGGGAGTTGTTGGCGGTCAAGCTAGCCTTGGAAGAATGGCGTCATTGGTTAGAGGGGTCCGGGGTACCCTTTATCGTCTGGACGGATCATAAGAATCTGGAGTACATTAGATCCGCCAAGAGGTTGAACTCCAGGCAGGCTCGGTGGGCACTTTTTTTCGGCCGTTTTGATTTTACCCTCTCGTATCGTCCGGGTTCCAAAAACGTCAAACCCGATTCTTTATCGCGTATTTTTGATAGATCCGAACACGCACCTACTCCCGAGCATATTTTTCCTGAGACCCTAATTATCTCTACGCTCACTTGGGAGGTCGAAGCGAGAGTCAAGAAGGCTCTAGAAGGGGTAACGCCTCCGATCCGGTGCCCATCGAACCGCTTATTTGTGCCGGAGGAACTACGTCCAGACGTTATTCGGTGGGGTCATTGTTCTAGCCTAGCCTGTCATCCAGGAGTTAGTCGCACCCTTTATTTGGTCAAACAACGATTCTGGTGGCCGCTTATGGCTCGCGATGTTCACGATTTTGTTTTGGCTTGCTCAGTTTGTGCTATTGGCAAGTCGTCCAATCGACCCCCAGATGGGTTACTCCAACCGCTGTCGGTGCCTTCGAGACCCTGGTCCCATATCGCACTAGATTTTGTTACCGCCCTCCCACCCTCCCAGGGTAACACGGTAGTTTTAACCGTGGTGGACCGATTCTCGAAGGCAGCCCACTTTGTTCCCTTGCCCAAATTACCTTCAGCCAAGGAGACAGCGGTTGTAGTCGTTAATCACGTCTTTCGGTTACATGGCCTCCCGACAGACGTGGTTTCCGACAGGGGTCCCCAATTTGTGTCCAAATTTTGGCGAGAGTTTTGTAGGTTGCTGGGGGCGACGGTCAGTCTGTCTTCTGGGTTTCACCCCCAGAGCAATGGCCAAACTGAGAGAGCCAACCAAGACCTGGAGAGAACTTTGCGATGTACGGCTGCCAGGAATCCTTCCTCCTGGAGTCAACAACTGCCTATGGTGGAGTACGCCCACAATTCGTTGCCAGTGTCTGCTACGGGCCTATCTCCTTTTGAGTGTAGTATAGGATACCAGCCACCAGTTTTTCCCAGTCTGGAATCCGAAGTCGCGGTCCCCTCTGCTCACGCCTTCGTCCAGAGGTGTCACCACACATGGACAAGAGCCCGTGAGACTCTCCTCCGTGTGCGGGCGCGCACCAAGGCCAAAGCCGATCGCCACCGGTCTAGGCCTCCCGTATACGTCGTCGGTTCCAAAGTGTGGCTTTCTACTAAGAACATTCCGCTCCGCTCCGTATCCAATAAATTGGCTCCTAAATTCATTGGCCCGTTTTCTGTCACCAAGATTGTTAGTCCGGTGGCAGTCCGCCTCAAACTCCCTCCAGTGTACAGGAGAATTCATCCGGTATTCCATGTGTCCAAAATCAAACCCGTTTTTTTTTCCCGTATTAATCCGCCGGCCCCGGTTCCCCCACCGCCGCGTCTCGTAGACGGGGAACCAACCTATTCGGTACGTCGCATCCTGGACTCTAGGCGGAGGGGACGCGGATTCCAGTACCTGGTGGACTGGGAGGGTTACGGTCCGGAGGAGAGAAGTTGGGTTCCGGCTCGTGACATCCTGGATCACTCTCTTATCGATGATTACAATCGACAGGTAAGGGAGTCTGGGAACGCCGTGAGGCGTTCCTAGAGGAGGGGGTACTGTCACGGTTGTTGAATGCATTGTTTTCTTCTTGTCTCGTGTCATTGTTGTCTATGTGTGAGTGGGCGTTGTCCCGCTCACGTGTCCGTCAGCGCTCCAGCTGATCATCATCATCATCAAATCACTGTTCACAGCTGCGATTCATTTCCGTTCCTATATATACTCACACCATTCTCTGTTCCAGTATCGGATTGTTTGTTGATGTCCTGTGACTTGCCGTGTCTGTTTCCCCGTGGAGTTGCCGTGTCTGTGTTCGCCTTGCCTTGTCTTCCTGCCGTTGTGTTCGTCATCCTTGGGTTCACCGCACTCCAGCACCGGGATTGGGATTCACCACTATCACCGCACCAGCGCACCACAGACCATCAAGTCCCTGCCTGAGTCTGAATCGCCGCCTTCCTGTTCTTTCTGTTGTGTGTACGTTGGAGAATAAATATCACTTTGAGTATCTGCGATTGCTTCCTGTTTATTCTATCATGACAGTGGGGGCTTGCTTTACCAATTGAACCAATCATATTGATAGAAGGTGATGTGAGTTAAGTCATGAGTCAGTCACGATGATTTTATTTGTCGTGTCTGTCTTTATCCTATAAAACCTGTTGTATTCTTGTTTGCTGGTGGGATTCTCTCTGAAATTTGTCTGAGATCCTATGGCCGTGTTTCTTTTTGGGAGATTCTCTGAGAATTGCTCGAGTACTCTCCCGGCCGTGATTAAAGCATTTAGAGGACATTTGCTGAAGTCTGTTATTATTGCTGAACGAGCTGAAAATTAATCAATGAATATGATTAGCTCTTGTTGAAGCCTTGTTGAAATCTATTGAGAACTTGTCACATCCACTAATTAGTTTCCACCAGCAGAGGTCAGTGTCACAACAGTAATGAAACTGTTGTGACACTGACCTCTGCTGGTGGAAATTAATTAGTGGATGTGACAATTTCTCAATAGATTTCAACAAGGCTTCAACAAGAGCTAATCATCATATTCATTGATTAATTTTCAGCTCTTTATTACTCTTCCCTCCAACGTAAGATGGGAAAATCATAACAATGTAATCAGTACAGAGAGAATATTTCAGAATAAGAGTTTATTTCCTGTCAAATAAATAAACACACCCCTTCTGGCTATATGAAAAAAAAGTGCAAAAGAACACAGAGCTGCTAATGTGAATATTAGTTAAATTAGCTGTCAGAAGACGCATAAAAAATTACAAGAGTAGCTTTTTTCAAAACATAACAGTACTGCATATTTATTACTTCATATAATTAGTAGAGCGCTTCTTCAAGAGATTCCGATTTAGCAAAAACTTAATTAAAATTCGTACAATTTGAAAAACAGACATTTTTATAATTTCCTGATGTTAGTTCACTGATCGATTTAGTCTACTGTAGTTTACATACATAATAACATCCTTATTCAGAAAAATAACTTGACATGAATCAACGTGTCACATTCATATATCCATCTTGG